>NC_073228.2:58722840-59022954 GCF_029281585.2 Gorilla gorilla gorilla | reverse complement strand
CTTCCCCAGATGAGCTTAGACACTTAGACATCTAGAAATGACTCAGTGGGCAAGAAGAAAGGGAGACTAGGAAGTGAAAGAATGAAGTGAAAGAAGTGAAAGAATGGGCCACAACACATATGGAGATGGGATGGCAGGGGAAAGGATGCGAATCTTGGGAATGGGAAGAAGTTTTCTGGGAACTTGGGTAGGTTGAGGCAACAGGTTGTGGTGGATGCTGTGATGTGCTTCCCAGGTCCCTCTTCAAGAAGGAAGGATTTATCCTGCTACCTGCTGGGGATGCTGCCTGCAGAAAGTTCTCAGCTGCCAGCTCCCCATGAGGTTTGCCCTAACCCTGACTGCAGAGAGCTGCCTTGCTCCAGATCATGCCTTCTTTACAGGGTGGTTCACATCCAATGACTGATCCATGGAAAGACATTGAGGTCTGAGCCCCTTTCCCCAGTCTGGAACAACTCTGAAGGCTCATTCCATATTCACATTTCCCATGGCATCAGGTAAGATGCTCATTGAGACTGCATCGCAGCTCAGCTTCTCCCTCTGTCTAATCCTGCTTTCTCCCCATCCCTTCCTCAAGTGTAATTTTTTTTTTAGACAGAATCTTGCTCTGTCACCAGGCTGGAGTGCAATGGCACAATCTCGGCTCACTGCAACCTCTGCCTCCTGGGTTCAAGCAACTCCACTGCCTCAGCCTCCCAAGTAGCTGAGACCACAGGCGTGCACAATCTCGCCTGGCTAATTTTTTTTTCTTTTTTTTTTTTTTGTATTTTAGTAGAGACGGGGTTTCACCATGTTGGCCAGGATGATCTCCATCTCCTGACCTCATGGTCCACCTACCTCGGCCTCCCAAAGTGCTGGGATTACGGGCGTGAGCCACTGCACCCAGCCCTCAAGTGTAATTTTACGAGTTCTTCCTAATAAACCATTGCAAGTAAATATCTATTTCAGAGTCTCCTTCCTGGGGACCCAGTCTGTGACACAGGCTTAAACTCTGAGCAGGAAGTTTTCATTTTGCCTGGCCCACAGTTTACAAAGAACATTGATGACTGCGATCTCACTTGATCTTCACAATAACTTGGTGAAGTGGGTGGTACTGTTCTTACTTAAAACATGAGGAAACTGAGGCTTCAAGTTCAATGGCTGTTCAAAGACCAAAACAGCAAGGAATTGGCGGAACCAGGGCTTAAACCCTGGTCTTTTGGGCTCTCAAATGTATGTTCTTTCCTCTCTTGCACAGTTTCTAAAGAAAAGAAAGGAAGGGAGAGAGAAAGGAAGGGAGGGTGGAAAGGGGGAAAGAGGAGAAGAAAGAAGGAAGGAACGAAAGAAGGGAGGGAGGGAAGATAGGGAAGATTAGCTAACATCTAGCACTTATTCTGAGCTAAGCTCCATGCTTAACATTCTACATGCATTATCTTATTTAATCCTTACAATTTTATGACATATGTATTATTTGTATCCCTATGTTATAGATGAGGAATTTGAGGCCCAGAGAATTGCAACATTATCTAAGGTCACATAGCCTTGTATGAGGAAGTGACTTGATACAAACTCACTTCCATCTGATTCCAGGCCAGGCATCTTAACCACTACTATCAGGGAGAATTGGCACCAACCAGAAGGTTGAGGAGCCTCAAGGAGCAGTTGTGGCCTAGAGTATTGGGGAATACAGAGCAGCTAACTAAGATGCTAAGCACCTGAGTAAATGGGAAGCTTAGACAGATCTGCATCCTTGTTCTCCTGGGAGAAGACTGGGCCTGCTTTGGGGCTGACCCAGTTCATGCCTGGAGCCATTGCTTGGAAATTGCACCCAGCCAATCCCCAGCCGTAATTACCACTAGGCTTGCAGCACTGGGCTGAGAGCTGGAAATAGCTCTGTATTTATTTACCCTGCAATTACATGCTACATTAAATGCTCTGCAAGAACATGGCGATCACCCTGCAATTAACTGGTCCCTGCTTCCTGGGCAAGAGAAGGATGGAGACAGTTACTGGGTGGAATCAAGTGCTCCCTGGTTTCTTAATGGGCCTGGGGTCACCTTGTAACTTATGCTGGTGGGCCTGGCCAGAGGCTGCAGCTCCAAGTGGGAGCTTCTTTAGCTCCTGAAGGAGACAGATTAACATCTGAGTCAGATCTGAGTCCAGCGTTGCTATGGGTTCTGTAACAAGATCGTCCATTAGTGGGTCCTTGTCCATATTGTCTTCTCTAGCTCCTCCCAAGGCATCTAGTGTCTCTCTGTATTTTATTTTTGGAGTTCCTGAATTCTACCAGCCTTTGCATAGGTCGTTTCCTATCATGTTGACCTGGTAAATTCCTATCTACCTTTCAAGATTCAGCTCAACTATCATCTCCTCTGGGAAGCATGCTTTGAAAGGAGATTGTATAGGAAAGTGAAAAATCAGACATACTTGTGACAAAATACCAGCTTCATTACTTGATAGCTATGTGACTTTGAGCAAGTTACTTGGCCTCTCTGAACCTCAATATATGTGTGTATGTGTATAGAACTCCCTGATATCATATGCATATACACATTATGTGTATACATATACAAGAACTCAAAGTCTTCTAGTTAGGGACAGATTTTAGCAAGGTGGAAACAGCATGGTACCTCACACACAGTAGGTGTGCACCAAACCTTTGTTGAATCAATGAGTCAGTGAGTAAATCAACCAATCAATCAAAAGAAACCAATTAGGAGCTGTGAGTGTGTGTGTACCCATGTTTATCTTTGTGGCTGTCCACTTAACTTGCTGCATATAAACAAGTATACCAGTTACTCAAAAACATAATATGTGCACATGATGGTAATTGGTCTCTAGTTGCCTGGAGATTTCAGAGAACTTGTTCCCAGGCTGTGTGGATAGACTAAGAATGCCAGGAAAAAGCACTAAGAAAAGAGTTAATTATATATTTACTACCTCTGTCATTTTCTCCTAATTATGTCTTGGCAAGCAGTGTCTCCTGGACGAGTCTTAATCTCAGTGTCTTTAAAAATATAATAATAAATCAATGTGAGATGAAATGCTCCCAACAGCCAAAATGCACCAGACAGTTTTCAATCAGTGAGAGCACCAGTGAACAGTTCTGGCCCCAGTTTCGATGATGTTTGGGCCTTAGGTACCAGATATGGAGCCAGAAAAACAGTCAGAGAGCAGAGCAGTGTCTAGAACGTGTCACTGAGGCCTCTTCTCAGTCTTCTGAGGGTCACCTGGAATCCCTATGGCCTCTGCCTGCTGCCAATGTACCATGAGGCAACAGAGGAGGAAGTTAGGCGTGCAAATTCATGAGCCACCCTGGTGCATTTTGCTTGGTTTCTGGACTGAGAAGACAGGGCCCATTTACTCAGCCCTCTGTATGTCAGTGGCTCTCAATTGGGGGCAGTTCTATCCTCCTAGCAGTCATTTGTAAAAGTCTGGAGTTATTTTCAGTGGTTACCACCTGGGGATTTTGCTACTGGCACCCAATGGGTAGAGGCCAGGGATGCTGCTAAACATTCTGCAATGCACAGGATACTCCCACCCACAACAAAGAATTATCTGGCTTAAAATGCCAGTAATGCCCAGGTTGGGAAGCCCTCTGTTTGTGCTGGCAAGCTTGGGCCCTGGCGGCATGTGTCCGTGCTGTCTGTTCTTGTTGTCACTCATTCTGGTTTTCAGACCTCTTCATGTTCTTTTCTATTTTGGTTTCTAATAAGGGACACAGGCACACACATGCTCAGAACAAATGCACAGCCTTCCTTCCCCATAACCCCTTTTTGGCTGCAATCATATTCACTGAGAATTAGTCAGCCCTCTCCAATGGAGGGGAGTGGACACTCACCTTGACATCCTGTGGGCGCCTGCAGATGCTAGCTCTTTCTCTCCTCCCAGGGATAAGACCACACTTCTCTCACTGGTCCCAGTGGGCATAGCAAAAGCAACAAAGCTGTGGGGCTTGTTGGTGCTTCATCGAACAGGCCTAGGCAGGAGGCCCAGTGCAGCCCTGTCTATGAGATGACCTGGGAATCTGTGTTTCTTATCAAGTGTCAACACACATGCCCAGCAATTTCACTCTGTTCCATACCAAGCAATCAAACACGCCTACATCGTGCAAGCAATTTTTAGGTCTCCTAGTTTCTATTATTAGAGCCTCTTGCCTAGGATTCAAAGGCCCATGGCACATAAAAGGGCCAAGAGGAAATTTCCCAGGATTTTCTCATGTAGTCCTCACAACCACCCGACGATGCAGACACTTGTGCATCCCCTTTACAATTGGGGGAAAGAGGTTCTAAGGACAGAACAGTGCCTTTGCACTGCATGAGTCAGATCTTGTCACTTGTCTGTCTAAGCTGGTGCTGGAAATAATGAAGCTGAGATGGAAACACCAGTCCATTTGATCCTAAGCAAGGCATGGGCTCTTGACACTATAGCTGTTGCTGAAAGGAGATGGAGGAAGGAGAAGCAAAGAGAATAGAAAGCGATGTTTCTGAGCACAAGAGTGAAGGAAACAGAAGGCATAGATCACCTCTTTAACCCTGACATTCTCCTAGCTCATAAGCACATCCCTGTCCTTTAACATCTGGGTGTCTTCCTAGAGGACACCAGAAACTTCAGACACTGAAAGGAAAGACATTCTAAAAGGTGGAAGGAAAGTGGCATTTGGGGACTGCTATAGGCAGTCTGAATATAGATGTGAGTGATAAACATATGGGGCTCATTACTCCAAGAGGCCCAGGCTTCTTCTAAACAGGTGTCAAGAGAATTTTAATTGAAGCCTCAAGCCATGATGAATTATTAAAGGCATGGAGGGATGTGAGTAGGACATTTCAGCTCAGTCAGTCAGCTCCAGGAACACCTTGGATAGACCATAGGCAGATGAGCGCTTGGGAAATGATCTATATAAAGTACAATAAACTTCTCTGAAAATTATGCCCACCCCAACCTCCCCCTACTCACACATACAACTTCTTTAGAATCCAGCATTTCTCAACATGTATCCCATAGAGCAGTACCTCGTAACTTTAGCGTGCATAGAAACTTTAATGTGTCCTTGGAGTGTCCAGGGTGGGCCTGACATTCTGCATCTCTAACAAGCTCTCAAGAAATGCTGATGCAACCGGTCTACAGGCCATACTTGAATAGAGAGGTTTTAGAATACTGGCTAAGCAAGATGTTAATGGTCTTCAAGGGAAAAGAAAAGATTCCAGAGGCAAAATGTTTGGGACATACAACATTAAGTTTAACGAGTATCTGAACCACCAGGGAAAGAGGGCAGAGTGTAATATGCTTAAGGCTGTTAAGAGGCTTTACAGAAAACAAAAGGAGTTCCATGGTCAAACACTTTATGAGGACCTGGGTTAAGTTAAAGGAGTATGCAGAACTTCTCGGTGCCTTTACACTGAGCCGGATCTTGCCACTCCTCTGTCTAAAGCTGGTAATGTAGAAGCCTTTACATTGGCTGATAAAGCCCCCAGGACTTCACTCCTTCCTTCTCCCTATGTCCAGATCCACAGGCCTTCCCTGAGAAGACACAATAGGCATCCCTCAGCCTCAGGGCCTTTGGCCTGGGTCTTTCCTCTGCCTGAAACATTCTCTGACAGCTAATTGTCTAACTCCATTGCCTTCTTCTTTTCTCAAAGGCCACCTTTTAGATGAGACTGCTCTAACCACCCTATGGAATTTCATAACCCACACCTCTTGCCCCTGGCATTTGCAATCCCCCTTATTTGAACTTTCTTTTTTCTTTTCTTCCAGTGCATTTTCACCTTCAAAGACACCATACAATTTCATAATTTATTGTGTTTATTGCTTATTGTTTGTCTTTCCCATTAAACTGTAAGCTCCATGAGAACAGGAATCTGGTTTTTTTCCTTGCAGTATTATGAGTACCTAGAACAGTACCTGTGCTATACTAGATACTCTAAATATTTGCTGAATCAGCAATTGGGCAGATGTCCAAAGTTAAGTTCTTAGTAGGAGTGGAATATAGTAAGCATCATTCTCCAAAGGCTTTTCACTGCAGAACCTATTTCTTTCTTATTTCTTTTCCAACAGAGCATCTCAGCATGACCACTATTCCTAAATACACATTTTCTAGGAAATTGCTGCTGTAGTAACTCACTGAGAATCCAGCCTTCATTCATTTTCCTAAATCCTTCTGGGCCTATTCATATTCATCCCCTGACAATCCCAAAGTGATGAATTCCATAAGTTTATTACCCACAGTATAAATTTATCTTTAATTCTGCAAGAACAATGTCATGGGAGGGACACTTACTTCCTGCTCTCCTGCAAAGGGCCCCTCGATGCCGCCACAGAGAAGAGGCATAGGGTTTCACACCATGCCTTATAAGCAATAGATGCTCCATAAATTCATATTTAACCCTCAAAGTAATCCTTTGAGGTGAGTCTTAATCCCCCATTATACAAATGAGAATCTGGGTCTCAGGGAGATTAAGTAGCTTACAGAGCTGGGATTTGGATAAAGGTCTGCCATGCCTTAAAGCTCATATACTCTCCACAACACCAATGTGGCAAAGCTCACAAAATGGCATTTTTCAAATGCCAAGGTACGGAATCAGAGACTTGGGAGCTGTGTGTCTGTCCAGAGTGTCTCCCTCATTAGCAGTGGCCATAGCATAGCAATAATAGCTACTGCTGATTGAGTTTTTGCTATACACCAATCATTATTCTAAGCATTTTACATGCATTAAGGCTTTTAATTCCTAGAACCCTATGGACCTCACTTTACAGATGAGGAAGCTAAGGCAATTAAAAAGTTACGTAGCATATTAACTTACCCAAAGTCACATGGCTGTAGAGCAGTACTTAGGCCAGAATCAGGGGAAAAAAGTCAGGCAAGGTACAGTTTTGAACCAACTCGGCTGCTCCCATGACCACCTCACTATGCTCTGGTGCTCAGTGCCAAATCCAGCTCCTTCTTCCCTCTTAGGTCCACCCAGTGCTCCACAGCAGTCTTGCCCCAGCCTTTGCATCTGTCTCCCAGCACTCTGATATATGAGAACCGTTTTATGGATGGGAGTGCGATTTACAGCCTTCTGTCTGCAATCCATAGCAACCCTTTCCCATACAGCTTCCCCAGATGATCCATGCTGGGCAGCTAGGGACTGGCACCAAGAAGTTGCTTGGAGACCATCGTATTCAGTCTCCTCATTTGAAATCTGGGGAACCTGAGATACAGAGGAGATGATGACTTGCTGAACACACACAATCAGAAATAAACCTGGACTAGGACACAGGCCTAGAAATCCCATTCCAGTATCATTTAACCCATTAGCCAACCAACCAACCAACCAACCAACCAGAAAGCATTTACTGAGGCACTGTTAGGTGAAAGTGCCAAGGAGTGACCAGGGTTTCTGCTCTAATGCCCACTGACTTATCATTTGTGTTCACTCATGCTTTCACTCATTCATTTCCTTATTCAATAAATCATTAGACTCAAGAAATAATATGATAAAAAAGACAATCTCTTCTAATGCAGATGAGACATATTTTAATAAAAATAACAGAGGTATATTCAGAATAATAAACAGTAATAAGAGCTTAAAGAAATAAAACATGTTTAAGGTCTTTTGACAGCATGTAATTTGTGAGGGAGACAGGAAGGAATGTGGCCTAGCCTGGAAATCAAAGAAAACTTCCTGGAAGAAGTGGCATCTGGAGTGAGATTTAAAGGAGAATAAGAGTGCATTAGGCTAGAAGGGATTGGGAGGAAGAGCATACACGAGAAAACTGAGACAGAATTAATGTAACACATTTAGAAATATAATAGTGTAATTGTGAATTGTATAATATAGTATGGTGTGGTATACATGCAAACACATATAAAATACAAGGCACTTTCCAGGGAAAGCAACTAACATTTACTGAATGACTGCTACATGCCAGTCCCTTTATTACCTCCTTGCTCAGTGGAAGGTAATTGAATCATGGGAGCAAGTCTTTCCCATGCTGTTCTCATGATAGTGAATAAGTCTCACAAGATCTGATGGTTTTAAAAGAGGAGTTCCCCTGTACAAGCTCTCTCTTTTTGCCTGCTGCCATCCATGTAAGATGTGACTTGCTCCTCCTTGCCTTCTGCCATGATTGTGAGGTCTCCTCGGCCATGTGGAACTGTAAGTCCCATTAAACCGCTTTCTTTTGTAAATTGCCCAGTCTTTATCAGCAGTGTGCAAATTGACTAATACATCAACCCTTAGCAGATGCTGCTGATTTTCCCCTAAGTTGCTCCCATTCCTCTTTACCATTTCTGCTTGCCTTTCCTCCAGGGGCTGTATTTTTGTTGTTGTTGTTTTGGTTAGTTTTTGCCTCTAATCTAACGACCTCTTCCTAGTGTTCTCCTCACAGGCCTGCCCTGAAGCTCCTAGATCCACTTTGCCATTGCTCCCAGAGAGCTATCAAGACCTGGGAGCTAAGTTATCCCCCTATCCCTGGTGACTCTTAGACAGTGACTGGTTGGGAACAGGAAAACCCAGCAACCTTGCCCAGAGCAGGGGCAAAAGCAGACATGTAATTTATACTCTAGAGCTCTGAGTCAGGCTGAGCCAAAACTTTGCCCCAAATTGTTCCCTTGCCTGGCTTCTTCCACTTCTATGCCCCTCCTCCCACCTTCCACAACTTCCTTATTTATTTTTCCTGCGATTTCTCCTTAATAAATCACTCAGACAAGAATTCTCACTATTCAGAAACTGCCTCTGGGGAACCCAGCCTAAAACAGAACCCACATCTGTCTGAACTTGAAGCCCTTTTTCTTGTTAGTGAGACATGATGTTAAACAGAGTCACACCAGTGAAGGGTAAAGGAGTAGGAATGATGGTAAGGTCAAGAGCTGGGGAAGGTTTTTTGAGTTTAGAGATGAAGAAGAAAGCCCTTGGGGACAAGAAATCTCAATTAAGCATCCAAAGACTGGCAGGTTTCAAGCTCAGTGGAGAAAGCAGGCCTCCAGGATTGGGAGGTGTGATATCAAACAGAAGGACACGGCAAAGGTGACCGAGGTGCTTACACAACAGAGGGACTTGGCCCATGTGGAAATGGACTAATTTCCAGGAAATTGGAAAAGAGTGCACGAAAGGAGATCGGGGCCAGACTGCCAAGGGTTTCTTTGGTATCAGGCTAAGGAGGGAAACAGGAGTGGAGAGAATATACTCTTTTGTGGTAGGCACGCCTTGGTCCCAGTGCCACACCCACCACTTCCCGGCTAAGACCTTTAACAGGTAATTCAGTTGACTCAGCAGTGAAATCAAAAGACCTACTTTTGAGGATTAGATAAGAATAGCACAATTAAAATCCCTAGCCCATTACCAGAGACTCAAATGACGCTGTTGTTTTTTTTCTCATTCTTGAAGTTTGGGCTTAATTTTGTACAAGGTGTCACCGCAGAGACTTTGATCAAGAAAATGAAACATTCAAATATAGAAAACTCGTATTAACAGGAGAGAAAAGGACAACTTAAAGAGGCAGACAGGAGACCTGGAGACCAATGAGTTTTTGCAGGAAACTAAGCATGAAGGAACTGAGCCCAGTCTAGGGTTGCAGCAGTGGGAAGAAGGGGAAAGAGGCACTTCCGGCGATATTGACAAGGACAGCTGGTCAGCCGTTCGTGCATAATTAGCATGCAGGAGTGAAAGAGAGGCAGAAGCCCAAACTGTCTTTGAGGTTTTGACCTAGTGCCTGAATGCAAAAGAATGAGAGAAGAAGGGCTAGCTTAAGGGTGAAGGTAGGGAATTTGATCTGATGTATGTTGAGCTTGACTTTACATCTGGCCGTCCAGAGAAGCAGCAGTATATAAGTCCAAAGAGCCAGACAGGCCTGGTCACAGCTCTGCCTCTTACTAGCTGTGTGACTGGATAAATTTCAGGACCTCTGTGTGCCTCCATTTCCTCACCTGTTAAAAGGGAAAACAGATACAGGGTTGCTTTAAAGATTGAGGCATACAAAATTGTCTGGCAACAGATAGATGCTCAACAAATGCTAACTTTAAAAAAAAATTTTAATATTCATCAGGCAATTGGGATCGAGTCTTGGAGTTGGCCTCAGAGCTAATATTGTACATTTGGAAAGCAAAGGACTAGAGGAAATGGCTGAAACATAAGCACAGTTGAGATCAATTACCTTTTGGAGGAAAATGTCCTGTCAAAGACCAACAGGCACTGAAGATAAATGTTAAGTTAGTTGGCTTCTTCTGTTTTCCCACAAGGAGCACAACTCAATTTAGTTGTACAAACATTTACGAGCCAGACACAGTGGAAATGGGGACCCTGAGATGAATAAGATGTAGTTCTTTCCCTGAAAGGCTCACAGTTTCTTGGAGGGATGGACACATAGAAAAACCAAGCAAAGTGCAATGTGAGAAGAATTATGCAAGAGGCATAAAGGGTGCACCAAGGAGGGAGTGATGAATTTTGCCTAGAGGATTTGGAGAGGAAATAACTGAAACACTAACATCTCTCCCACAGCATTAAACACAAATAAAAAAATTTCAAATAAATGAACTATGAATAATCACATACACTTAATTATTAGTTCAAAGATGATCATTCGAAGACAAGAAACTCTAACAAAACTTGTAACTCCAAATGTTTAGGCTATTGCAGTAAAGAGAGTAGGGGATAAAGAATTGCAGATCTGGAAGCATCAAATTCTCTAGCTTCTAACTCAAACTGCTTCTAAACCACATGGGTGGTAGATGAAGTAGTTAACTAGGGCTGACTACTATAATAAAAACATCAATCTGGATTCTTATGAGTTTATGGGTGTGAAGCTTGGTGTTGACATGTGAGAAGAAAAATATCTTTTCCTTATTAACTGAGTCTTGAGTAGCCACTGAAAAGATGAGGATGATGGAGTCAGAGAAAATATTCATAGATTCAACTAAGTCAAACCTCCCTTTTGCTTTACTGATAAAGAGAAGACATCAGAGAGGGGAAGTGACTCATGCAAAGTCACCCTGCTGGGGAGAGCCAGGATGAAGTCCCAGGGTTCCTGACTCCCAGTCAAGTTCTCTTTCTACACTACCACTGTGTCTTTTAAATGAACCCTTAAATCCAGATTCCCCCAATCTATCCTGCCACCGGCTACATGTGCACATACAAATACTCCTAAATTGGCCCCAACTGGTCCAGCACCTCCTCTGCATGGAGTAAGGGTCTGCTGCATCCTTGATCATATCACGTAGGCAGGAGGCTTAGAGCTAACCACATGGTCTGGCCTCCAGGGGACCATCAACCAGCAGGAAGAATTCCCTAAGGCAATGCACTGTTGGCTTTCTCAACGTTCCACAAAATAACTGCACCTGATATTCCCCACCAACTAAGGCAGGAGGCTCTGCTAATTTCATTAATAACTTAATGAGATTATTAACCACTACCCAGTGGGGGCAGATTTGGTTTTTCCTTGGTTATAGGAATGCATCCATTTTTCACACAATTACAGACTGAGAGGATCATCACTGAGGCTGACAATTGTGGGCTTATTAGGAGCAATTTAGACACAAGATTGGATTTCCTTTCTGCCCATAACCTTTTGTTCAAAGCAAATGAACTGGTGTTCCTCATATTAGTATATTAATAAAGGTTGTCCAGGAGGTGTTTGATCTTTAAGATTGGCCCAGTAGCAGAGTAGTAACACTGCCCTGGGAGGCAGGGTGCCAGGCTTCTCATGCCAGCTTCAAGCAGCCAGCCCAAGCCACTTGGTATCTCTGAGCCTCAGTTTCTCATTACCTACTGTGATAGAACTGGACCAGTTTGGTGGTTTGAACTAGAGACCCGCAAGCTATCCACCATACTTTAAGATAACTGATGGAATCATCTGTATTGCTGATCTAACGCTGCATAGACTAAGTAAAATTCTGACATCTCTCCTTTTGGGCAGAATTACATCTTCTCAGTGCATAATACCAGCTAGCTCAGCCTAGTCAGATGCTGACTGGCTGTCGATGACATCATGGGTATTTGGAAGCCATTAGAGAAAAACAAAAGGGGACACCTGAGAAAATTGATTTCTAAGGTCTGTCTCTCGAGAGCAATTCATTCATCGAAACTCAGCTTCCTTGACCCTGCCAGGCTGAATTTACTTCTTTCCTTCCAACAGCCTTCATTTGGGATCTCAGTTAACTGTGCACACATGTGTCTTTTCCCAAAGAGTCTCTGCTTACCTTAAGGGTGCGGGGTGAATTCACTCTATCCACAAGTGTGTTGGAGCTAACTCACGTTGGCTCGCAAAAGCCAATTACCTGCATTTCTTCCAAACCCTGAGTTCAGTGGACTCTATGTTGGCAGCTTGAGATCAGTCATTGTGGGGATATTTATAACAGAGAAATCGGCAAACACCACAAATCAGGATTTGTTTCTTCCCACAGCGCTGGTTGTTAAATATTCACCAACACATCACTGACTATATCCCCACTGCCAAGCATTTAGGATGTAATAAGAACGTAGTTGAGATTTGATGAATAAATGAATGACCAGAGTCAGCAAACCTGGGTACTGACGGGTTTCAAGCAGGCTGAATACTATGTATACATGAGTTAGAAAGTGTCCCGAGTAGCTTGCATGAGAGGTATACAACTAGAGCAGTGGCTTGAAACCCTGGCTGTATGTTAAAATTACCTGGTACCCAGTCCACAGCTCAATCCTGAAGTCCTGGAGTGGGTATTGGATATCAGTATTTTCTATGCCCACATGATTTCATGTTTGAGAATCACTGATCTAGAAAAGTTCCTGGACTAATCATGGCCATCATAACACCCAGCCTCAGTGCTCCAGTGCCCATGACTGCCTACCACTTTAATTCAGGGAGCCTGAAAGTCAAGCAGAAATATAATTTCACTGGTAGATTGGTAGCTTCCCTGTAATTAAGCAGTAAGGTTACAAGGAGGTACTCCTCCCCAATTGGTATGGTTTCAGTTTTTTTGGCACATGTCCAGAATGATGATTTAGTTAGGTAGCCATTTAAGAGACAGCATCTTGACTTGTCCGAAAGAGAACAGCAGCCTCAGCCTACAAGTCACTGGTACATGCCCATGACCCCACTCTCCTCTACTGCCATGCGCCTCCCTGCACAGCCACATGGCTGTTATTTTTCTCTCTTTAAAGGACCAGCACAAATACTGCCTCTTCTTTGAAGTTCTTTGAGGCTTTTGCCAGTGTGTCTGGCTGATGGCTGGAGAGATCAAGGAGAAACAGACTCTGAGTTGAAGCTCCAGCTCTAGAATTCATAGCTGTGAAAATTTGGCAAGCCACTTAGCTTCTCTGAGCCACATGTTCTGCCTATAGAAAATGAAGTGGGTAGCACATAAATGGATACATCTGGATGTGTTTGGTATCATGTACTGGAAGTGGGAGAGAACTGAACTGTGATAGTTTAGTCTAGTGTCTGTTCTGCCCCCTCAGTAGACATTCATTTTGGTCAAGTCACATTTCTCTCTGATCTTCAGTTTCTTCCTCAGAAAATGATGGAGTCTGGTTAGATGCTGCGGATGGGCTTTTTCAGTTAAAAATGAACTTACTGTCTCTGCCTCTCGCTTGGCATGTGTCTGCCTTCCACAGTGACTGATCTTTTTCTATATACAACCTGTCTTTCCAACCAGATTAGGGAACCCCAAAGAGTAGTGAATGTGTCTTTTTTGCCTGTGTATCTCCAGAGCCCAGAACAGTGCTCCAAACTTAGAAATGTATTAGATTAAGCTCCTATCACCTTAGCTCTCCCCTGCTTTGCAAATGTTTCATCAATTGAAGGGGCCAGCTCAAGCCTATTACAGAGCTGTCTGAGGCTGGTGTATCAGGGTCCCGTGCCCCAGAAGATCTAAAGCTGCTATAACTACTTGTATATTGCTCAATATGTGTCAGCTGCCAGCAAAGGACTATGGGTAAGTTTCCCAAATTATAAGAGCCATGTAGTAAATCACCAATGGATTAGGCACAGGATTCAAAGAATGTTCTTTCAAATGTCACCCACCTGGAATGATGCATGGTGCCATGAGGAACACTGCATGGTGTCACTTGGACATGACCAAAGTAGACCGTCAGAAGTCACAGCACGCTGTAGGGCCAGATGAATTTCCTGACCACTCCTCTGTGGGTCGCTAAGTCATGAGGTACACTAGGCAATATCTACTCAGTAATTGCCTCTTTCCCTAAGTGAAGCCAGACCCAATGTGTTTTTTATTTCTCCTTAAATCAGAATTTGCTAGCAGGCCTGTATTTTTTCTCGCCTAATAACAAGTGACAGCAACGTGCGAAATTAGCTGTAGCAGGCACCAAGGACTGAATTTTGCAAACTCCCAAACAAGCTGAGAAATCAGTAGCTGACCCTCAAGGTCCAGTGGTATCTAGTGGTCTTCTTGACTGTGAACCCACTAGAAAGGATTAGGGAAGCCCTTGGTACCAGACACTCATAGATTTTGGAGTGGGGAAACTGATAATTCTACACCTACTGGGAAGTTTTACTGATCCCAGATTGGCCTATTTGATCCAAGTATTCTGAAGGATTGGGGACAATGCAGAAAAAAAACAGTGCTTCTTTAGATGAGATTTCAAATATTGCTCTCTCAAGGAGGTGATCTATATGTATGATTTCAACTTTTCACATATAGACCCTTCCTAGCATTGGGGACATCAAAGAAATCCTGAGATGTGTTAGAGGACTCCACATTTCTCATAACTAGCTTGCCTACTAGCCGCATGACCTCCATCCAGGACTGTACCTATGGCCATGAAGCTCAAATCCCACACAACACCAGGCTGTGTCATCCCTGTAGACAGTAACACCAACAGCTCCCACTGGAG
This sequence comes from Gorilla gorilla gorilla, assembly GCF_029281585.2. Lineage (NCBI taxonomy): Eukaryota > Metazoa > Chordata > Mammalia > Primates > Hominidae > Gorilla > Gorilla gorilla. The sequence continues at coordinate 59,008,171 of NC_073228.2, read as the reverse complement.
CTGTGAAGCATGGCAGGGAGATTTTATCTCTCTGATAAATTTCTTCATTTGTAGAGACAACAATGTCTTATTCACAGGACAATTGGGTGGATAAAATTGGGCAAGTGGGTGAATTAGGCCCTTTTCCTGTCCTCAACACAAAGTCCAATCCTGACCTCTTAACCTTCAAGGCTTGAGACCTGGAACCTGGCAGAAGGAGAGTCTCCCCTGTCCATCCCTTACCCACCTCTTCTACCTCATCTCCTCCTCACTCTCTGGCATGTACCCTGGCTCCTTCCATAATGAACTACACTCTCTTTTCTCTGTGTATGTATGTGTATGTGTCTTTTTAAAAAATTGTTCTTATTTTATTCTATTCCAGCTTTATGGAAGAACAACTGATGAAGAAAAATTGTATATATTCCCGGCATACCATGTGATATACATATGTGTGTATGTATATGTTTGTATATACATACACACGCATATAAACCACAATCTGTGTGTGTATATATGTGTGTGTGTAGATACACACACACAAATGCACGTATATATACCATATTGTGTATAAATAAAATACCACATTTTCTTTATTCATTCACCCAGTGATGGACACTTAGGTTGGTTTCATATCTTGGCTATTGTGAATAATGCACAATGAATACAGGAGTACAGATATCTCTTCAACATACAGATTTTATTTACCTATTTTTGGATATATATCCAGAAGTAGGATTGCTGGATCAAAAGAGTTAATCTTTTAAGGAACTACCATACTGTTTTCCACAATGGCTGTAGCAATTTACATTCCCACCAACGGCGTACAAGGGTTTCCTTTTCTCCATATCTTTGATGATACCTATTGTCTCTCATCTTTTTTATAATTTCCATTTTAACAGGTATGAGGTAATATTTTATTGTGGCTTTTATTTGCATTTCCTGGATGATTAGTGATGTTGAACATTTTTTTTTCATATACCTTTAGGCCATTTGTATGTATTCCTTTGAAAAATGTCATACTTAGTTTCTATGACCATTTTTAGTCAGGTTATTTGTTTTCTTGCTATTGAGTTGTGTGAGTTCTTTACACAGTTTGGATATTAACCCCTTATCAGATGTATGGTTTGCAAATATTTTATCCCATTCTGTAGGTTGCCTCTTCATTCTTTCAATTATTTCCTTTGTGTGCAGAAGCTTTTTAGTTTGATGCAATCTCATTTGTCTAGTTTTGCTTTTGTTACCTTTGCTTTTGGGGTCATAGCCAAAAAAGTCATTGCCTAGGCCAACACCAACAAGCTTTTTTTCCTATGTTTTCTTCTAGCACTTTTACAGTTTCTAGTATCATTGTTTAAGTCTTTAATGCATTTCAGGTTAATTTTTTACATAGTATGAGATAAGGGTCCAATTTCATTCTTCTGAATGTAGATATCAAGTTTCCCAACACAGTTTGGGAAAGGACAAAGACTGTCCTTTTCCCATTGTGTGTTCTTGGTGCCTCTGACAAAAATTAATTGATAAAAAATACAGAGGTTTATTTTGTGCTTTCTATTCTGTTACATTGGTTTAGATGTTTGTTTTAATTTCAATAGTGTGCTGTTTTGGTTACTATAGCTTTGTAGCATATTTTGAAATCAAGATGTCCAAGGCCTCTGGCTTTGTATTTCTTGCTCAAGGTTGTTTTGGCCATTCAGGGTCTTCTGTGGCTCCATGTAAATTTTAGGGTTGTTTGTTCTAATTCTGTGAAAAATACCATTGGAATTTGGATAGGGATTTCACTGAATCTATAGATCACTTTGGATAGCATGGACATTTTTACAATAGTAATTCTTCTTACCTATGAACATGAGATCTTTTCATTTATTTGTGTCTTCAGTTCCTTTATCAATGTTTTCTAGTTTTATGTGCAAAAATCTTTCATCTCCTTGTTAAATTTAGTCCTAAGTATTTGTTATGCTATTGTAAATGGTATTGTTTCCTAAATTTATTTATTTATTTTCATTTTTATTCTTTTTGAGACAGTTTCTCACTTTGTCACCTAGGCTGGAGTGCAGTGGTACAGTCTCGGTTCACTGCAGTCTTGACCTCCTGGGCTCAAGCTATCCTCCCGCCTCAACCCCCAAATAGCTGGACTACAGGCACGTTCCACCATGCACAGTTAATTTTTTTTTTTTTTTTTTTTTTTTGTAAAGACAAGGTTTCGCCATGTTGCCCAGGCTGGTCTCAAACTGCTGAGCTCAAGCAATCTGCCAGCCTTGGCCTCCTGAAGTGCTAGGATTACAGGTGTGAGCCACCATGCCTGGCTCTACATTTATTTATTTTAGATATTTTTTTCATCATTGAATACAATGCTACCTGTGGGCTTCTCATATATGGCATTTATTGTATTGAGTTATAGTTTTATACCTAATTTGTTGAGAGTTTTTATCATGAAAGGATGTTGAATTTTATCAAATGCTTTCTCCGCATCTATTGAGATGATCATATAATTTTTATCCTTCATTCTGTTAATGTGGTGTATCACATTTGCTGATTTGTGTATGCTGAATCATCCTCGCATCCTAGGGATAAATCCCACTGGATCACAGTATATGATCCTTCTGAGGTGCTGTTGAATTTGGCTTGCTAATTTTTTTTTGAGGATTTTTGCTTTACATTCATTAGGGATATTGGTCTGTGATTTTCCTTTCTGTAGTGTTCTTGTTTGGCTTTGGTATCTGGGTAATGCTGGCCTCATTAAATATGTTTGGAAGTGTTCTTCTCTCTTCAATTTTTTGAAAAAGTTTGAGAAGAATTGGCATTATTTTTTAAATAATTGAATTATTTTTTAAATGTTTGCTAGAATTCATCAGTGAAGCCATCAGGTCCCAGGCTCTTCTTTGTTCTGAGATTTTTGTTTACTGATTCAATCTCCTTTCTTGTTATTGGCCTGTTCAGATTATCTGTTGCCTCATGGTTCAGTTTTGGTAGATGGTATGTTCCCTAGAAGGTTATTCATTTTTCCTAGGTTATCTAATTCATTGGCATGTAATTGCTCATAGTACTCCCTTATGATCCTTTGTATTTCTGCAGTATTAGTTGTAACATCTTATTTATTTATAATTTTGAGTTTTCTCTTTTTCTTAGTCCAGCTAAAGGTTTGCCAATTTTATTTATCTTTTTAAAAAACAACTCAGCTTCATTGATAGTTTTCATCATTTTGCTCATTTGCTTTATTGATTTCTGCTCTGATTTTTATTATTTTCTTCTTTCTGCTAACTTTGGACTTTGTTCTTCCTTTCTAGTTCCTTGAGGTATAAAGTTAGCTTGTTTATTTAAAATCTTTCTTTTGTCTTAATGTAGGCATTTATTGCTATAAACCTCCCTCTTAGAGCAGTGTTTTTCTGTATCCCATAAGTTTTGGTATGTTGTGTTTTCATTTTCATTTTTCTCAAGATATGTTTTGGTTTCCCATTTGATTTCTTCTTTAATCCATTGGTTATTAAGAATGTGTTGTTTAATTTCCAAATATTTGTGAATTTTTCAATTTTCCTGCTGGTTTTGATTTTTTATTTCATAGCACTATGGTTGAAAAAGATACTGAGTATGATTTTAATCTTCTTAAATTTGTTAATACTTGTTTTATAGTGTAATTTGATTTATCCTAGAGAATGTTCCATGTGCGCTTGAAAAGAATATGTATTCTGCTACTGTCAGATGGAATGTTCTGTATGTTTGTTAGGTCCATTTGGTCTACAGTGTTGTTCAAGTCTGTTGTTTCCACATTGATTTTCTGTCTTCATGATCTATCCATTTTTGAAAGTGGGATATTGAAGCCTCCTACTAATGTTGTTGTCTGTTTTACCCTTTAGTTCTGTTAATATTTCCTTTATATATTTAGGTGTTCCAATGTTGGATGTATATATATTTATAATTGCTATATACTCTTGATTAATTGACCCCCTTATCAGTATGTAATGACCTTCTTCATCTCTTGCAACCATTTTTCACTTAAAATCTATTTTGTCCGATATAAGCAGAGCTACTCCTGCTTTTCTTTGGTTACCATTGTCATGGAATACCTTTTTCTGTCCCTTGAATTTCAGCCTATGTGTGATCTTAAAGCTGAAATAAATCTCTTATAGGCAGCATATAGTTGGGTCTTTAAAAAAATCCATTTAGTCACTGTATGTCTTTTGATTGGGGCATTTAATCCATTTACACTTAAAGTAATTATCAATAGGTAAGGCGTTACTATTGCCATTTTGTTAATTGATTTCTGATTGTTTTGTAGTTTCTTTGTTCCTTTCTTCCTCTCTAGTTGTCTTCTTTCATGATTTGATAATTTTTCATAGTTGTATGCTAGGATTTCTTTCTCTGTGTCTTATCTGTATGTACTACAGGTAGTTTACTTTTGTGGTTACCATAAGTCTTACACAAAATAGCTTAGAGTTATAACAGTCTATTTTAAGCTGATAACAACTTAACTTCAATCACATACAAAAATTCTTCACTTTGGCTTTCCCTTTTCTCACATTTTATGTTATTGATGTCACAATTTCTATCTTTTATATATTGTATATCCATTAATAAATTGTTGTAGCTATAGTTATTTTAATATCTTTTCCTTTAACTTTTATATTAGTGTTAAAAGTGGTTTATACACCACCATTACAGTATTAAAACATTCAGGATTTAGCTATATTTTTACCTTTACAGTGAGTTTTAAACTTTCATGTTTTTATGCTGTTAATGTCCTTTTATTTCTAATAGAAAAACTTTCTTCAGCATTTCTTGTAAAGTGGTCTAGTGGTGATGATCTCCCACAGATTTTGTTTGTCTGTGGAAGTCTTTATCTCCCCTTCATCTCTCAAGGACAGCTTTCTTAAGTATAGTATTTTTGGTTGAAAGTGTTGTTGTTTTTTTTTAATTTCAGTCCTTTGAATATATCATCCCACTCTCTTCTGGCCTTCAAGTTTTCTGCTAAGAAATCAATTGATACACTTCTGGAGGTTCCCTTGCATGTGACAAGTTGCTTTTCTCTTGATGCTCTTAAAATTCTCTTTGCCTTTGAATTTGAGAATTTGATTATAACATATGTCAGTGGAGATTTTTTTTTTTTTTTTTTTTTTTGAGACAGAGTTTCACTCTTTTTGCCCAGGCTGGAGTGCAATGGTGCGATCTCGGCTCACCGCAACCTCCACCTCCTGGGTTCAAGGAATTCTCTTGCCTTAGCCTCTCAAGTAGCTGGGATTACAGGCGTGTGCCACCCCAAGCCCAGCTAATTTTGTATTTTTAGTAGAGATGGGGTTTCTCCATGTTGGTCAGGCTGATCTCGAACTTCTGACCTCAGGTGAACCACCCACCTCAGCCTCCCAAAGTGCTGGGATTACAGGTGTGAGCCACCACACCCAGCCAAATATCACTTTATATTTAATCTATCTGGAGTTCTTTGGGCTTCATAGGTATGAGTGTTCATTACTCTCTCCAGGTTTGGGAAGTTTTATCACCATTTATTAAATAAGCTTTCTGCCCATTACTCTTTCTTTGCTCCTTCAGGGACTCCTATAATGCAAATATTGATTTTCTTGATGGTATCCCCCACGTCCTGTAGGCTTTCTTCACTCTATTTCATTCTTTTTTCTTCTTATTCCTTTGAATAATTTCAAATTACCTGTCTTTGAACTCACTAAATCTGCTTGATTGAGACTGCTGTTGAAACTCTTTATGAACATTTTTAGTTTAGTTACTGTGTTTCTCAGCTCCAGAATTTATCTTTGGTTCTTTTGTGTGTTTTCTGTCTCTTTGTTGAACTTCTCATTTTTTTCCATGTATTGTTTTTCTGATTTTGTTTACTTTTCTATCTGTATTCTCTTATACTTCACTAAGCTTCTTTAAGAGGATTATTTTAAATTATTTGTCAGGCAATTCATATAGCTCCATTTCTTTAGTGTTGGTTACTGGTGCTTTATTTTGTTCATTTGGTGGGATCATGTTTCTATGAATATACATAATCCTTGTTGCCTTGTGTTGGTGTCTGTATTTGATGATGTAGGTACCTCCTTCAGTCTTTACAGACTAGCTTCAGCAAGTTAATCTCTTCACCAGCTTACCTTCTCAGAAGTTCTGGGTGGGCCATCTGTTGAGGTCCATGGGTGGGCTTGCTGCTGGAGTCCTCATGTGGGAGGTCCTAGAGACTGGTCCACTGGTGTGGGCCTGGAGTTTGGGTCTGTGTGGACAGGCCTGGTGTGTGGGTCCATGGGGGCAGGCCTGAAAACTGAATCTATAGGTGTAGGCCTGGACCCTGAGTCCAGTGGGGCTGGTCTGGCATCAGCATCCACTGAGGTGGTCCTGGCAACTGGGTCCATGGAGATGCACCTGGAGTCTGGATCTTCAAGAGAACTGGGGTGGGTCTGAAGCCTGAGTCCCTGGGAGTCAGCTTGTAGGCGGGCTGGGGCTGTCTGATCTGGCCTGCAGCCTGGGTTAGGCCTAATGCCGTGGTCCATGGCAAAGATGGATGATCGCTTCACTCTTCTTCCCCCACATAGAGGGTATCTCCATGATGTATTGCCTGGGCTTAGGAGAAGGATGACACAGGTAACGTGAAACTGTCCTTTCTACCCTGTTTAGTGCATCTTTTCTTATTTCTGTGTTCCACTTGGGTGCTGTACTCTCTCTCCTGGATTCCTTCAGCTCTTGTGAAGATATTTTTGCACATGGATAGTTGTTCAAATTGATGTTTCTGCAAGGACGTGATTTCTGAAAACTCCTATCCCTTCATTTTGTTGACATTACTTCTATGTGTGTCTTTTTATGGGTTTTACTTTTATTTATTAAAACAACTTATGTCACCATTAACATTTTATCCTCTTACTCTGTTCTACTCACATCCTTCAAGATTCAAACTCTCCTCTGAAAGTGATGCCATGCCTTCCAGGCAGCCTTCTCTAACTCAATCAGTATTTTGAGTCTCTATTCTTGTCCACGATTGTCTATCAACTTCAAACCCACCCTTCTATACACTGTTTTGTGATAGGACTCTACAAACCACATTTCTGCTTTTCCAGCCAGATTCCTGTTGAATGTTGCCAATAGAGGGAACTATAAGGAGGCTGCAAGGTAGGAGAAAAAAGAAGAAATTCCTGTCTTTCAATTTACTTCCTGTAAACATTCTGTCTGCTTCCTTTTCTTAGCAGCATCATGCCAGTCTTGCGTTCCATCCCAGAAGTAGTAGTCTGGTCCTGTAGCATCAGTTGTATCCAGGCTTCAGATTTTTCCCAACATTTAAGAACACATTTTATTGTATTTCCTCAGCAACATCAACAGCAACTGGTTGGTGGTCCCTTCTCAGAAGTCCGAATTAAACAGGTTGCCTCCAACATATTCAGAACCACTAGCACCAGCAGGAAAGGTGCTCTCCTCAAAGAGCTTAATTTCAGCTCTGCAGGGTCTGATCTCCAAGATTCTATATTTTAATAATTCCAACATCTTCATTTTGTTTCCTCAGTCCAAGGGAAACTGTGCTGTATCTGGAATAACTTATTGTTTTCTCTTTGCCCTTTGAGTTACCTAGTTAACAATTCATTATTCCTAGTTAATAATTCTTTTGATTGAATTCTCTTTGTTTAAAAAAAGCTGGTATGGTTTTTTTCTCCTGACTGGATACTGACTGATACCTCCACATACAATTTATGATTTACATCTATCAAAGGTATCAAACAAATACATTGCTGTTATCTACCATTAATCTCACTCCTGTCTTTCTTCTTTCTATTCCTAGGGCCAAAAGTAGTGTCTGACTCAATAAACACCGCTGAATTTTTGAATAATAGCAGAATAAAAAGGAATGAATGATGCCTATCAGAGTCAACACAGTTCAAGGTATAATTGTTGGGACTTCTGCTCTGGTCTCCTTGCTGGGATGGTTGTGGGTCAGAGTTTATCCAGAAATGTTCCAATACGACAAAAAACCTCACAGTTGAGAAGCCATGGAATCCTATCTCAAGTAGTTCACGAGAAGTCAAGTCAATAAAAGAGAGGGCCCTGTGGTCTTGATATCAAATCCTGGCTCTGTAACTTAATTACTGTGAGACTTTGAGAAAATGACTTAACCTCTTTGACCTCAGTTTTCTCATTCATAAGATATGGATGATAAGACAGATTTCACAGGATTCTCAAGAGAAATGAGATGAAGAAAAAAGTATGCAGGTGAGCCTTTTGTAGTAGATGGTACAGAGCAGGAGCTAAATATTTGAGTCATCCCCCTTCACCTCCCCAACCCATCTGTTGCTTGACACAGCTTAAAGCATTAGTGGGAATCAAAGAGATTTCATTTTCCAAATTTCTCAAAAAGAAGGGCAGACTGTGATCAGTCTTCATCACCATCATTAACACCATTATCATCATTATCATTGTCATCATCATGATCATCATCATGATTAACTGATGTTTCCAGCAAGGCTAGGTGCTTTGCGTGTTTTCTTTTGTATACTTTTCACATCAGTATTTTCCTCACCATTTAAAGGTGAGAAAACTTTCAGAGGTTAAATTACTGCACGAGGTCCCACAGCTATACATTATCAGTGCTATAAATTGAACCCACATCTCTCTGGGCCCAAGACCCCTGCTCTTCTCTCTCACTGCCTCTGACCACAGCAAGCAAAAGTCAGTCAGATCTATCCTGTGTCCTCCCATGAAGCAGATATTGGCTCTAAAGACTGTGTGTTTCCGTATCATTGGCACTTGGCCTGACTTGCAACCCTCTCTGGCTTCCTTTTTCTGCCCATGTCCATGCAACAGCATCTTAAAGCAGCCAGCATGCAATTGGCCATCTCATGCCTGAACTTGAGGTCGACTACAGAATGCTGGCATCTATGGTTTGAGTGCCTTCCTGAAATACCTCCTTCGTGCATTCCTTCCTACTCTGGTTACCAGTTATGGTGGGACCCTTTGGATGAGAGTTTGTTGAATACTTTATCTCTTATCCTCAGCCGTGATGACCAGTTGATAAAAGGAGAAGGAGTAAAGTATGGGAGATGGGAGAAGGAAAAGGAAAAGGAAGGCTGTAAGTCTGTGCTAGTAATTTTGGTCACCACCTTTGGAGCCACCTCCTTAGGAAGATCATAAACCATCTAGGAATGCGAAACCAGGCTTTTTTGGTTCTGCATCCACCATCCCCTCCCGCCACATCACTCAGTGAAGAGCCAAACCCATAATAGACACAGACTAGCAACAGCCCAAGAAGTAGTGGTATGCAGTAGGAATTAAGCGATCTGTCTTGTCGTTCTTGTTCTGCCAACGATTTGCTTCAGGCAAGCCACTCTTCATCTCCCTGGACTATAGTTCCCTCCTCCAAAGGAGGAATAGTGTGCTGCTGTAGAATAGACATGAGCTATATTCAGAGAGACCTGACTTTGAGTGCAGTCATGGCCTTTTCTGTGACCTTACAAGAGACACTTAATCTCTCTTGGCTCAGTTTCCGCTTCTGTTTAGTGAGAATAAGAACAACACCTGCCACATATAGTTAGGACAAAGACTAAACCATTGCAGGGTGAATATGAGCTTCTTGCCCATTCAATGATAAGGGATTGGACTAGATGATTTTTGAGGTCCCTTGTAGGCCTGCTTTTCTGATGTCCCATGTGGCAAACAGTGCATTTCTGCACACAAGAAAGACCCCTTACTTTATAGCTAACTCTAAGCATGGCAGCATGAGGGGTGGGTGGGGGTAGGGAGGTAGAGTTCCCAAGTTCACTGCATTTCACCTTCCTGCCATGAATGATGTTCTTGTGATGTACTAGGGGACCACAGGAGGTTTCTGGAGGAAGCCATCAAACATTCATGCTTATGCATGATGCTAGACTAGACCTAATGCTATGCATTAGGTGCTCAGCTCTGTTTCAGGGGATGAGGGGTGAGCACAGCCCCCTTTCACATCTCCCATAGCCCACTGCTTGCCCTTGCCTAAAAGATTCATCTTCATAAAAGTTTCCAACATCCTTTACCTAACCTCCATCTAGGCTCAGGCCCTCATCATCTCTCCCTTTTTACTCCTGTAAGGCTCATAAAGGGCTCTTCTGCCTCCAGTCCCAGCCTGCTCCAACCCCTTTCTCATCCTGGTGCCGGACACACTGCCAGTGGGGCTCACCTATATGCTGGCCACAGATCATTGGTTTCTCGATACGTTTCTATTATCTTCAAACTTTTCTACAGTGAGTATGGATTATTTTTATAATTTAAAAAAGTTTTTAAAAGCTAAACTTAAATCTGATTATTCCTCTACTGAACACCTTTTTCTCTCCCCCTGTTATCTTTAGGATAGTGTTGAGTCTCCTGAGCTTGGTACAGTTGGCCACTTCTAGTTCCCCCCGCCCTCAAAAGCCCCTCTATACACATCACATAAAGACACTTACTTTCCTCCAAATGCCTCATTCTCACTTATTCTCCACACCTCTGGGCCACCATTCATATAGATCCAACTTTCTGGGATGATTTTACCTGGAGCTCTCACAAATAAATCTCTACTTAGTCTTCGACATGTAAACCAAAACATTATCTCTGCTGCAAAGTCTTCCCTGACTACCCATGGTGGCCCTTGCCTGCAGAGTTAACAATTGTGTACCCTGATGCTGTAGTGTCACTTACTTACATCTACTGGAGAAAAGATCATACTCAACTGTGGCCATCTCTTTGTGCCCCTTCCTGATTTGATCATGAAATCTTTGAAAGCAAAGACCTTCATCTGAGTCATGTTTGCATTGCTGGAGCCCTTCAAACATGTCTGCTTTCCACATATGCATATGCCATGCACTGTGTTAGGCACCGGATCCATCGGGGTGAATAAACAATCATGGCTTCTGTCCTCCTGGGGCTTATAGCCAAATGGGAAAGACAGATCAAAAATAAATAAGCCAGCAACTCAATAAGAAATTTAAATTGTGAAACACGTGAAGGATGCAGTTGGTGCCCTGATAAAGACTAATTGCTAGAAGGGGATTACTTAGGATTCTCCTAAGAGGCTTCTCTGAGGCGATGGCATTTAAAGCTGAAGTGTTTAGGATTTGAAGGAGGCCTCCAGCTGAAGAGCTGGGAGAGCTTTCCAGGAGGAAGAATCAGCATGTGCAAAAGTTCACGGGGTGGAGAGAGTCTGGCATGCATGCACGAGGCTCTCGCAGAGGCCAGGGTGGCTGCGGCCCAGAGTGTGACCCAGTGCAGGATGAAATGGGAGGGAGGAGACGGGCAGAGTGTGGATTCATTTCCAGGTGCAATAGGAAGGTGTTGACTTGTTTTAAGCTGGGAAGTGACATGACTGAATTTGAGTTTTAAATGATTACTCTGACCTTCAAGTTCCTCACCTGAAAATCAGACTCATATCACCTACTTTTTAGGTTTTTCTTAGGTGAGAGCCATTGTTATCTTATTTTTCTTAAGATATTTTCACTTATTTTTAAAAATATTTATTTTTTAGTTATGATTGATACAGAATCATTATATATATTCATGGGGAGCAATGTGATGATTTGATACACGTGTAAATTTTGTAACGATCACATCAGAGCAGACCTCTAAGACAAAACCCGAAATATCAAAAGGGGCTGACCCATGGAGAGGGCAGATTTACACTCCTGGGCATAGGAACTAGATAAGTTGGTCTTCGTTGTTGTTATTGTTGTTGGTGGGTTTTTTTTTCCTTAGTTGTTTGTTTTGCAAACTGAAGTTTGAGTAGCTTGAGATTTGGTCAAGGTCTACTCTGTCAGAACTGATCTCTACTTCTGGCAGCTAAAACGCCTGATCATCCAGTGGTGATATTTTACAGAGATGAACAGGCTGCCTAGAGGAGTGGGAAACCAGCCAGATACCCCCATCCTGGTTTGACCCTGCCTCATGGAAGGGACATGACATGGAAGACCACAATATGAAGGACTCTGAAATAATCAAAGCAAATGGCACCTTTTCCTGGAAGGTAACAGCAGCCCAGAGGGGGGAAGGAAGAGTCTGAAGTGACAGGAGAGTTAGCATCAAAATTGATTTTAGAGCTCAAGTCTCCTAACCTAAGTCTGGAGTTCATTCCCCTACACTTACTTGTCAAAAAGGGCAACTCCCGTATTGGAGGATGTGCCCCGTCAGGGAGCCTTTGAACTCATCTTCTGCCAAAGTCAGGTTTCAGCAACTTCACTGTTGCTAAACTACTCGCCCTGGGGAGGTGAATGTGCTTGTGAAGTGAATGGAAATTCACTCTTCCTGACTGCCAACCCAGCACACAGAACTTCTTGCTTTGGCAGAATAAGGAGGTAGCTGTGTTCTAGACTGGGAGTGCTGGGATAAGCTGCTTACACTTAACTCAGAGTAGTGCTCAAAGGGCCAGAAGACATTATCTGGCATTCAACATCAACCTTAACAGAGGAGGTACCCAAGCCCAGAGGGCAAATGACTTGCCTGATATCACATGGAATGCATGGCAGAGCCAGAATGAGGTCCCAGGTCTCCTAACTCCTGGTCCAGTGCTCTTTTCAGCATTCTGTGCCACCCCTCCTCTTCAACACTGCTTTGAAACTGCATTCTGCCTCCTTCTAGAGCATGCATGTCCAAGTGCTGGCATCAAACCTCATTTCTCCCAATCCCTTTGCAGGGTGTTCCCAAAAGCATCCCCAAAAGAGCTTGCTGATTTTAGAAGCAGAAATGCTTTACAGTTGCCTAATGGTAATTCCTAGGTAAGATGCACTGAATACCCCCAATGAAAATGTATTTAGTATGTCTTACATAGGAAGGCTCCCCCACCCCCTCCAACACACAAACATACTCCTTGGTTCATTTTTCAATCACTCAGTTTCTTTGAGTTTCTAAATAGGTAAACCATTAGTTCTTCCTTTAGCATGGATGGGGCTGGGAAGGTGGCTCATGTGCGTATGTATGGTATAGTTCCTCATTTGGCTCAAAACAATCAACAAAAAATCAGGTATTTTTATTCATCCCATTTTACAGATGCACACATTTAACCATTCTCCAGATGCAGTAATTACGTCACTATACTATTCCAGACACTGTGCTAAGCAGAGTTCCTATTCTCAGGGAGATGGCACTATGTCAGAATGGAGAAACTAAAGACCAGAAAGTTGAAATGACCCGCCCAAACTTGTTCTACAGTAAGCCAAGCCATGAATCAGTCTCTTTTTTAAATCTCATACTCTATCCTTGGCACTGAGTTACAGCTTGTTAAGATTGAGGCTGGGACAAGATGACACCCAGGGGAGGGACTCATTCATCTTCTTTGTCCTTTCTGAATCTTAGAGTGATTCTAGGGCAAGAAAATCATCTCTTCTTGCAAATGACTGGTATGCAGTAGCTCCCTACAAACGATGCCATGATTAGGCAGAAAGGAGAGAAAATCAGCAAGCTGAACCTGTGTTTGTCTGTCTGAGAGAGAAAGAGAGAGGGAGAGAGAGACCAATGCTGCAAGAATGGGCCTGAGGAGTCATAAATATCTAGGAACTTGTTATTGTGACAAGGGAAGGGCCTTCCCTCCCTGTACTCACACACTTGGCCCCTGTGTGGAGGCCCTTCCATCCCATTCCTCCACTCTTTGAGAGTTCCAGAAACCCTTCTCCAGCACCCTGGTTCTTCCTTGCCCAAAGTGAAGGCTGCAGCTCCCCTAGCCATCCCAAGCATGTACATAGTTTGCAGAGAACATGTGCATTTGTTTTTCAAAAATGAAAAGTCTATCAGAGTGGAGATTATGGAAGTGGAGAGAACTGACAAGAAGGACATTTGGGCATGAAAGACATTTGCCTGGGGCTTCACATTTGGATTTAGCCTCAAATTTAGACTTTTGATTCCTAAATGAGGTTATGTAAACAGATGTGGCCATTTTGGGATATTTGAGACAGAGATTTGTTAAATGCAAATATTTAGCACAGTCCACCTTTTTTTTTCCCCAGCCCACCATTCTGTAATCCTGTTTTATCATTTCTCAGAATAACAGCCCTGAAAATGGGAGTCCTATTTGACTTGGAGAGACCACCTCTGGGAAGTCAAATGAACAGAGACTATCGCCCTCACTCCACAGATGGAGAAACTGAGATCCAGAGCCCTCAGCTCAGCATCATCTAAAAGAACAACCATATCCCTTGTGTCTAGCGGCAGCCTAGAGATGCCCCAAGGCTGCATCATCCAATATGAAAGCCACCAGCCACACTAGGTTATTGTGTGCCTGCAGTGTGGCAGGTCTGAAATGAGAATGACTGTCAATGTAAAGTACTTATCAGAGTCCTGAAGACTTAGCTCAAAAAAAGAATATAAAATATCTCTTTAATAACTTTTTATACGTATTACATGTTGAAATGATATTATTTTGGATATATTGGGTTAAATAAAAGACATTATAAGAACTAATTCCACCCCTTGCTTTTAACTTTTTAAAATGTGACTATTAGAAAAATTTGAATCACATATGAGGCTCACATTATATTTCTATTAGGCAGCGCTGCTCTGAGGGAAGTAAGTACCATTTATCCCAAGCACATGCTGGTTTATATTGCAGCAGGGGGCATTTCTGCTAAATGTTTAAAAACAGGCCTTGAGGAGTTTAGATCAGCTCTTGCCCATCTCATTGGCAATGACCTGAATTTGGGGATTGGAATGAGCTAGAGCTTTCAGAACCCCAGCCTTATTTCTCTATTTCTGAATGTACAGATATCCATTGAGTGAGGTCAGGGCAGTAATGGGAGGGGTGCATGAGGAGCTAACATTTTGAATGAGACCATCACACTAAATGCAGGCTTACTCCCTATAAATCACCTTGATTTGTCACCAAATGAGATGACAAAATGAGACATCCAGGCGGAAATGAAATTCCCGCTGTAACAGCAGCATCGACCCACTCTGACTTGCAGTGCACAGAGGGTTGTCACACATGAGTTTGAGCACCAGAGTATCAGGGGAGGCTCCACATATCTGGTTTTGCTCCTGGGCTGGTGGGCAGGGGTGAGTCAGCCCTTAACTATTGGGCAGTGGGGATATGAATCACCTGGGCATTCCTTAGGTTGGGCTTTACCCAGGGCTCAGGGAAAATGTTCCGAGGTGACTTTGATCTATCTGGGGCTGGACCTTTGAGTTCAGACTGTGGAACAATTTTGATATAACCCAAATGAGCGCTGGTAAAGAAGAGCACCAGCCCCTGTGGTGCCAGCAAGCTCTAAACCCTCTAGTGGCCTCCCCTTCTGAAAAGAACTCCACCACGGGGCTGTATCCTGGGTGCTCAAGCTGTGCACAGTCCATCTGGAGACCAAAGTGCAGCTGATTCTGTCCTTTGTTCTCTGGGACCTTGAGTTATCCCTCCATGTCTCTGGGACTGATGCCTTCTTTTGATCAACTGTATTGACGTTGGCCTAGATGATGTCTCAGGGTTTTTTCAACTCTGACACATGCCCTATGATGTGATTCTAACACACACAGATACGCACGAACATACAAAAACACACAGAGAGGCACACAGAAACAGACACCCACCCACACACAGAAATACACACAGGGATATACACAGACATAACCACACAGACACACAGACATGTACAGAGAAACACCCATACAAACACTCAGACCCATAGATACACACACAGACACACCCACCCACACACAACCCACTGATTCAAGTGGCTACAAAAACCTAAACAACTTACCAATAAAACACTCCAGGCTCCTTCAATCCACTGCAACCCCTGCTCAGAGTGTTGTCTTAATTAATGCTTCTAGTCAGACACATGCACAAACACACATACACAGACACACACAGATTCCTCCAGTCAGACACATGCACACGCACACACACATACCTCTAGTCAGACACACACACACACATAGACACATACAGATGCCAAAGTCAGACACATGCACACATACACACACACACAGATGCCTCCAGACACATGAACACACATAGACACACACATACACACACAGATGCCTCCAGTCTCTCTCTCTCACACACACACACACAGACACACACATGCCTCCAGGCAGACACATGCACACACACACAGACACACACAGAAGCCTCCAGACACATGAATACACATAGACACACACATACACACAGATGCCTCCAGTCACACATACACACACACACAGAGACACACACGTGCCTCCAGGCAGACACATGCACACACACACACAGACACACACAGATGCCTTGAGTCAGACACAGGCACACACACACACACATAGACACATAGAGATGCCTCCAGTCAAACATGCACAGATGCACACACACATAGACATATACAGACACAGACCCACAGACACACTGAAACAGAAACGCAGCCACGCACATAGACGCACATACCGTGGCCCTTTCTGTTTTCATGCCCGTCACTTCCTCCTACCTGCCCCCAGCCTTCCTTCCCACTTAAGGTCTATTTTTTTAGGCTCAGGTCACTCACTGAGGCAAAGACTACACTCTATTTTGCAGGTAACTCCCAGCAACATATCCAGTTCGCAGACAACACTGGCTACCTCTCCACCTCCCATTCATAGCCCAATGTCTTTAACCTCCCCCTCCCATGGCTTCTTCTCAACAACCTACAATGTGTTTGAATTCCCTACATGCTAGAAATCCTCCATTCCCCGCCCTCCTCCCTAGCCCATCTCTCCTTCCCTTTGCCACTGAGCTCCTTGAAGGAGAGGTTAATAGGCATGGCCTCCGCCTCCACTCCTCCCAGCACTCCTCAGCCCTCTGCCTCCACCGCTCCGTGGAAACCTCTCCACCAAAGTCACAAAGGGGCTCTCTAATTGCCAAATCAAATGCACCCTTTTAGTCCTCGTATTACCAGACTTTTAAGTAGCATCTGACCCCATGGCTCGCTCCCTTCTGGCTCCTGTGACACCACTCACCCCACTCCCCGCCCCTTCTCTGAGTGCTCCTTCTCAGTCTTCAGCAGTTTACCCTTCAGACACTCCTGTGTCCCAAGGTCCTGGCCTCAGCCCTCATGGACAACTGTGCCTTGCACCTGACATCTCAGGTCAATAGCAGTCAGTTGGGCATTTTCACTCATGGTTCCTGCAGGCACCTCCAGGAGGCCAGACTGAACTTACCAACCTTTCTCTGTTCTGCCACCACCTCCCTCCTTCCTCCCTCCCCTTATTTTGGTTATTTGCACCACCATCCCTGCCTGACACCAAGCCAGGGGGAGTCTAGAAGTCAATCCAGATTTCCTTCCCATTCCTTGTAATCCATTGCATTCAAGCGGTCACGGAAACCTGAACACCTCATTGATGAGAAACTCCAGGCCCCCGAACCACCATGACCCAACCCACAGAAATATCTCGATGCCTCCAATTGTAACATGCCATCCCAAGCCACATTTAGACAGTAGCTACCTGTCTGAAGGATGCAGTCCCAGCATCTTTATAGCCAATCTCCACTAAACGTCTCAGCCTTCTCTGGTGCCACTCCCTTGAACATATGCAATACCACGGATTTTCCAGACTATTTTTACTCTAACATTTTCATGCTGTTGCCTGTCCCACAACTGGCCTGGGTACTGCTACAGGCTGCATGGCCTCCCTGTGATTCTTGGTCTGCTTTAAATAATTAAATATTCAACACCACTGTTGCCCCCTTTAGGGAGCTTTTCCTGATAAGCCCTCTCAGCCTTTAGAAAGGGTTAAATGCCTCTTTCTGGTCTCAGAGTGCCCTGTTTAGATTTTCAGTATAACCCTTATGCGGCCCAATATCACCTTAGATTTGCATTTTTTTTCTCTCCTACTATATTGAACTCCTTATGGACAGAGACTGATTTTTTTTTTTTCTAAATTCCCAGAGACCACCACAGTCACAGTACATAGAAAATGTTTATTGAATAAATGAATGAATGAATGAGGCAAACTAACTCAGCCCAGGGAAAGAGTTCAGGTCTCACTCAGAGCCCTGCTTTTTTCCTGGGAAGGTCAAGCGCTAGTGTGGGTTCCTGGTGACACCTAGCAACAGTTGCCATGACAACAGAAAGCACCATTTTCTCAGGGCAATGTCCCCCACTTCCCCACCTGGCTCTGGAGGAGGCAGCCCCCCTGCTTTGAGTCAGGAAGCAGTGAGGGGGACAGCCTCACTGAAATAGTTGATCATGTGCCCTGGCTCAACCCCCCTGGGGAGGGGATCCTGATGGAAAGGGAGAAAATTGGATTTGATGGAATCAGATGTGCCTGGGAGCTCCAGGCAAAGAAAGGAAGGATAGAGGGGGGCCAACTGGCAGTGGAATCCTGGGGTAACCAGAGGGAGAGTTTGTCAGAGGAGTCTTCATGTCAACAGGGAGCTGAGACGAGATGCTGTCCCTGGGGTTGGGTGGAACACAGCATAGGAAGGGTGGGAAAGAGTGGGCCTGAGAGATCCGACTGGAACACAGACTGTAGAACTAGAATGCTCCACCTCCCAGGCCCACCCTCTTCCAGGTCCTCTGCAAGGGTCTCTTCCTGGGGCAGCTCCTACAGTTCCTAACGGTCCCCTTTGCAATTTGCCATACATGCAATGGAGTCAATAAGACCCTTGAGGAGAGAGGTTGTTTCTGTTTTAACCATCCCTGCATTCCCAGTGCCTAGCATAGAAGATGCAGAATAAGGAGTTTATGAACAAATGAAAGGCTGTGCTGAGACAAGATGAGGGGCTTCAGGGCTAGGTGGCCAGGAAGAGAAGCCACTGAAGGCCTATTCCTTGCCAGTCACACCACATGGGTGCTGTTATGGAAGATGAGGAAACTGGGGCTCTGAGAGGGTAAGTCACTTCTCCAGGCCACATTGCTAAAGGGTAGAGTCAGCATATGAAGAGGCTTCTGACTGGAGGGCCCGGGACTTCTCTTTACCTGGTTTCCTTGTCCTACCTTTACCCTCAGACATGTGCATGCACTCTCCAGGCAGGGGGCACCTGAATAATAGATCAGATGGCCTCTGCTTTCTTTACCCCGTGGCCCTCAGTGTGCCTGGCCCTGATAGATAAGGGGTATGGGATACATTGTGGACAGATGGACACCAGGCAGGTTCAAAGCAGGGAGTCTGCCAGTCTATCTGGCTAAGAGACCTTAGGATAGCCAGCACACCAGAGGGGAGAGTCAACTAACTTGGTAAAGGGAGTCTCCCCTTCCCTTTCTCCTCTCCTAGAGCTGCTCTTGGTTCATTACCGGACATGGTGATAGTTTGGAGGAGTAATAAAGGAAATTCCCATTTATTGGGTACTTACTATGTGCCAGGCGCTATTCTCAGCTCTTTATGTGAATTAACTTACTTCATGCTTTCAATAACCTAAATGAGGTAAGTAATGCTTTTAATCTGCTTCTACAGGAGAGGAAATCAAGGCACAGAGAGGTTAACTTGATGGTCACACATAGCTACCATGTGGCAAGGCTCCAGATGTGAAACCAGGTGGTTTGGCCGGAGCCTGTGCTCTAACCATTATGCCACTCTTCCTCCCTCATCTGGCAGTAAGTTTCTGGGCTTTGCATTCAGTTTGGGGTGCCACCATCAGGAGCTCGAGACATTGGCTACGCTATGTAACCTCCCTGAGCAGAATGCAGGGAGTGGGTAAAGTAATAAAGGGTGCCCTAAATATGAACTCCTTTTCTCAGGCTTTGGGTAGCTTCCAGGCTCCGTCCACAGACACCTAGGTGCAAGGCCCAGCCCTGCTCTGCTCTCAAACACCAAACGTGGCCACAGGCAGGCAGGAACCAAGCAGCTTCAGCACAGAAGCCTAGAACACCCTAGCTGCCAATCTGGTCCAGACCTTGAGGCCCACTTCTGAAAACTGAGCCCTTGAACCTCTGCTTCCTTATCTCTGAAATGGGGACATTGATAGCTCCCCATGCATGTTGCAAGGCTTAATGGGAACGATGCATATAGAATGCTTGGCATATGTTAGGTACTCACTCACAATTAGTAGTTTCTTTTATCCCAGATCCCTCCGACTTAATCCTCTTGGAAATAATATCGCTGCTTTTTTTTTTTTTTTTTTTTTTTTTACAGAGTCTTGCTCTGTCACCCAGGCTGATGTGCACTGGCACAATCACGGCTCACTGAATCCTCGACCTCACAGGCTCAAACAATCCTCCCACTTCAGCCTTCCAAGTAGCTGGGACTACAGGTGTGCACCAACCACACTTCGCTAATTTTTCTTTTTTCTGCCTTTTTTTTTTTTTTTTTTTTTTTGTAGATACGGGGCTTTGTTACATTGCCCAGGCTGGTCTCAAACTCCTGGGCTCAAGAGATCTGTCTGCCTTGGCCTCCCCAAGTGCTGGGACTACAGGGATGAGCAACTGTGCCTAGCCTATCCCCGCTCTTCATCTTTTAAGTCTGGGGCTACAATTTGGGGTGACAGAAAGGCTCTTACTTCCAATGTGCAAGGGTAGAGACTCCAGTTTAAACCTCATCACAGTCCAGTTTCCCTGTAGTGGTCTTGGGCTGCCCTGTCAAGGTTTGAGTTCACAGCTGAATTCCACAGGAAAGGCAAGGCTCCCATAGCTGAGAGCCTACCAGGGATTCTAGGCCAAAGAATGTTGAGTGTGATCCTGTTGGAGTGCCATCCGGCCAGGCCATGTATGGCTCATCTCAGCTTCATGAGGCCCAGGGGCGAGGCTCTGCTATAGAGCATCTGCTCTCCTATCTCAGAGCCTGCTGCCTCCTCCCTTCTCACAGGGATGTTGTAGAATTTTTTTACAATAAGCCCTCATCTTCATCATTTCAAAAATCTCATGTTCTGGAGAAATCAGCTACCCTATGATGGCCACAGAAGAGTACATGAATGAGAAAACTCTAATTCTATATTCCTTTCGTAATAAGATTTTCTTAGCATGTTTTAGGTTTGGACTTTGCCAACTCCTTTGGTCCTTGTGAAATAGTAAGACGTTTAGGTTAAACAAAATAAAAAACAAACAAACAAAACATTTTACTAGTTGTGTGACCTTGGGCAAATGCCCAACCTCTTAAGATTCAGTTTCTCTTTTTATAAAATGGGGAGAAGACCAACTCATGTGCCTACCATGAGGCTCACATGGGATAATACATTTTAAGTATATACAGCAGATGCTGCAATGGTCACAAAACTCTTTTTATATTGGACTGTCAAAATAAATGTACCTCTCAAAACATAAAATGAACATGTCCTTTCGTCCAGAACATGCAAACAATATCCATCGATATGTAAGCAAAAGTATAAGATGTGCTCATATGTATATTCAGGGTTAGAAACAATGCAACTGCCCATGGCCAGGCGCAGTGGCTCATGCCTGTAATCCCAGCACTTTGGGAGGCCGAGGCAGGTGGATCACCAGGTCAGGAGATCGAGACCGTCCTGGATAACACGGTGAAACCCCGTCTCTACTAAAAACACAAAAAATTGGCCAGGCACGGTGGTGGGCACCTGTAGTCTCAGCTACTCGGGAGGCTGAGCCAGGAGAATGGCGTGAACCCGGGAGGCGGAGCTTGCAGTGAGCTGAGATCGCGCCACTACAATCCAGCCTGGACGAAAGAGCGAGACTCCGTCTCAAAAAAAAAAAAAAAAGAAAAAAAGGAAAAAAAAGAAACAATGCAACTGCCCATCATGAATCCATCTTTACAGCGAAACATTATGAAATAGGTCCCCAGATGATGGAAATGTGTTTGAGATAAACAAATAGTGAAAATAAAACCCCACCAAAGTGCAAAACAGTATATTTAATACAGTTGCTATATATAAAAAAGGAGATGGTTATAGATATTGGCATAGCTATAGATATGCATGTGTGTGTGTAACCTATCTTTACTGGAAGGATCCAGAAGAAATTTTTAACAGTGTTTAACTTTGAAGAAATGGATTGGGGATCTAGGTGTGGAAGATGACTTTGACTTTCATTTTCTACCCTCCTGCAGTGTTTGGATATTTGTATCATGTTTATATGTTACTTTTAAACAATTGGAAGGATAGATCACAGATAAACAACAATTGTAAGTGCTTTTAAAAATTTACAAAGCCTAAGATATTCATCAGGATGCTTAACATTTTAGTTTATCAGAATAAAATGAAAACCTGAAATGTGCCTCATTATTTTGGTTATCTATTGCTGTGTTACCAACTACTTTAAAACACAGTGGCTTAAATAGCAATAGTTTTATCACAGGCATACCTTACTTTATTGCACCGTGATTTAATGCACTTCACAGATACTGTGTTTTTTACAAGTTAAAGGTTATGCATGGAGCAAGTCTATCAGCATCATTTGTCAAATAGCATGTGCTCACTTTGTGTTTCTGTCTCACATTTTGGGAATTCTCACAATATTTCAAACTTTTTCATTACCATTATATCTGTTATGGTGATCTGTGATCGGTGACCTTTGATGTTAACTGATGTAATTGTTTGGGGGCATCATGAATCTCACTTATATAAGATGGCAAACTTAATCAATAAATGGTGTATGTGTTCTGACTGCTTAACCAACCAGTCATTCTCCTATCTCTTTCCCTTTCCCCTGGCCTCACTATTCCCTGAGACCCAACAATATTGAAATTAGGCTAATTAAGAACCCTACAATGCTTTCTAAATATTCAAGTGAAAAGAAGAGCAACACATTTCTCACTTTAAATGAAAAGGTAGAAATGATTAAGCTTAGTGAGGAAGGCATGCTGAAAGCCAAAAAAGGCCAAAAGCTAGGCCTCTTGCACCAAAAAGTTAGCCAAGTTGTGAATGCAAAGGAGAAGCTCTTGAAGGAAATTACAAGTGCTATTCCAGTGAACACACAAACGATAAGAAAGTGAAACAGCCTTGTTGCTGATATTCAGAAAGTTTTGGTGGTCTGGATAGAAAATCAAACCAGTAACAGCATTCCCTTAAGCCAAAGCCTAATCCAGAGCAAGGACCCAATGCTCTTCAGTTCTATGACATCTGAGAGAGGTGAGAAAGCTGCAGAAGTAAAGTTTGAAGCTAGCAAAAGTTGGTTCATAAGATTTAGGAAAAGAAACCATCTCCTTGTATGTATCTTTACCTTGCATAAAAGTGCAAGGTGAAGCAGCAAATGCTGATGTGGAAGTTGTGGCTAGTTATTCAGAAGATCTAGCTAAAATAATTGACAAAGGTGACCACACTAAACAGTAGATTTTCTATGTAGATGGAACAGCCTTATATTGGAATAAGATACCATCTAGGACTTCCATAACCCAAAAGGAGAGGTCAATATCTGGCTTCAAAGCTTCAATGAACAGGCTGACTCTCTTGTTAGGCTCTAAATGCAGTCAGAGACTTTAAGTTGAAGCCAATGCTCATTTGATATCTGAAAATCCTAGGGCCCTTAATAATTATACTAAATCTACACTGTCTGTGCTCTGTAAGTGGAACAACAAAGCCTGGATGGCAGTATATCTGTTTATAGCATGGTTTCCTCAATATTTTAAGCACACTGTTGAGATCTACTGCACAAAAACAAATGTTCCTGTAAAAATATTACTGCCATTGACAATGCATCTGGTGACCCAAGAGTTCTGATGAAGACGTACAAGGAGATTGATGTTTTCATGCCTGCTAACACAACAATCATTCTGTAGCCCATGAATCAAAGAGTAATTGTGACTTTCAATTGTTATTATTTAAGAAATTTATTTCATGAGGCTATAGCTGCCACAGATAGTGATTAGTGATTCCTCTCATGAATTTGGGCAAAGTAAATTGAAAATCACCATTCTAGATGTTATTAAGAACATCTGTGATTCATAGGAAGAAGTCAAAATGTTAATATTAACAGAGGTTTGGAAGAAGTTGATTCCAACCCTCATGGGTGACTGTGAGGGTTTCAAGACTTCAGTGAGGAATGTAACTGCAGATGTGGTAGAAATAGCAAGAGAACTACATTTAGAAGTGGAGCTTGAAATGACATATTTCTAAGGTTTAAGAAGAATCATAAAGTTACTTCACTGTAGTTCTCACATTGACTGAATTGCTGCAATCTCATGATATGATCTTAACAGATGAGGGGTTGTTTTTTATAGATGAGCAAATAAAGTGACTTCTTTTTGTTTGTTTTTTTTTTTGAGACGGAGTCTCGCTCTGTCACCCAGGCTGGAGTGCAGTGACGTGATCTTGGCTCACTGCAAGCTCCACCTCCCGGATTCATGCCATTCTCCTGCCTCAGCCTCCTGAGTAGCTGGGACTACAGGCGCCTGCCACCACGCCCAGCTAATTTTTTGTATTTTTTAGTAGAGACGGGGTTTTGCCGTGTTAGCCAGGATGGTCTTGATCTCCTGACCTCATGATCCGCCCTCCTTGGCCTCTCAAAGTGCGGGATTACAGGCTTGAGCCATCACGCCTGGCCAAAAAGTGACTTCTGGAGACAGAATCTACTCCTAGCAAAGACACTGTTGAAATGACAACAAAGGATTGAGAATATTCCATAAACTTAGTCAATAGAGCAGCAGCATGGTTTGAGAGGACTGACTCCAATTTTGAAAGAAGTACTACTGTGGGTAAAATGCAGTCAAACAGCATCGCATGCTACAAATAAATCTTTCATGAAAACAAGAGTCAATCACTGCAGCAAACTTCATTGTTGTCTTATTTTAAGAAATCACCAAAGCCACTCCAACTTTCAGCAACTACCACCCTCCTCAGTCAGAAGCCATCAACACTGAGGCAAGACCCTCCACCAGCAAAAAGATTATAACTGGATGAAGGTTCAGATGATCATTAACATTTTTTAGCAATGAAGCATTTTTAATTAACGTATAAACATTGTTTTATTTAGAAGTAATGCAAATGCACATTTAATAGACTACAGTATAGTGTAACAATAACTTTTATATGCACTGAGGAACCAAGAAATTTGTGCGACTCACTTTATTGTGACATTTGCTTTATTGTGCTCATCTGGAATCAAACCCACAATATCTCCAAAGTATGACTGTATTTGTCATGATTCTGAGATCTGGCCGGGTAGTTCTAACCTGAGCTTGCTCAAGTGGCTGCATTCAGCTCCAAGTTTTCTGAGGCCTGGGCTCAGCTGGGACACCTGGGCCTTTGTCTTCATGGTCTTTCATCTCAGACTTCTTTATGGTATGATTTCCAGGTTCCAAGAGAATAAAACAGAAGCTACAAGGACTCTTGAGGCCTAGACTCCGGAAGCATTACTCCTGCCACACGCTTTGGCCAAAGGAAGCCCCAAAGTGAGACTGGTCTCAGGGATAGGGAAAAATGCCTCATCTCTTGATGTTTTTTGCAAAAAAATTGTGGCTACATTTAATCTACCACACTAATATTAACAGCATAATTGCAGTTTGCATGACCAAAGTCATTATTTTTATCAGTGTCTTTTGCCCTGTTTTCCAGTATCTGGTGGTCCCTGGGCCATAGTAGACCTGGCTCAATAAATACGTGTTGAATGAATGAATAAATGGCTCCACTCCGCCTGGCAGCCTCTTTACTCTAACTGCCTTGACATCTCAGATCTTCAAATGTCATCAACTCCAGTTCAGCTAGCCCTTGAGGGCCACTGCCCCAGATCCAAGTTCAAGAGTATGGCTGAGTTGGGCTCTGGTGGGGAGATCATGGGAGGTAGTTTCCATAGAACTCATCACTGCTTGCTCTCCTTCCCAACCTAACTTCACAAAATCCCTACTCACATGCAGGAACCTTGGGCTCAGTCTATGGCGCATGCCTTGAGAAATCTCCAAGATCACAAACTCTTAATATTGAGTCCCCTTTGCCTCCTCTTCTCTCTAGGTTTGTCCAGACTCAAGGGGCCATGTACTTCTCTCCCTCCCAAACAGGGAAGGAGAGTTAACTGGAGGGTTAACTCCCTGCCAGTTAACTTGGCAGGGAAGGAGCATCACCCCAGCACTCAGGAGACAAGCTTCGCCCAGGCTCACTCTTCATCTGACAGTACGAACTTGGACAACTCACCTTCCACCTCTGGGGCTCAGTTTCCTCAGTAGTGAAATGAAGGACAATGAGGCCCACAGCATCAGCAGAGGGTGGTGTGAACCTCCTCCAATCCAATCACAACAGCTTCAATTCTGACCTCTCTTGTGTTAAAATGTCTTATTTATGTATGCATGTATGTTTAGAGACAAGGTCTCACTCTGGTACCCAGCCTGTGCAGTGGCACGATCATAGTTCACTGTAGCCTCGAACTCCTGGGCTCAAGTGATCCTCCCACCTTAGCCTCTCAAGTAGCTGGGACTATAGGTGCATGCCATCACAACCAGCTTTTTTTTTTTTTTTTTAATTGTTTTGTACAGACTGGGTGTCACCATGTTGCCCAGGCTAGTCTCGAATTCCTGGCCTCAAACAATCCTCCTGCCTCTGCCTTCCAAAGCACTGGGATTACAGGCGTGAGCCACTGCACCTAGCCTTGTAATGTCTTAGAAACAAACAAATAAACAAAACCCAGCTTTGTTGAGATATGATTCACATACCATAGAGTTCACCTAATTAGAGTGTATGATTCAATTAGTTTATTCAACCATCACTGCAATGGAGTGTCTTTGGAAACAGGGGCTCCAGTCCTGAGAAAGAATAACACAAATTTTAAACCACTTCATTGGAAAAGATAGCCTCTAAGGTGCTTTGTAGCTGTGACATGCTGGGGGACTACTTTCTCTGAAGGTAGGGGGCCATGGTGAGTATGTTGGACATGGACCCTGGGCTGGGCCCTCCATACAGGGGAGGGATGGCTGCAGCCTGGGAGAATAATCAGCAGCTGCTCAGTATGCCCTGCGGTGCGGAGGGGAGGCCGGCCTCGGAGTGGCAGTGGCAGCTGCCAGAGGCAGGGTCACACACATACAGAGAGCCTTCTGCTGGAATGACATTGACTGATTAAGCCTCCCTCTCATCTTTCTCCCAGGACCTGCAGCCAAACACGCTGTTTGTTTCATGTATTAAATCCAGAGAAAACCTACCTGAAACAGGCTGAAACAAATAAGTGCTCTAACAGACAGTTACCAAGGAACGGAATTATCTTGTAGCCAACCGCCCACCTTTCACTCAATCTCAGGGCCCCATATCAGGACTGTGAACAGCGATGAGGTGGGGAAGCAGTGAGGCCCGCCTCCTTTGGCAGGCTGTCCCTATTCTCTATCAGTCAGTGGGTGCACTGGACTCTGCTGAGCATCTACAATGAAAGCCAGCACACTGCTGCAGAGCAAAAATGGCTTGGTTTATAACTTAGTTTTGCAGGTTGCTGGTTGTGTGTACTTGGAAGTCATGTAACTTACCAGTGCCTCAGTTTGCTCATCTGTAAGGTAGGCATAGGGATGGAGGCACACCTCAGTTAGAAAATAAATATAAACATGCCTGGCACACAGCAGCATTCAACCACTGTAACTTCCCCACCCTCTTCTCCCTACTAAGAGGAAGCTCTGTGCTCAGCGCTGTGGGAAAGGGCAAGGAAGAGCAAGCTCTGTCCTCAGGGGCTTATAGAACAGTGTGGGAGAAAGGAGGGCAGCAGGTGTGTACAGATAAATAGGTAATAAACAACCAAAGGGAGTCAAGGTGAAAGACAAAAGGATTGGTGAAGGTCACAAGTAAGTCTGCCTTCCACGTTCCTTCCTTCATTACTTCTATCCCCACCACCTGCAGCCTGGCTGGCCGGAACCTGCCATGTCCTCTAGTTCCATCCCCTACAGGCTCAGTCACACTCAGCCCCTGAGCCAATGGGAACCTGACCTGGCAGTGGGGCAAAGATACTTTTGTCAAAAATGTAATCCTAGCACTTTGGGAGGCCAAGGAAGGTAGATCACTTGAGGCCTGGCCAACATGTCGAAACCCTGCCTCTACTAAAAATACAAAAAATTAGCTGGGTGTGGTGGCATGTGCTTGTAGTCCCAGCTACTTGGGAGGCTAAGGCATGAGACTCTCTTGAACCCGGGAAGTGGAGGTTCACTGCAGAATGGCCCTCCTCTACCAAGGATAACCATTCCCTTATCCCTAGAACCTATAGATATGTTACATGGCAAAGCTATCTTGCAGATGCAGGTGAGACCATACACCTCAAAACAGGGAGAGTGCTGGCGTTTATCCAGGTGGGCCCAATCTAATCACATGAGATCTTGAAAGCAGGGAACTTTCTCTCTGAGTCAGACCTGTCGAGCAGAAGAAGTTAGAGAGATTTGAGTGATAGAGGAACTCAATGTACTGTTGTCAGAGGGAGTAATATAGAAAGCATGAGCAAAAACCAGAAGCCTCCAGGAGCAAAGCCCAGCTCCCAGCTGACAACCTCAAGAAAATGAGGACCTCAGTTCTACAACTGCAAGGAACTGAATTTGGCCAACAACCTAAAGGAGCTCAGAAACATTCTTTCCCAGGACCTCCAGGAAGGAATGCAGCCCCACCCGCACCGTGATTTCAGCATCCTGAAACCCTTACTGGAGGCGCTGGTGGAGCTCACCCGGACTTCTGACCTACAGAAACTGAGATAACAAATGTGTATTGTTTTAAGTTGCTAAGTTTATGGTGATTGGTTATATAACAATAGAAAAGTAATACAATCACCATCACACTACCATCACCACCACCACCAAATTATTATCACCCAATACCATGACTGTCACTCCCACCCATTCCTGTCTCCATGTTCCTCACCAGTATCAAGACTACTGCCATCATAAGAATGATACAGTGGACTTTGGGGACTCGGGGAAAAGGCTGGGAGGGTGTCAAGGGATAAAAGACTACACACTGGGTACTGTGTACACTGCTTGGGTGACGGGTGCACCAAAATCTCAGAAATCAGTACTAAAGAACTTACTCATGTAACCAAACACCACCTGCTCTCTAGAAACCTATTGAAATAACAAACAAATTAAAAAAAAAAAAAGACTACTGCCATCACTCCCTACCACCATCACTCAGGGCCCTGCAATCTTGCATAAGTACTAGACTTCAATCTCTCTGGAAAAGTCTATATGGCCCCTGCCCTGGATCTGCCTCTAGCATTATCTGGCCGATACCTGCCTTGGACTCTTGCCAACCAGTTATCAGGTCTGGCCTCTCAACCTAATTCTCACCAGTTCCTTTTCCCTAGGGCAGGGCTCTGGAATCTCAGCCCCCAGGCCTGAGTTTAGTCTTGCCAGTGACTGGTCAGGTCTTTTGGAATCTACAGACCCAGTGTCCACCTGAGGGAGGAAACTCTTGTTCCCTTGAAGCTCCTGCTATTTCTGTCATCTCTCTTCCCCTTCCCCTAAACATGGATCAGATCCCTACAGAGTTAGCAGATGAGATCAGCGTTGAGTTTGCCACACCTTAGAGCAGAGATTCACAGTGTTAGGTCACATAGGGACATCTTAAAAATACTGATGCCCAGACCCAGTCTCAGAAATTATAACTCAACTGACCGGGGATGGAGCCAGGGGTTTTTTTTTGTTGTTGGTTTTGTGTGTGTGTGTTTTTTTTTTTTTTTTTGAGACAGAGTCTAGCTCTGTCACCCGGGCTGGAGTGCAGTGGTGCAATCTCAGCTCACTGCAAACTCCACCTCCTGGGCTCACGCCATTCTCCTGTCTCAGCCTCCCGAGTAGCTGGGACTATAGGCGCCAGCCACCACACCTGGCTCATTTTTTGTATTTTTAGTAGAGACGGGGTTTCACTGTGTTAGCCAGGATGGTCTCGATCTCCTGACCTTGTGATCCGCCCACCTCGGCCTTCCAAAGTGGGGGGTTGGTATTTTTAAAAGTACTCCAGGTGGTTTTTATGTGCAGCCAGGATTAAGCACCACTTCCCTGGGGCTTTATTACTAAGACTCCTCTCTACCTCTGGTCAGTTTCTGCTGTGCCTAACCCTAAACTGATTTTGATTGCTTTGTCTGCACTTGCAGTTCCCAGCATTCTGTACAAGTTCACCCAAAACATTAATGACACCAGACTTGTTTCCTAATTCCCCTCTATCTCTGGCTGTTCCCAGGGTACGGTTTTGGACACAAATTTCCTGCACTTAGGTATCTCCTCCCATCCCACCTATACAACCTGCTCAGAGTTAACCTTTATTTATCCTACATAAAATATTACTAGGAAGTAAGATGGGCAATCGCTGAGGATCCACCCTTGAAATTCTCTATATCTCTTAATAGCTACCACTTAATTAGTATCTGCTATGTGCCAAGAACTATGCTAGACACTTCAACTGTGTAACCCAAATATAATCTAGAGCTCCCACAGTCTGGTCTTCATGCAATTTCCCATGAAAAAAAAAAAAAAAAACAGCCCAGTAGCCAATAGAATATAAAAGCGATTGTGATTTTTACTGATCTTTTGGAATGAAGAAGTGGTTCATTAATAAGCCATAGCAACCCTTGTTAACTCTTCTTTTTACATTCCTCTCTCTGATATGATTTGAATTTGCATCCAGGTCCAAATCTCATGTCAAATTGTAATGCCCAGTGTTGGAGGAGGGTCCTGGTGGGAGGTGACTGGATCATGGGGGCTCTTCTTGTGATAGTGAGTGAGTTCTCATGATATCTGGTTGTTTAAAAGTGTGTGGCACCTCCCCTTTCTCTCTCTTATTCCTTCTCCGGCCACGTAAGACATGTCTGCTCCCCCTCTGCCTTCTGCCATGCTTGTAAGTTCCCTGAGGCCTCATCCACCATGCTTCCTGTACAGCCTGTGGAACTGAGAGTCAATTAAACCTCTTTTCTTTATAAATTACCCAGTCTCGTGTAGTTCTTTACACAATGTGAGAATGAACTAATACACCCTCTATTCGTGCCCCAAATCAACTCCTCATCGCAAAGTTTATCTCCTAACTCACTGACCTTTCTCTTTCTTCTCCTCTTCCTTTCCTTCTGCTTCTATTTGTCTCTTTCCTAAGTAATTCTTGGCTCTTTAGGATACAAATCCCCATGATACTTTCTGCAGTTCTCTGTTTCTCTTTCTCTCTCTCTCTGTCACAAACACACACACACACACACACACACACACACTTCAGATTTTGATTCTGAACTGCTGCAGAGGCTCACGCACTGATCTGGCAGACTTTGCTATCATTTGAATGTGTCCCCTCCAAAATTCAGGCATTGCCAATGTGACAGTATTAGAAGTGGGGCCTTTCAGAGGTGCTTTGTCCATGAGAGCCCCTCCATCATGATGGAACTAAGGCCCTCGTAAAAGAGGCTTCACACAGCATTTGCCTCACTTGCCCTTCCACCCTCCTCACCATGTGAGGACCTCCGGAGGTGCAGCATCAAGGTGCCATCTTGGAAGCAGAGAGTAGCCCTCCCCAGGCAACTGAGTCTGCCAGAGCCTTGACTTTGGACCTCCCAGCCTCCAGAACTGTTAGAAATAAATTTCGGTTCTTTATAAATTACCCAGTCTCAGATATTTTGTTTTAGCTGCACAAAGGGTCTAAGACAGACTCCAAAGACAAGTTCTTTACTGGGTAAATATGGGCAGATGGGGTCACAGTGGATGGAAGACTGCAAATAAAATGTTTGTTATAACTTACTGTAACCCTATAACATACAGATCTAATCTCATTCAACCCTAGTAAAGCCCTATGAGGCAGGTGTTACTACTCTCATTCCACAGATAAAGAAACTTTGACAGAGGGAAACTAATCAAGTCATGCAGGCAGGATTTGAACCCAGGCCTGTCTTACTCTTAACCTATAAATCAGCCAGCTCCTGAAAGGGCTTTATAGAGGGGCCCTTGAGAACCTGGACTCAGTGTATGAAGAGCTGGAAGCCACAAGTATAGACATCCAGCCAGATTGGGCTGCTCAGCACCCACTGGCTGTCTCTCTGACTTCCTGGAGGAGCTATCAAGACTCCCCTTACAGAAACAGCCTCTTCATGTTCCCAACAATGGCTCTTAATCTCAGCACTACTTAGAAACTAATGAGGCAGAAAGGGTTAATTTCAGATCCCCAACACACGCACAAGTGGATCTTGGAGAATCCCTCTCTCTGTAGTTAAAAGGATCTTGTTTTTTCCCTTCTCTTTCTTCCTTTTAGGCAAACCATGCACTGGGCGGTGGCCCCAGGGGAAGGAAGGGTTTCCTGCAGCATGGTCACTGTCGATAGCATTAGCAACTTTGGGCTGTTTTCTTTCCATTTACTTTCCATTTACTTTCCCTCCTGGCACTAAAACCTCATTAGAGCTCTGACAGGAGAGAAATGGCTGGAGTGGAGAAAGAAACTCTTGCATTTCCCAGAAATTCTGCTCTGGGTTTCCATTGCCTGTTTCCTAGCAGGCTGGACCGGCAGTGACCCCAGGAGACATGCTCAAAACCTGGCCAGCGTGGGGAGGGGTGCAGGGCAGGCCTGAGGCCCAACGAGACCCACTTAGTCCCTCTCCGTCCTGCAGGAACTGGATTTCAGAGTCCATTCTTTTGTGGTTTAGGATCATGCACACCTGGATAGGACAGGGTTTACTTGAATCCTCTCTTGGAAGCCATAGTCTGCTGAGCAAATGAATGGTGTAAATGAGGCTGGGGAGTGGGGGAGTGTTTAACCTAATTAAGAGAAACTCTTTTCTCAAGCACTTTAGCACTTTCCCTTTGCACTGTGGAGAATGACTCACTGAATGCAGAGCTGGCCAACACGGGGCCTCTTGGAGGCCCCCAGTGGACAGCACTTTGTTCTCACTACAGAAGTCCCTGTGATCACATAAAGGAAGCAACACTGCTCAGGGGAAATCTCCTGATCACCTTGGCAGAGGCTGAGAGACCAGCTCCTAGACCCTGCTCTGCCTCAAGCAGATCTGAGGCTATTGCCTTGTTCCTTCTGGGCCCCTGAGTCTTCGTCTGGAAGGTATGAAAGCTAGAGAGATTTCTGAGATTCACTGCTGCCCTTGCCGACATTCAGTTTTTGTGGCATGATAGAACCTTTAAAGAATCAGATTAGTTCCATCAACATTTACTGAGCGCTTGCTGTGTGCCAAAATGGTGCTGGGTGTCAAAGATACCCCTATACATTAGAAAGTTGCACCCCCTCATGAAGTGGACTGCTCAGTGTACACCCTTGTTACCCTGAGTGAAGCACTTACACACAAAAGCACCCGACCTTGCATAAACATTCAGGAAGATCCTGGACCCACTAAGTCCCACCTAGCACCTCAGATGACCAATTCCTGGTTTAGATTACCTCAAAGGTTTTCTCAAAGGTTATAATGACTTATATTTCAGAAAAATGTGTTTTTTTGCATTAAATTTTCCTTATTTCCCACTGTTAATTGTAAATAAGACAGCACAAAGCCAATGTAATAGGAGGTTAGGATCGGATTTTAGTTTTAGGTCTGACTTACTAATCCTTTAGCCATGGGGCCTTGAGCCAACCACTTAAACTCTCTAAGCCTCAGTTTCCTTATCAACAAAAGAGGGATAAAATACTGCCCTCATGCATCATGCATGTCAATAAAAGGTCATGAGAATCTAGTGAGACTACGTATTCAAAAGGGCTTCTGAGAGTATAAAAATCAAGAATGATTATAAAATGCCGATGCTGTCTTTACCAGGATTGTGTCTTTATCATAGCAGCTGTGCAACTTTGTCTAAGAAGCTTCACATCTCAGGCTCCTTTTTCTCATCTGTGAAATGGGTATGGTGGGTTTAATCTCACAGAATTCAGAGGGCTGGAGATAGCCTACGCAAAGGTTAACTTTTAAGGGCTCAGTGCACTGAAAGGGCTTACAGAACCTGCAACTGCTTGATGCTACGGTTGTGCAATTATTGGATTTGGAGTCTTGCAATAAGTTTGCTGGTATTTTTTGCAGAGACTGTGGAAAGCAGTCCTTCTTTCTCAGCCACCTTCACTCCTGGAATCTATGTCAAGGTGTGTATTCCCAACAGCAGTATGCCTGCCCTGAAGTCTTAATGAGAATGAGGAGCCCTGTGGCAGCTAGAAGGTGCAGCCGCTAGCCATGCATGAAGTTAATTTAGCTTCTGTAAATGTCTGGCGGTTTAGGTAGCAAGAGACAGGCCTGGCCTGCATAGATGATCCGTGCTCTGCCTTGGAAATGATGGGGGAGAAACAGCTCTCCCAAACCGATGAGTTTCATTCCTGAAGTGACTGCACCATAACCTGGGGAGACTGGGCTTGTTTTCATCTTAAGCTGAAAAGGTTTCCAAAAACAATCATTTCATTGTTTTTCTACTCACTGCTAACTCAATAAAAGTGGTTCTTTTAATTAATTTCATTGTTCCTCATTGTGCTGTTTTTGAACTAATAAAAATGTTCTTTCTGCTCTCTCCATGGCTCTTGCAGCCTCCAGCCATTTCCCAGCATTCATCAACTCCCCAAATGCCAAAGGTGGATGGGATGTCAGACCATTTAAACCAATCCACCTCATTTTGCAGATGAGAAAACTGAGGTCCAGAGAGGGATAGTGACCTATTCAAGGTCACACACTGAATTAGTGGCCAAGTTGGGATTCAAACCCACTTGGGAAAGGCTCGGCCATGCAGCTAACATCTGACAGTTTTTGCACAGACTGCGTTAGAACCTTTCAGCAACTCCTTTCTTTCTATTGATTTTTTCTCAAAAAATCAAAGCAGTAGATAGTTGTAAAAAGAAAATTGGCCTCCAGATTTAACAAAATTACCCAGGAATGTGGCAATCCACACCAAATACCTGTTTAAAGAGAAAACAAAAACACTCCAATGAAATATTAGTAAGAATTCTGAAAATATTAACAATGCCTAGTGCTAACAATGATAAAGTAAAAATAAGAAAGGTGATAAATGTAGTTCAATACCCCAAAAAAGTGGCAATTTAATAATCTGCTCACTGGGTTTCCCAAGTTCCTTCCACTGGCAAAGATGTATTCCTTGGAGAACTAGGAATCAGCAGAGTTTACCCCCACCTGAAAATATCTCAATACCTCCAAGTTTCCACCTGAAAGAGTTATTTGAAGCATTCTCTACTTTTGCAATCATTTAAGTTTGCTGACATCTTTCTAAATATCCTTCCTGGTTACACGGCCATGGGCTTTTATGTCATCACTGGTCAGACTTGTGTTAAGGAGGGATGCTGCCCCCCTATATCCATTTAGTTGCCACCTCTTTGAAAAAAAAAAATCCTGATTTCTAGAGTCACAAGTTATCTTTTGCTCCCCAAACCAACCTGAGCACTTTATTCAAAACTCTCTAGAGGCCCTAAGAAGTAGTTGCATACTATTTCAGTTCAGATACAACTTCTTTTGTACACTGCTAGTTCCCTTAGGACTGAGGCCGAGCCTGATTTCTACTTAAAGGGGATAACAGAAAAAGTGCAGGATCTAGAGATAGAAGTCATGAGTTTGAGCCCTAGCTTTGTTGTTAGCATACCCTCCATTGTCGCTGATGTGTCTGTGTCTTTATCATCCCTCTCCTACACTGCAAGGCAAGAATCATCCTCCTCTCACTCACCGCTATATCTCTAGGACCTAGAACGGTGCTTTATTCCTAGCAGGCTCACAGTAGGTTTTTATTGATTGGATTTTTGAAAGAAGGTACAGATTTGGGCCATGACATTGTGTCAGATCTTTACCTATGAAGTGGGAATAACGATATGCATTATTTTATATCCACAAGACCATTCAATCTTACAGACAGCCCAGGGCAGCAGGTATTGTTATCATATTCCACATATATGAGGAAAATGAGGTTCAGAGGTGAGTTTTCACAGCTTGAAAAGAATGGAGCAGAATATAGTACGTAGATAATCAATACCAAATTTGGTGTACCTGTAGATGTTATCTTTCAAAACGGAAGAAAGCCCCCATGGTACAATCCATTGCCCCCCAGCCTTAGAAGCAGAGATATTTTAGTTTGTGAGAGCTCCATTAGGTATGGAAATGCATAACCCACTTCACCTCCATGGAGGTCAGTGCTGGACCCCAGTCCTGCTCATTAGGAGGAACAAAGACTTCTTGCTGCAAATTAAAAAGAATCTCCTTTCTTTGCAATTCCTAACATGTGCTTCTTGGAGAGACTGTGCTTTTAGACAAACACTTTGAGAACCTATATTGTCCTAGGAACTATATTAGTTGCTATGGTTGACACAAACCTGAGCTCCACACTCAAATGAGTATGTAGTCTGGTTGGTGTAGGAAGGTATTATGTTTGAGTCAACCTTGCTTCATACACATTCACTTCCAGATATGAATTTACTCTTTTAATAATGCATGGATGCTATCTCATTTACATACTCCGCTAGGATCATTATTTCACCAGCAGCCACTCACCACAGTTTCACAAGAGGAGATATCTGGAGTCATAAAATATTGGAAGAAATTTCGGAGCAGATAAGAACTGACTCCCACAGGTGTTCCTGGAGATGAGCACAGATCCTCAGAGAATACATGAAATCCTCTCCTCACAGAGAAGCAATTTCCTGCTCCTCTCACTGCTGCTGCCCTGGCCTCATCACATGCAGACAGCAAGTGCTCTTCTTAGATTGAATCTTTCTGGTTCCATCTCCTACCAGTCCCCCCATCTCTCATTCAGCTCTGGCTGCCCAGCTCTCATGGCTGTTCCTTGAACATATCTGGGTCTCTCTTACCCCAGGGACTTTGCGTAGGCTTTTCTCATTGCCTGGAATACTCTTCTTTAGATAGCCTTGTAGCTCCATCAACTTCTCAAAGACTTGAAGTCTTTGACTTCGTTCAAACGAAGTCTTCCTTGATCATCCCCCTCCTACCTCCCCCCTAACACCAATTAGTTACAATTTAAACTATTCCTCGCTATGTGGCTTTCTCAATCCATTCCTTTACTTTATTTGTTTTCATACTACTTTTCCCCATCTTATAAATTATATATTCTACTTGTCTATCTTTCTTGTCTACATTCTAGGAAGTAGATAGGCTCTGTGAAGATAAGGATTTTTGTCTGTTTTCTCTATTACTGTCATCCAGTGTCAAGAAAGGTGCCTGGCACAAAGTAGACATTCAATAAATGAATGAATGAATGCCCTGAGGAATGTCTCACAGTGCTAAAACCAAAAAAAAAAAAAAAGTAAAATTTAAAAAAAGACTCTCACTACCTTCTAAGTGGGTACAGCCCTTCATAGTTTCTGAAACATATTTGCATGAATAATCTCACTTAATCTCCTTGTATTGGACTGAATTCTACTCTCCCAAAATTCATATGTTGAAGCCCTAACCCCCAATATGACTATAGTATTTGGAGATAAGATCTTTGGAAGACAATTGAGGTTAAATGAGGTCATACCAGTAAGGCTCCAATCTGATAAGACTGTAGCCTTTTAAGAAGAGAAAAAGAAAGATGTATTTTTCTCTCTGTCTGCACTGTGAGGACACAGTGAGAAAGCAGCTATCTACAAGTCAGGAAGAGAGCCTTCACCAGAAAATTGAATCTGCTGGCACCTTGATTTTGGACTTACAGCCTCTAGAACTGTGAGAAATAAGTTTTTGTTGTTTAAGCCACCTGTCTATGGTATTTTGTGATGGCAGCCTGAGAAGACTGAGACACCCCACAAAATAGACCCTGCCTGGCAGATTTGATCACCCCATTTTCAAGACACAACAGCGAAGGCCCAGAGGAATTGAATTCACATAAGTAGTAATAAGTCTGCCCTGATTCCACTGCACCAGGCTAACACAGAGCATGGTCAACCTCCAAAGCCTGAACCCCACACAATTGGCTCTTCCCTTCACAACTACCCCCTACTACTAGTGTCCATTTGCAAAGGGCCTACAAGAAAATACAGCATTTTTCAAACACATCCTTCAAGGAGTGAAAGTTATGAGGGTTTCTAGTGAATGTGTTGCATGTAAGCCCAAGAAAGAGTGCACACTTTAATTGAAGAGCAAAGATTTCATGCACTTCTGCCCTGCTACTCACAGTCTATACCCTTCCAGCACCACTTTCAGTTTTCTAGAAATCCACCCATACTTTCATTGATCCATAATCCATCCATTCGAAATTTTTGAGGGCCTACTATCTGAATTAACACCATCCGAATGTTTGAGGAGAAGCCAAGATGGCTGAATAGGAACAGCTCTGGTCTACAGCTCCCAGCTTGAGCAACACAGAAGATGGGTGATTTCTGCATTTCCAACTGAGGTACCAGGTTCATCTCACTGGGGAGTGCCAGAGAGTAGATGCAGGACAGTGGGTGCAGTGCACCGTGCGTGAGCTGAAGTAGGGCGAGGCATCGCCTCACCTGGGAAGCTCAAGGGGTCAGGGAATTTCCTTTCCTACTCAAAGAAAGGGGTGATAGACGGCACCTGGAAAATCGGGTCACTCCCACCCTAATACTGCGCTTTTCCAACGGGCTTAAACAACAGCACACCAGGAGATTATACCAAGCACCTGGCTTGGAGGGTCCTACGCCCATGGAGTCTTGCTCATTGCTAGCACAGCAGTCCGAGATCAAACTGCAAGGCAGCAGCGAGGCTGGGGGAGGGGCACCGGCTATTGCGAAGTTAGTTGTTTGATTAGGTAAACAAAGAGGCCAGGAAGCTCGAACTGGGTGGAGCCCACCACAGCTCAAGGAGGTCTGCCTGCCTCTGTAGGCTCCACCTCTGGGAGCAGGGCACAGACAAACAAAAAGACAGCAGTAACCTCTGCAGAATTAAATGTCCCTCCCTGACAGCGTTGAAGAGAGTAGTGGTTCTCCCAGCACGCAGCTTGAGATCTGAGATCGGGCAGACTGCCTCCTCAAGTGGGTCCCTGACCCCTGAGCAGCCTAACTGGGAGGCACCCCCCAGTAGGGGCAGACTGACACTTCACACGGCCAGGTACTCCTCTGAGACAAAACTTCCAGAGGAACGATCAGGCAGCAGCATTTGCGGTTCACCAATATCTGCTGTTCTTCAGCCACCGCTGTGGATACCCAGGCAAACAGGGTCTGGAGTGGACCTCTAGCAAACTCCAACAGACCTGCAGCTGAGGGTCCTGTCTGTTAGAAAGAAAACTAACAAACAGGAAGGACATCCACACCAAAAACCCATCTGTACCTCACCATCATCAAAGACCAAAGGTAGATAAAACCACAAAGATGGGAAAAAAACGGAGGAGAAAAACTGGAAACTGTAAAAATGAGAGCACCTCTCCTCCTCCAAAGGAATGCAGCTCCTCACCAGCAACGGAACAAAGCTGGATGGACAATGACTTTGACGAGTTGAGAGAAGAAGGCTTCAGATGATCAAACTACTCCAAGCTACAGGAGGAAATTCGAACCAATGGCAAAGAAGTTAAAAGCTTTGAAAAAAAATTAGACGAATGGATAACTAGAATAACCAATGGAGAAAAGTCCTCAAGGGACCTGATGGAGCTGAAAACCAAGGCACGAGAGCTACGTGACGAATGCAGAAGCCTCAGTAGCCAATGCAATCAACTGGAAGAAAGGGTATCAGTGATGGAAGATGAAATGAATGAAATGAAACGAGAAGAGAAGTTTAGAGAAAAAAGAATAAAAAGAAACAAACAAAGCCTCCAAGACATATGGGAGTATGTGGAAAGACCAAATCTACATCTGATTGGTTTACCTGAAAGTGACGGGGAGAATGGAACCAAGTTGGAAAACACTCTGCAGGATATTATCCAGGAGAACTTCCCCAATCTAGCAAGGCAGGCCAACATTCAAATTCAGGAAATACAGAGAATGCCACAAAGATACTCCTCGAGAAGAGCAACTCCAAGACACATAATTGTCAGATGAACCAAAGTTGGAATGAAGGAAAAAATGATAAGGGTAGCCAGAAAGGTCAGGTTACCCACAAAGGGAAACCCATCAGACTAACAGATGATCTCTTGGCAGAAACTCTACAAGCCAGAAGAGAGTGGGGGCCAATATTCAACATTCTTAAAGAAAAGAATTTTCAACCCAGAATTTCATATCCAGCCAAACTAAGCTTCATAAGTGAAGGAGAAATAAAATACCTTACAGACAAGCAAATGCTGAGAGATTCTGTCACCACCAGGCCTGCCCTACAAGAGCTCCTGAAGGAAGCACTAAACATGGAAAGGAACAACTGGTACCAGCCGCTGCAAAAACATGCCAAATTGTAAAGACCTTCAAGGCTAGGAAGAAACTGCATCAACTAATGAGCAAAATAACCAGCTAACATCATAATGACAGGATCAAATTCACACATAACAATATTAACTTTAAATGTAAATGGGCTAAATTATCCAATTAAAAGACACAGATTGGCAAATTGGATAAAGAGTCAAGACCCATCAGTGTGCTGTATTCAGGAAACCCATCTCACATGCAGAGACACACATAGGCTCAAAATAAAGGGATGGAGGAAGATCTACCAAGCAAATGGAAAACAAAAAAAGGCAGGGATTGAAATCCTAGTCTCTGATAAAACAGACTTTAAACCAATAAAGATCAAAAGAGACAAAGAAGGCCATTACATAATGGGAAAGGGATCAATTCAACAAGAAGAGCTAACTATCCTAAATATATATGCACCCAATACAGGAGCACCCAGATTCATAAAGTAAGCCTTAATGACCTACAAAAAGACTTAAGACTCCCACACAATAATAATGGGAGATTTTAACACCCCACTGTCAACATTAGACAGATAAATGAGACAGAAAGTTAACAAGGATATCCAGGAATTGAACTCAGCTCTGCACAAAGCGGACCTTGTAGACATCTACAGAACTCTCCACCCCAAATCAACAGAATATACATTCTTTTCAGTACCACACCACACCTATTCCAAAATTGACCACATAGTTGGAAGTAAAGCACTCCTCAGCAAATGTAAAAGAACAGAAATTATAACAAACTGTCTCCCAGACCACAGTGCAAGCAAACTAGAACTCAGGATTAAGAAACTCACTCAAAACCACTCAACTACATGGAAACTGAACAACCTGCTCCTGAATGACTACTTGGTGCACATCAAAATGAAGGCAGAAATAAAGATGTTCTTTGAAACCAACGAGAACAAAGACACAACACACCAGAATCTCTGGGACACATTCAAAGCAGTGTGTAGAGGGAAATTTATAGCACTAAATGCCCACAAGGAAAGATCTAAAATTGACACCCTAACATCACAATTAAAAGAATTAGAAAAGCAAGAGCAAACACATTCAAAAGCTAGCAGAAGGCAAAAAATAACTAAGATCAGAGCAGAACTGAAGGAAATAGAGACACAAAAAACCGTTCAAAAAATTAATGAATCCAGGAGTTGCTTTTTGAAAAGATCAACGAAATTGATAGACCACTAGCAAGATTAATAAAGAAGAAAAGAGAGAAGAATCAAATAGACACAATAAAAAATGATGAAGGGGCTATCATCACTGATCCCACAGAAATACAAACTACCATCAGAGAATACTACAAACACCTCTACACAAATAAACTAGAAAATCTAGAAGAAATGGATAAATTGCTTGATACATACATCCTCCCAAGACTAAACCAGGAAGTTGAATCTCTGAATAGACCAATCACAGGCTCTCAAATTGAGGCAATAATCAATAGCTTACCAACCAAAAAAAGTCCAGGACCAGATGGATTCACAGCCGAATTCTACCAGAGGTACAAAGAGGAGCTGATATCACTCCTTCTGAAATTATTCCAATCAATAGAAAAAGAGGGAATCCTCCCTAACTCATTTTATGAGGCCAGCATCATCCTGATACCAAAGCCTGGCAGAGACACAACCAAAAAAGAGAATTTTAGACCAATATCCTTGATAAACATCAATACAAAAATTCTCAACAAAATACTGGCAAACCGAATCCAGCAGCACATCAAAAAGCTTATCCACCATGATCAAGTGGGCTTCATCCCTGGGATGCAAGGCTGGTTCAACATATGCAAATCAATAAATGTAATCCAGCATATAAACAGAACCAAAGACAAAAACCACATGATTATCTCAATAGATGCAGAAAAAGCCTTTGACAAAACTCAACAACCCTTCATGCTAAAAACTCTCAATAAATTAGGTATTGATAGGACGTATCTCAAAATAATGAGAGCTATCTATGACAAACCCACAACCAATATCATACTGAATGGGCAAAAACTCGAAGCATTCCCTTTGAAAACAGGCACAAGACAGGGATGCCCTCTCTCACCACTCCTATTCAACATAGTGTTGGAAATTCTGGCCAGGGCAATCAGGCAGGAGAAGGAAATAAAGGGTATTCAATTAGGAAAAGAAGAAGTCAAATTGTCCCTATTTGCAGATGACATGATTGTATATCTAGAAAACCCCATCGTCTCAGCCCAAAATCTCCTCAAGCTGATAGGCAACTTCAGCAAAGTCTCAGGATACAAAATCAATGTGCAAAAGTCACAAGCATTCTTATACACCAATAACAGACAAACAGAGAGCCAAATCATGAGTGAACTCCCATTCACAATTGCTTCAAAGAGAATAAAATACCTAAGAATCCAACTTATAAGGGATGTGAAGGACCTCTTCAAGGAGAACTACAAACCACTGCTCAATGAAATAAAAGAGGACACAAACAAATGGAAGAACATTCCATGCTCATGGATAGGAAGAATCAATATCATGAAAATGGCCATACTGCCCAAGGTAATTTATAGATTCAATGCCATCTCCATCAAGCTCAATGACTTTCTTCACAGAATTGGAAAAAACTACTTTAAAGTTCATATGGAACCAAAAAAGAGCCCGCATCGCCAAGTCAATCCTAAGCCAAAAGAACAAAGCTGGAGGCATCACACTACTTGACTTCAAAACATACTACAAGGCTACAGTAACCAAAACAGCATGGTACTGGTACCAAAACAGAAATATAGACCAATGGAACAGAACAGAGCCCTCAGAAATAATGCCGCATATCTACAACTATCTGATCTTTGACAAACCTGACAGAAACAAGCAATAGGGAAAGGATTCCCTATTTAATAAATGGTGGTGGGAAAACTGGCTAGCCATATGTGGAAAACTGGCTAGCCATATGTAGAAAGCTGAAACTGGATCCCTTCCTTACACCTTATACAAAAATTAATTCAAGATGGATTAAAGACTTAAATGTTCGACCTAAAACCATAAAAACCCTAGAAGAAAACCTAGGCGATACCATTCAGGACATAGGCATGGGCAAGGACTTCATGTCTAAAACACCAAAGGCAATGGCAACAAAAGCCAAAATTGACAAATGGGATCTAATTAAGCTAAAGAGCTTCTGCACAGCAAAAGAAACTACCATCAGAGTGAATGACAAATGGGATCTAATTAAGCTAAAGAGCTTCTGCACAGCAAAAGAAACTACCATCAGAGTGAACAGGCAACCTACAGAACGGGAAAAAATTTTTGTAACGTACTCATCTGACAAAGGGCTAATATCTAGAATCTACAATGAACTCAAACAAATTTACAAGAAAAAAACAAACAACCCCATCAAAAAGTGGGCAAAGGATATGAACAGACACTTCTCAAAAGAAGACATTTATGCAGCCAAAACACACATGAAAAAATGCTCACCATCACTGGCCATCAGAGAAATGCAAATCAAAACCACAATGAGATACCATCTCACACCAGTTAGAATGGCAATCATTAAAAAGTCAGGAAACAACAGGTGCTGGAGAGGATGTGGAGAAATAGGAACACTTTTACACTGTTGGTGGGATTGTAAACTAGTTCAACCATTGTGGAAGTCAGTGTCGCGATTCCTCAGAGATCTTGAACTAGAAATACCATTTGACCCAGCCATCCCATAATCCAAAGGATTATAAATCATGCTGCCATAAAGACACATGCACACGTATGTTTATATCGTCAATATTCACAATAGCAAAGTAAGACTTGGAACCAACCTAAATGTCCAACAACGATAGACTGGATTAAGAAAATGTGGCACATACACACCATGGAATACTATGCAGCCATAAAAAATGATGAGTTCATGTCCTTTGTAGGGACATCAATGAAACTGGAAACCATCATTCTCAGCAAGCTATCGCAAGGACAAAAAACCAAACATCGCATGTTCTCACTCATAGATGGGAATTGAACAATGAGAACACATGGACACAGGAAGGAGAACATCACACACTGGGGACTGTTGTGGGGTGGGGGGAGGGGGGAGGGATAGCATTGGGAGATATACCTAA
Source organism: Gorilla gorilla gorilla (assembly GCF_029281585.2). NCBI lineage: Eukaryota > Metazoa > Chordata > Mammalia > Primates > Hominidae > Gorilla > Gorilla gorilla. The sequence goes on along the minus strand of NC_073228.2, from coordinate 58,964,229 downwards.
TGTTAAATGACGAGTTAATGGGTGCAGCACACCAACATGGCACATGTATACATATGTAACAAACCTGCACATTGTGCACACGTACCCTAAAACTTAAAGTATAATAATAATAATAATAATAAAATAAAAAATAAAAATATAAAAAAAACACCATCCATGCAAATTTTATTCCATCACAGAGATTAACGAAAAGAAATGGTCCTACTAGCATTTTATCAAGGGCTACTTGTGGACTGTGTACTATATTGATACTTTGAATTTGTTTTTTGTTTTTTGTTTTTTTTTTTTGCATGGACAGATGAAACTTTATTTAAAAAAATAGCACTTCAAATAAATTAAAAGGGACAACCGTCAAGTGTTCAAATTGTGAAGAAATAGTTGAAAACCTAGAGAGACTCCAAGCTGCAGTCTTCTAACCTCATTCTTTGTCCAATGGCAAAAACCCACACATCTCAGTATTCTCACTCAATTTTTTCCCTCCTGAGATGAGGGAAGCAATTGCAAACAGGAGACCAGACGGAGGAGAAAGCTGCATCTGATTGGAATGAACATTGCCACGTACTTGCTAATACGGGTTTCACTTTATGACCAAATGTATTCTTTCAAAAATAAAAAAAGGGAGAGGAAAGCTGCATGTTTTTAAAAATTGAAATTATTTAGGGATAAAACACTAACTCTAGTGCCTTTAACGGGCAATAGCAACTTTTTTCCTCCGAAGTCAAACACCATCCCCAGCTGAGCCTTTGTGCTACAAGCTTTTCAGGAGATGTTACCTAAACTTTATTAAAAGAAAAGAACAAGTTTAAATATAGACACTGGACTAGCCCAGTCTGTATTTTCAAGTCCACATTCTTCATCTGAAGCACTGCATCAGGGACCCCCCTGAGTCTGCATGTTCTCAAGTTCACAGTACATGGAACCAGTTTTTCTTTTTAATTTTTTCCTCACTGAGACCAGCCACACACAGTGGCCATTGACGCTGGAATCTTGGGTGGGGCCTTTTCCTACAAGGCCTGGCCGGAGCTGCCCAAGGTTTCTCCTCAATGAGAATCGATGCTGTCATGCTCTATGGGTGGGAAAAAAGCAAGAAAATAAAAGCACCTGGTACAGGTTTCATCAGATCCATTCGGATTCGCTATGTTCCAAACCCGCTGCTGAATGCCATTTGTCCACTTTGTGTGTGTTGAACAGTTTGTGGCCTTGGAGTCAGTCTCAATTAGAAGAACTGTTATTGGACGCCCCAGAGGTTGATGCAATAGCAGCTCCAGCAGGGCTACTCGTAGAGACTGACTTTCGGATGTGAGGCAACAAGTAGGGATCACAGGCCAGCTGCTGGACATCAATGCGGTCCTCCCTTCTGTAGGCCAAGCATCGTCGAATAAACGCCTTTGCTTCAGGTGTTACTACTGGCTTTGGCGGGAACTGCACTTCAGTAGCTTTAAGAATCGTATTCTCTTGTAGGATGTCTTGCTGAGACTGGTTATGGCCAAAAGGCTTCCTTCCATAAAGACACTGATAGAAGATCACACCCACCGACCACACATCAACTTTATTTGAGATCTTTGGTGGTTCTTTCCCAACCACAAAACACTCTGGTGGTAAATACCAATAAGTACCAGCACCTTGGGATGTTAGCTCCATGCCATCCACTGAATTGTAGCTATCATCATCCATGATCTTCGAAAGATCAAAATTTGTAATTTTTATCTCTCCACACGCTGTACCATTTACTAAAAGAATATTACCTGGTTTGAGGTCATAGTGTATGATGGGAGGTTTTATTTCATTTAAGTACTTTAAAGCATTCACAATCTGCATGATAATGGACCGGGCCTCTTTCTCCGACATTAATTTGTGCTGTTTCAGGTAGAAGTCCAGATCATTTCCCTCACAGTATTCTAATACTGCACAAAACCAGTCAGTATCCCGTGAAAAGTAATCATACAGCTTAACTATTCTGGGATGATCCAGCTCTTTATGAATCCGGTATTCCCTACATGCATGCTTGTGGTAATTCTCCTTTTTCTCATCTCTCCAGTTTTTATTTAACTGGTGAATTTTCACAGCTACGTATCTTTGCTCTGTTAGATCAAATGCCTTGTAAACTTCACTGAAACCTCCTCTACCCAAAAGATGTAACAACAAATATCTGTCATTTAGTGTTGGATGATCTTTAAATTGTGAATTATCTTCATTATGTATCCTTTTTAGTTCCCTGATATGTAGATTTCTAACCCCTTCTAGCCTCTCCAGCTCTGCCTGGATCTCTGCTTCCTCCTTTTTAAGATGACCTAATCTGAGTTTGAAGATTTCTTCTTGTTCATGGTATTCTGCTAACGTTAACGTTTCATTTTCAGCTCCATTGGTCTTGCTTTTCCGCTGTTTCCGCTCATTGGTTGCAGGAGGGGCCTGACCCATGGCAGGAGGTTTCCGCTTTGCTAACATTTTCCGTTGTCTTTCTATCTCTTCCCTCTGTGAATTTATCCTTTCCTGTTGCTTGATAAGATTCTGAAAAGCATAACCATCTGTCCACTGTTCAGTAAATGAGGCTCCGTGTCGGACAGTGGTAAAGTGGCCCAGTCTCAAGCGGTCTTGCATGCTCTTATCTCTACACGCCATCTTCTCTTGTTTTGACTTTTCTATAAGGAGTTTCTTGCTCATTGTCACACATCTATTTAATCGTTCCTTGTATTTCTCTAGCATCTTTTGCTGTTCATCAATCTGCCGTCTCAAATCACAGTTGGCTCTTAATAAATCATCTATTCTTCCCTCCTTCTTCTCTAAGTCAGAATTCTTACTGTTTTCTAGTGCAGATATTTTTTCTATTGTGAGGTCGGACTGGGTCTGTCTGTGCTGGATGGAGATCTGTTTTTGGGAGCTGCAGGAATGCTCTGTGTTGCCAGATCCCGTAGATGAGGGACTGTTTTGCTGAGCTGAAACAAAAGTGAAGCAGAGGCCAGCTCCCCTTTGCGCCAGCTGCTCTGTGTCAAGCCGAGGTTTTGCTAGCATCACTGACACGAGGGTTGGCAGAGCAGACTGCTCCTCCGTTGCCTGCTTTGCAGCACTGCCATCTAAACCATAGAGGGGCTGTTCTACTCGTCGCGGTAAGGGACTGGATAAGGAATGTTGCGGTGAGGATCGTGCAACTGGTGGAACACTTCTGCCAGGGCTGGTTCCTGGCCCGCTTCCCCCAGCAAACTCAAAGTAATCACTAATTTTATGTCCCCTAGGAGTGCCTTTCCCTTGGCTAGTTTCATATGGTTCAGCTTTTCTTCTCCGATTTCGCTGGTCATTCTGCTTTTTCTTGGGAGTCTCTACTTCTTTATCACTCAAGGATCCGACGCTGCACAAGCTCTGGTTGGAAGACTCACTATTAAGTGGTCCCTTACTAACACCTACTCCAGTAAACCTGGCCTCCAATAATTTCTGCCGTCGTGGGTCCAGGCTATGCAATTCTTCCATCATTTCTACTGCCGCCGCCGCCGCCGCCGCTCCACGCTCCTCCCGGGAGGGGCCCCGACCCGACCCGGCTGCGGACCGCTCCGCTCTCCCCCTGGACAGGCCCGGGGCGGAGCCGGGGCCTCTCCTGAGCGCCGCAACCCCCCGCCCGGGCAGCCGCCGCCGGCGCCGGGCTCCACGAGAGGGCGGGCGGGGGAGGTGGGGCATGAAGGCCGCAGATCCCCGGGCTCGCGTACAGAGCCAGGCGCCCGACGCGGGCCCGGGCCCGGGCGGCCGCGGGGGCGCGGGACCGGCCTCCTGGTGCCGGACAAACGCCAAGGGAGGCGCAGGAGGGCACAGGCCGGGCCAGGAGGTGGGGGCCCGCTCGGCTGGGGGCCACTCGGGTGCGGCGCGGAGGGCGGGGGGGTCGGAACCGCTGGTGCCCAGGACCCGCCTCCGGCCCCTTAATCCGGATCGGTTCGGTCCGGATTAGTAGTGATCGGTGTAAACACACTAGTGAAACCGCGTGTTTCCTCGCGAGATTTGCACGGCTGGGAGGCGGGGGGGTCCTGGGGGGGTGGGGGAAGCCCCGACAGTGGGGGAGGAGGGGGAGGGGACGAGGAAGGTGGGGGGGGGGGTCCCCGCTGCCCCCTGAATTTGTTTATTCACTTAATCATCCTGCCAATTTTATATGGGAACCCTCTACCTATTACAGAGGCAGAAAGTAAGGGTTAGACAGGGTAGGGTGACTTGCACAAGCTAACAGTGCTGCCAGGTGAGAGAGTCATCATTGTTGGGCTTCACAGCCTGAGTCCTCTTCATTGCATGGTGCTGCAGGTGACAGCCATGGGCCTGGAACTGCTTCAAGGGTAGTTTCCAGTGTCCTCACCTCTCCCCTTCCCCAGCCTCACCTCTCACATTTCCAGAATTAGCCAGTTCCTATTATTACTGAAGCAATAGTTAAGTTTGAGGGAGAGACACCAAATATAACTACAATAACAAAACATAACAAGAGTTAACATCATTAACTAGTCATCATGCAATTGCCACAACTATCCTAGGAGGAAGCTACTACCGTTTTGATCATTTTACAAATGATGGAACAGAGTATCAGGGAGATTAAGTAATTTGCACAGGGAGACACAACCACTCCAAGAAAAGATGGAGATCCAAACGTTGGTCTTTTCAAGAGGCAGCTCAGCTTAATGGGGAAGTGGGAAAGCATATATCTCAACAAGGAGAAATACCAAATGGGTCTACCATATGCAAAGCACAGTGCTATGCTCTGGAGGGGGATGCAAAAATGAGTAAAGGAGCATATGGTTGTCTGCTGAGAAAGAGAAGGCTCTCACAACACAAGAGTTGAACTTGGGCAAAAGACAGTGGGGTTTACAAGGAACTCTTTAGGGTTCCACATTACCGATGTGACTATTGGAAATTCTTTCCCAACTATCCTGGGTCGGAGGCAGAAGAAGAGACTGGTTGGAGAGCCCAGGAGAGCCTCTGAACATTAAGCCAACAGTCTTGAATCATGACAAGAGCCTCTCCACAGAGTCCTCAAATGCACTTCTATTCAATCACTCAGATTTTTCTTCTTTGAGCATCTAAGAGGCAATATGATCAAAGGGAGACAAGGTCGTGAAATAGAAAGAATGGTAACTTTGACATCAAACTTGTTATAAACTCCACCTCCCCTTATTATAAGCTCCGAGACCTTGGGAAATTGCATATTTCCCTGAGGCTCACTTCCCCAGCTGTCACTTGTGGATATTAACTCCTCATATGGTGTCAGAGAAGTAAATACTATAACAAATGTAGAAATACATAGCACACACTAACCCTCAAACCAAGTTAGTTCTTCCCATCTCTCAGTGGGGCTAACACTTGGTGTGAGGTGCTGGCGAAGAAACAAAGACTTTTAATGCTTGTTATCGCTTTCTAGAAGCTTAGAATTTAGTTGGGATTCAGGAGACAGGGACTAGCAGAAGAAAACACATACTGCAATCTCCTTAGTCTTTCACCTTTAATATTCCTCCCTCTGATCTATCCTGTGGAGTACACTTTAGCAACACAAACCTGATCATGTCCCTTATGACCAAGGAATTATTCTGCTAGGCATATCCCCAACAGAAATATGTCCATATGTTCATCAAAAGACAGGAAAATTTGCTCAACATCATTCTCATTAGAGAATTGTAGGACAAAGTCACACGAAGATTCCACGGCACACTTACTAGAATGTTTTAAATCCAGAGGACAAGCTTTTGATAAGTATATAGAGCACTATAATCCTCACATGCTGCTGGTGGGAATATAAAATGGTACAACCACTTTGGAATCCAATTTAGCAGTTTCTTAAAAATGTAAACAACCACTTATTATATGACACAGCCCTTTCACCTCACATATTTACCTAATAAAAATAGAAGCATATGTCCCCCCAAAACTTATATATGAATATTTAAAACAGCTTTATGTGTAATAACCCACAACTGGTAACAACCCAAACATCCATCAACATGTGGATGATAAACAATAGAATACTACTCAACAATAAAAAAGAACAAATAATTACATACATACACAGGAATAAATTTCAAAAGTAATTATCCCGAGTAAAAGAATCCAGTCTAAAAACAGCACACGTTGTATGATTCCATCCACATAATATTCTAGAAAATGCAAATTAGTATCTAGTAAGGGAAATCCAATCAGTGGAAGGCCAGAGACAGTAGTAAGGTGTGGGAAGGACAGGAGGGAGGAATGACAAAAGGACAGTAGAAAACATTGATGGGGACTATGAATTTGTCCTCTATCTTGATTGCTGTGATGGTTTCATCCATATATATCCGAACTTATCAAATTGTATAATTTGGGATAGCACTTGGTTTGAGCTGTTGGGGAGAAAAAGTTTTAGGACTTTTTATTGCTTTTTAGGAGCTTATAATTTAGTTGGGATTTAGTTTATTAGCAATTTATGCCAATTATAATACAATAAAGCTATTTTAAGGACATGCATTGGAATGTTTACAACAGCTTTATTCATAATAGCCTCGAACTAGAAACAGTATAAATGTTCTTCAACAGTAAAATAAATAAATGTTGATTTATATATTTGCAGAATACTATATAGCAATGAAAATAAACAAACTGCAGTTACATACAGCAACATGGATGATTGTCACAAACATAAAGCTGAGCAAAATAAGTTAGACACAAAAGAATACACAGTGCATGATTTTACATGCAGAAGGTTGAAAATATACATGAAATAAACCCATGGTGTTAGAAATTAAGAGAGCATTGACTTTTAGGGAAGAAGGAAGGGCATGGTGGCAGGGTAGGATGGGAGCTCCAGGGATGCTGGTGATGTGGTATTCCCTGGTTCTGGTGATTCATTTATGGTGGTATCCTCTTATCATAATGCACTAAACTGAAGACTTGTGAATTTTCTATTTTTCTATATGTATGCTGTGCTTTAATAAACAGGTTTATTTTTTAAAGGTTATTACAGTGGTATGTGATAAAAGGCAGCATTGATTGTGGCTAAACAAATGCCTTAAATGGAGGGGGGATGGGAAGCAGTAACGTGATTAGGAGGAAGAGCAAAAGAGGTCTAAGGCTGTGTAGCCAGGAGTAGATGCCTAGGCACTTTTGGTTTGACAGACATTTTTCTATTCCTACAATGCAAAATGATTTCAAATATATAAATTTTAAAACCTTCCATTTGTTTAGTGCTTTAGAATTTATAGTTTGCATGGTCACAATTCTGCAAGGATAAGAACTCTGTTAATCCATGCAGAAAGTAGACATTCAGCAAATGTTTACTTGAGTGAATTTAAAACACTTTTACCTTCACTAATTTAATGATTTCTCACAAGTGTTCTGTAGATGAGCAGGGTGAGGGTTATTAGTTTCTTTTCATAGAGGGGAAAACCAAAGCCCCTAGGAGCTGAGGCCTCCTGCAGATGGGGGCAACGGACTGGGTGTGTTTTGAATCCTGGCTGGTGGCCTTTGAGCTCTGTGACCTTGGACAGGGCTGGAACCAAGAGTGCAATTCCCTGCCTTCAGCTGCAGTCTCCCTCCCTGGCCCAGTCATGAAAGCAAAAATGGGTCAAGTTCTAATTCCCTGATGGAGAGGCACACAATACAAAATTGGTGACCTTTACTATTCCAAAGGCATGCATACCCTCCCTGTTGAGGACACACAAAGATGTGTGTCCACAAATGATCTTTGTTTTTATGGATAAAACAGCTCATACAAAATAAAAGTGGGCCATACCCTTGAATCACACACACACACACGCACACACACCCCAAGAAGAAGGCCTGAAGGGACAGCAGCCAATCCCTTTGGAAGAACTGAGAGCTGTGTTGCCAGAGGATGCCCAGGTAGAAGCTAAGTCATGCTGTCCCTGGTGAAAAATCGCTTAGCGTAATTATATCCCCAGAGAATGCAGGCTTCCAGATGGGCCCCAGAGCATCCTTTACATACAGTATTTTAGGCCAATAACATGATTCTAATGAAGCAGGAAGGAAGAACAAGAATAATAAAATTAAAAAGTCAAATTTTCATCCTTAATCTCGAGGGCTGCAAATAGGATGCGGCTGTGGTTCAGAAGCAGAGAACGGAGAGGTGGGGGAAGAAGCCCATTTTGAAAGCGGCCAGGCGTTCCTAAAATGGTCCATGACAAGGGTGAGCTTTAATCTCAATTTCTGCAGCTTGACCCACATCCCCTTGGAGGAGGACAGAACTTTTCAATGAGGAGGCACCTAGAGGAGGATCAGAAAAGTAAATACCAAATTCGTCTGTTTCTCCATCTCTCTTCCACTTGAGAAGTCCTCAGAGGATGTGGCCTTTAGAGGACGTGTTTGTTTGGAGTTGAAGGAACGGTGCCTGGGGATGAGTCCAGGAGCCCTGGTTGGAGACTTTCCAGCAGGCACATCCTCTCATCTGCAGCATCCTGCTGATGAAGACTTCACATTCCTCTTGGGCTGCCCCTCATCATCTCGGCATCCCATGGTTCAAATGCCTCTGGAAGACTATTACTTGGAGTTACTCCAATTTATTTATTCAGCGTCTTCTCTGAGACACATACTAAGTGTCCAAAGATGAACAAAACTGTTTTCTGCCTCTGTCCTCAGTGAGCTCACAGTCGAACACAGGAAGTTGGATGACGAAAATGATTCCTAGGTGTGGTGGGTCCTTCCATAGAGGGACGTGCTTAATGAGACCAGCGGTTGGGAGGAATGTGGACGTGGCGCCATCTACCCTTTCCTTCCAGACCTGAGAACCTGTGCAGGCCTGTGCCTGGCACCATCACAGCAAACAATCCTGCCTAGCATCCAAAAAGACTCCACCACTCTTCCCCTCCATCCCCTCTTCTTTACCAACACAGGTAGTAATATTCCCAAAGCACATCCTCCCCATCCCCATGTAAGGCAAACTAAAATACTACCCATGGCCAATGTGAGCCAGAGTTATGCCAGGGAACAAGACAAGTTCCACAGTAGCTACTTCTATACGAATTAACACTCTTAAAAGAAGATAATTAAAGCTGTAGTCTTCTTTGAAACTGGGAGCCCCTAATCTCTCTTCTACCTGCTGAGACTATACCGGGAATTCCACCTTTGGGTTCCCTGATTTTCAGTCTTTCCCAAGCAGATTAATGGAGAAACTTCAAGACCACTGACCAAGGCCTCAGGAAGTGTAGGCTGCATCCCCACTGCTACTGTCTGTCTATATGACTTTCAGCAAGTTACTTTCCCTGCATGGACTTCTGTTTAGTCTTCTGCAGAATGAAGGGATTAAAGAGTTGTTTTATGTTCAGAAGAGGTGAGGCCTTAAGGGTCATAAAGTAACACATCGACAAAGACTAGTTTACCTCTGGCTGAAAGCAAAATTGGTCCTGCAGGAGAGAAGGGCAGGAAGAAGAAAACTGGGGTAGTTCCTACACAAACAAGGTCACTGACAATTTCTTATAACCCCGTATACACACACCATTCCTCGCATTAAAAGATTAAATGAGTCTCTTCCCCTCAAAACTAGGCTGCCTTGCAAATTGCTTTGCTCAATGGAATATGAAGGTAGTATCACCATGCCAGTTTAGAGTATAGCGTTTTGGGGACCAGAAAACTCCCACTTTTGCCCTCTTGGAGTCCTGCACCACAATGTCAAGAGGCCTGACCACCCTGCTAGAGAGACCAAATGGGGTGCCAGAGATGCCTTTTTAGTTTCCCACTGTTTCAGCCATCTCTCTGCTGAGGCATCAAGCATGTGAATGAAACCATATTGAATTTTCAGCCCTAGTTCAGCTCCAGATGTTTACAGTCACATGACCAGGTAAGATGAGCAGAAGAACTTTCCAGCTGAGCCCTAACCAATTTACCAATTTGTGAGCAAATAAATAGTTGTTATGTTGAGCCACTAAGTGTTTGGACTGGTTTATTACGAAGCAACAGATAACCAAAACAGGTGCCAGAGGTAAATGCTATAAGTGACAACCTTACAAAGGCTGGTGACTATAGTTAGAGGTTTGGATTAGGGTTAGGAGCTTTGGGTTGTGCAGTAGTACTTGAGAGAAATTGATCATTGAAAATTTATTTGTTAAAAAGACATTTCATTTTCATGGGATATGTTGTCACAGGAATTAATCAATGCTGGCTGGCCAAGCCCATGCAGATGACCCTCTGCCAAAGACTGGAAGCCAGCTTGGTTCCAAACATGGAGGAGGTAAGATTTTTATCCATAAATTCCCAACTTATTTCCATGCTGCCCTCCTCCCACACCAGTACCTACCCCAACTCTCACTCAAAGGACTAGAGATGAAAAACCATGGAAACGAATGGCTTTGTATAGTACTGAATGGGAAACATAGCAGCTGGGACTTAGAAAAGCAAAAGCTGTTATGTTGTTAATAACATTTTTATGGGTGATTTTGTTGTCTTTGATTGTAAAAGAAGAGTAATACAAGCTCCAGTTTGTTCTTCCAGGCCTGGGGGTAGGCTTCCCTTATAGAACTCCCTGTCTGTTAGATTTACTCCCAGCTGAACCACATATACCTTCAATCCTCTCCCTCCCAACACTAATCACAAGAGCTACCAATTTTTGAGAACTCTCCATGCCAGCCATTGGGCTACAGAACTTATTTATGCTATCTCATTTAGTCCTTAAAATGAACCTTTGAGGACATACTATTCCCATCTTTATAGATTAGAAAACTAAAGGTCAGAGGTATTCATTAATGTCTTATACCTAATAAATGGTACAGCTGATATTTAAAGTGAGGTCTGCAAGGCCCCAAAGCCCATGCACTTAACCCTTTCTCCAAACAGAATACAGCTCCCATTACCAGGGCTACCCATTCACACATACATACATGTATATATTCAACATATTCATTTATTCAACATATATGTAATGAGCACCTACTTTGTGAAGTAACAAATCATACATTAATGAACAAGACAGATATCATCTCAACCTTCATGAAGCCTACAGATTCCTACCATGACATTCACCATAAACCCTCATTTTACAATGTCCCAAAACCCTCTTTCATATTTTAACCTCCCAGCCCTTCATCCCTACTTCTAGCCATGATTCTAATATTCTATAACATGGCTCTGACTTTGATCTTTGCTATTCTTAACATGACGTACACCTTTCTCCAAAAAAAAAAAAAAAAAAAAAAAAAGACTGGAGTATACTGATTACACCAATGGGCCAAATTTCCCACCCCGATTATATCCATGCCCTTTGCAGCATGACTTTGTGGTTCTTTCCACAAAGTGTTGGAATCTTTCCATCCCCTGAATCTGGGCTGTTCTGCTGACTTGCTGTGACCAATGGAATGCTGCAGAAGTGACAATGTGCCAGTTCTGAGCCTGTGTCTCAAGAGCTTTGAATGCATGGGCTCACTCTCTGGTACCTCTGCCTCCACTGTGAGACTGCAGCCCTCATGAGTCAGTCAATATTCTAGGAACTGAAGATAAACTTGTAAAAGAAACAAGCATGGTCCCCACTCGGACAAAGTTTACACCCTAGTAAATCAATAAATCATAAATGAGAATCCTGGATTTGCCAGGTCAGAAGGAACCATTATACAACCTCAAATAATGTTTAAATTCCACACCATATCCTCAATAGGGCTTTGGACCCTTTCAAAAACAGGGAGCTCATTATGAGCTAACACAACAGTTCCAGTTTTTGATGGAACACTCTTGGAGAGATTTTTCTTCTAGTGAACGGAAGCCCATCCATTGGGAGTGTCCACACTTTGATTTATGGATATTTCTCAGGGCCACACACAGCATGTCTAACTGCCTGTGTGTTCTGAGTTCTCTCACTTCTAGGATACATCTTCTTCATTCTCTTAGCTATTTCTAAATGTCATGACTTTGAGACCCCTTGCCATTCTCTCTCCTGAACATGCTACCTTATTTTTCTACATTCTTCTAAAATTTGGTTCGGAGAAATAAACTCAAAACTTACCAACTTCTTGTACTACATTCCTCTTGGTGCTTCAGATTCCTTCATTTTAAATTAAAGATGTTGAACTCGGTAGCTTGCAAGGAAAGATAGTAGATTGCAATGGAACGAATCTTAGATGCTCAACAGCCTCTCTCTGCTCTGCTTTATTTTCAGCACTGCTGCTGAAGCTGCCTATCTGCCTATCATCTCCCAAACCATCTTTACCTGTAAAGTCCTATTGTGCAGTAAAGAGACTTGAAATCAGAAGAGCTGGTTCTGAATCCCAGTTCTGGCACTTCACAGCTAAACGACCTTGGACATATTACATAACTGCTCTATCTCAATTTCTTTATCCATAAATCTAGACCATCACTCCTTTCCTTCCAGCTCACAGGAATTGTGTAGGTTACAAGAGAGGGCATGGCATGCTATGTGTGAACACAGTCTTCCATCGGATGTTGTGCAGATAAGAGATGGTATGTTGGTGCTGTCGTGGGAACTATAGACCAGCAACATAGTGAACACCATTCTATTTATGAGATATATTTATTGATGGACTTGGGGGCTCTGCTTCTCTGTGAAAATTAAATATGATTTTAATAATTCCAGAGAACAGACTGTGTGGTAATAATCGTCCCTCCTGATGGGTATATCATGTTTTGTGATGTTCTGAGATAAGAATGATATTTAGGAATATGTTGTGGTGCCCAGGAGCAGTAGCTCACATCTGTAATCCCAGTACTTTGGGAGGATGAGAGAAGAGGATCACTTGAGCCCAGGAGTTCAAGACTAGCCAGGGCAACATAGACTGTCCCTACAAAAAAATTAAAAATCAGCCAAGTGTGGCGGTGCATGCCTGTGGTCCCAGGTGCTGAGGAGGCTAATGTGGGAGGATCACTTGAGCCCAGGAGATTGAGGCCACAGTGAACCATGAATTGTGTCACTGCACTCCTGCCTTGGGCAACAGAGCAAGACCCTGTCTCAAAACAAACAAACAAACAAGAAATATGTTGTAGGCAATAGTCCTGGAAGGGGAAACTCCAGGATGGTAGAAGAGCCCTCCTGAGTTGAACTAAGTTCCAAATGGCCCAAGGTTCTGTCTTGTCCCGTTCCAGGAACAGGCTGCATTCCCTGCTGCACATCTCACCCTTCTCCTGCCCACCCACCACACTGCTCTCACATTGTCCTTCTCTGCTTCCACCTCTCCTTGGCTCCAAACTCCTCCATGATCAAGCCCATCCTCCCCAGTGGGGCTCATGAACACCTTGGTCACTCTGGCTTCCCACCTCCCAGTCAGATCCAATGGTCATGCACTTCTAAACTCCATCCTTTATCAAAACCCACTGTAATATTTCACATCTGCATGATATAAAACATGCAGTTCCTTTCAACTCAAAGTCCCTCTCTCTGCCTCTATTCATCTGATCAATGCTACTTACCCTTTGAAACTTCAAAACCCTTCAGAGAATCTTCCTTCTCCAGGAATCCCAAGCTGATAATCTCCAGCAAACCTGCTCCACGGTGGTAATTACTCTCTCCTCTGTGTTCATGTTGGACCTTCAATAAACCCTGTTTCTCACATATTGAAATTCTCTGTTTACCTGCCTGACTCCTCAACTGTGAGAGCAGAGTTGAGTCCCCAACTATTTCTGAGTCTCCAGCAACAAGCATGGTTTGGCACATGGAAAATGTTTGAAACAGATTAGAAGAAGGTATGAGTATATCAAATAAGCAAAGATACTGGAATGATTTTGCATAACAATATTATACTCTGATCCCCATCCCAAAACTGAGCACCATTATCTTTCCACATGCCTGAACCTTGGGAGGCAAAGAATAGCCCAAGAAGAAAACAGAGAAAATATAACACAGTCCATCTTCTCTCATGAGACAAGAGTTTATGATTGCCAGGAAATGTGTAAATTGCAGCACAGATTATTTGTCACCACTTCGTGAAAGGGCAGAAAACGGAGCTATTTTTTACAACTTCAAAAGCATGCACAGGTTGGGGCTACTGCAGTGGAAATGCCAGGTCTGTTATATGCAGATACATTGAGGTGGCAAAAAGACCTGCTTCTCTGGGGGGTGGGGAGGGGATGTGAAGGCTGGCACGGTTACTCATAAAGCTGCCTGGCTGCACAAGATTCTTGAAAAATCTCTTCCCACTTAATCAGAATATCAGAATCACAGAACTCAAAGATCAGGGTCCTGTGAACATGTTCTGTATTGGAGAATTTCTGTCCGTTTATGGATGTTAATCCTCTAAAAACTGATACCTATTTTTAGTTTCCATCTCATTAAATAAAAAAGACCTTCATTGAACATCTACTCTGTGCTTGATGAAGGAAGAAGCCACTCTGAATACATCACCCGAACCTCAAGCAGCTTATAGACCACATAGGAGCATGTGTAAGTTGTGTTCACAATCACACAACCACTTTAATGCAGAACAAAAGATGATAAATGAGAAATTCAAAATGTTGTGAGCACTCAGAGGAAGACAAAAGGAGCACTTTGGAAGGATGAGGCCAAGATGTTGATGGCCAGGGTTTCAGCTCTAGTAGCCAGCTCCTCACTATTTCCAGGAAAGGACAGCCTGCAGATGCCTGAATGCCTGCATGACCACTTCAGATGAAATGGGTTGTGATTGAGGCTTGCAGATAAGGTGTTTATTTCCATGAATCAAACCTGCTCTCTCTGCTGCTGATCTGGAGAAAGAAACACTTCCAGACTTAAGATTCTTTATTGTGCAATTGCTTTCCTGCAACTCTTGGGTGTAGGTTGGTTTGTCCAGAAATGCCAAATTCCAGAGAACAGCAGAGAAAAAAGAGTGATTTTTGCTTGATACTAGCAACATCACAACTAATCCCTTTCTCAAACAAGCTCATGGCAGCAAGCAAACTGGTGACGTGTGACTCCTCTTTAATCCTCTTAGCTCATCTCCCTCTAGTGAATCCAAATGTTACCAGTGCCAAGGACTAGCATCCTGGAGCAGGGCTGTGGTGGAAAATGCACAGGATCTGTTCTCGGAACACTTGGGTGGGTCCCTAGCTCTACCACTTTCAGCTGTGCACCTTTGGGTTAGCCGCAACCTCCCTCAGCCTGCCTCAATTCCCTCACCTGTAAAATTGGATTGGTGATCTGGGGATCAGAGTAGAAAATGTGTATGAAATTGCCTTATTAATTGCAAAGATAAGTCAGGACTATCAGTTATTTTCAAATTGTGCATATCCACCCTTCTTAAAAGGCCTGGTGCCCTTCTGAATGGGCATGGAGGTTCATGCCTCCTTTGCTTTTGGATTTCCTCAACCTCACACAAGGTCTGACATTTAATGAGCACCTCAGTGCATTCTTGTTAGATTAATAAGTGAACAAATTGCAACATGTTACCCTGGAGGTTAAGGCTTCTGTCTTCCTTCCAAGCTGAAAGGTAAAGAGACAAAAATTAATTTACAAAATGTTCGGAATTATCAGCATGAATTCTAAAATAATTAGAATTTTCTGAACACACACACACACACACACACACACAGAGAGAGAGAGAGAGAGAGAGAGAGAGAGAGAGTGAGTTGATTTTTCCTTCTGGTAGCTGGAAGTCTACATTAAATTTGAAGAACATCTTGCCCTAAAATGGTTTGGCTCCTGGTTATGTGAATATATTTTGCTTAGCATTAAGGGGATAGAGATGGATTACTAGGTCAGATACTTGGTTCTCATTCTTGATTGATTCATCCACTCTTTCATCCATCCATCCATCCCTCCATCCATCCACTCATTCATTCATTCACTCACTGGCAACAAGTGTTCCAAAGCACTGACTGTGTGAAAGCTCAGCCTCATTACAAGATGAAAAATGTTGGAGCAGCATTTTGGCTGACAAACCACCACTGATCCTTCCAGACCTTATTGCCCCTGAGCCAAGAAACATTTGAAATCGTACTACTGCCCCCACATACGGCATTTAGCACCACCCCTTATCTTCAGTTTGATAGTTTCAGGGACCAAAATGCTGAGACTTTCTCCCTTTAGATAACATTCCTGTGACTGGGATATATTGCCACCAGAATCCTCCAAAAATCCCATCTCCAAAAAGACTGTTCATGGCAAGTGGGAGTCTACACGGAGAATGGCGACGATTACTTTGGACTGTAGAACATGTGACTGGACTGCATACATGCTGCACTTATTGCCTCCCCACCATCCTTGCACCCTCTTTCTGTGGCTGTACCCAACACAACTGCTCTGTCTTCCTCATCCCTAGTAAATAACCCTGCCTATGAATCTCATTTTTTTTTTTTTTTTTGAGATGGAGTTTAGCTCTTGTTGCCCAGGCTGGAGTGCAATGGCGTGATCAAGGCTCACTGCAACCTCTGCCTCCCGGGTTCAAGCGATTCTGCTGCCTTAGTCTCCCAAGTAGCTGGGATTACAGATGCTTGCCATCATGCCCAGCTATTTTTTTGTATTTTTAGTAGAGATGGGATTTCACTATGTTGGCCAGGCTGGTCTCGAACTCCTGACCTCAGGTGATCCACCCGCCTCGCCCTCCCAAAGTGCTGGGGTTACAAGTGTGAGCCACCATGCCCAGCCAAATCTCACTTTTCCATCCCTCATCTTTTCTCCCTTCTCCTTCCTTCCACCCTCCTTTCCTCTGACTATTCCAATTTTATACTTAGTTCTCATGCACCAGACCTAGGCTTGGAGGGATAAAAACTCTTCTGCAGTGCTTGCTGCTCCAAGCTGCTCACCACATCCTCTGCCCTTTATTCCACTCCCTTCATGTTCCAACCACTGATCAACCCCTAAGAAAAAAACAAAACATTTCCTTCTTATGCTTTATGCCTCCAAATTTTGTTCTCCCTGGGTTGCTGCCTCTCTCTCAGGCTGGCGGCTCCATTGTTATTATGATCGTATATTAAGTTTAATGCGTCCACAGGCATTTTACACACTCATAAAAGTCAGGCCCTCTAAGAGCTCCCTGTGCTGAAGACACTGGAAATGCTCTCCCAGGCCTTAGTGCCATTATGGCCTCTGTGCAAAGCTGGGTGGTGGCTGTTTATTGTTGTCTTTGTAACTCTTGATGATAAATACAGCATTTTGTAAAAGATCATTTCCCAGGTTATAAGCAGAGCTGAAGTGATTACTTCCATATGGGCAACATCCCACAGTATTAAAGATATTAATAATAGGTGACCTTTATTGAGTATATACTATATGCCAGACTGTGCACTAAACATTTTTACATGCATTAGCCGACATAATCTGCCCAATTAACCTATGTGACAGGTAAGATTTAATTTCAAATAAACATTTGATAATAAAAGGAAATTGAGACACAGAAAAATTAGGTACTGAGTTCAAGATCAAAGAGCATAGAGGTGGAAAAACTGGGATTATTCAAACTCAGGCTGTCTGGCTTCAAAGCCCACCTGCTTAATCATACGCAGGTACTGGCATTTGGAAGAAGTCCATCTCTAAAGGTGGAGGAAACCAAATATAGGTGGGACTAATTGGCAGATATTGTTGGTGTGCTCCTCTGTCTATGAAAGCCATGCCCAGAGTCTTCCTTTCTCAGTCCCTGACAAGACTCAGGTACCTGTAGGACCTCCATTCTGTACAGGGTTTGTCTTTGTTTTCCCCAGCATAAGAGACAATGGAAAACGAGAGCAAAGGACTCAGACCAGAGCAGACCTTGTAGAGTGGGAGTCATAAGTACCGCAAACCTGCACAAGAGATGAAAGAGCAGTCAACCATATGTTCTTTTCATGGAATACTAACTCTGTAAATAATCTTGCATGTGCTCTAGTCCAGTTTCCTAACAATAGGTACATGGATTGATTAGCCAAATTATTCCCATTGCTTCTCTGTCTTCTTGATTCATAATCAGTGTTTTCATTACATGCATCCCTTTCCCTCATTGCTCTTCATTTTACTTGGGAGACATTGATGTCAATGAAGTATGTTTTTGAAGTACAAAGCTCCAAGAGGCTGTTATTTGTCCAGAGCCATGAAACATGTTAATGCAGAGCTTGAATTTATACTTCCTGGCTCACAGTATAGTGCTTTTTTCAAGCAATGAGTGGAAATGTATGGGTACCCTCCTTTCCCAGATTACTTCCATCACAAGGACCAGCTGCTAAACTCATACTGGTGGCATCCTACCCAGTACCAGCCTTTCTGAATAGTCTCCCATAGTTCCAATTCACACATACACATTTGCCAGATGGACTTCAAAACATGCCAAAATAGTTATCATGTCCTACCCGACATTTGCTCCAACTGCATCCTCAGTCTCATGATCTTTAAATTTACTGCTGACCATGGTGCTAGTCAGAGCAACATAAAAGGACATGCTTAACCTCAGGGCTGAAGGAGATGACATAGTTGAAGGATAGCACTCACTGATGCATAGAGACTCAGAAAACAGAAAACAATGTGCTGTTCTAGGAATTTAGTATAAAATGGCAACTGAGAGAGACATTATGCATGTCTTCATAGTCTGTCTTCTAGTGAGGAGATAGATGAGCAAGTAACCAAAACGTATCTATTGGGAGGGCTTCTTGAAGACTTAAAGCACAAGAAGAAAACAATCATGTGAAGAATGGAAGAAGAGAGGTCCATCCAAAGAAATGACTCATCCAAAGGCCCTGCATTTGGAAAAATCTTGGCATACTTAGCTACCTCTCAGAGAGTCCAGTGGGACTAAAGGACAGGAAGACAGGAGGAGAGAGGAAGAGGATATAAAGTGGCCAGCAGTTAGATGGTGCAGGACCATTTAAATCATAACATATAGCACAGGCTTCACTCTGTCTGCAATAGAAAGCCATTAAATTGGTTTAAGCCACGAAGAGACATGATTCAATTTATATGTTAAAATAACATCTTATTATGGAAAATTTCCAACATTTACAAAGTAATCCAAATAATATAACGAACCTTCATGTGTCCATCACCCAGATTCAACAAATTATCAAAAATGTCCCATTCTTGCGTCATTTACAGATCATTTACTCCCTGCCCTCCCACTTGTTTACTGTCTTTTTTACAGTTTTATTTTCCTCTTTTCGAGGTAAAATTTACTTACAATAAAATGTACAAATCCTATTATTTTGACAAATGAAACTCCGATTGTTATCTCAGAACATATTCATCTTCCCAGAAAGTTCCTTCTTGTTTCCTCTTAATCAATCCCTACCAATTAACCCCCAAGAAACAATGACTGTGCTTGCCTTTTTATCTTAGTTTTGCTTATTCTAAAAGCTCATATTCATGAAATCACATGGTATTTTCTTGTGTCTGACTTTTACTCAGCATGTTTTTAAAATTCATTTATGTTGTGTGTGTCAGTAGTTTGCTTTTTAAAAACTGATTAGTATTCCATTGTATAAATATACAATATGTTTGTCAATTAACTTGCTGATGGACATTTGGATTGTTCCCAATTTTTGGCTAATGTAAATAAACCTGCTATGAATGTTGTACAATTATTGCTGTGGACATATGTTTTTGTTATTCTTGGCTAAATACCTAGGAGTAGAATTAATTTATACGTTTTTAAGCATTGGGAACAGAGTAGAGGGGGCAGGGATGGTGGCAAGAAAAGCAGTTAAGAGGCTATTACAGTAGTTGAGAAAAGAGACTAGGATGACTTACACTGGACAGTAATTGTAGTAAGACTGTCGGGACAGATTTGAAATATATATTGATAAATATGGTCAAGAATATTTGCCAGTGAATTAAATGTGAGGGGTGAGAGAAATGGAAGAATGGTCTCTAGCTTGAAAAACTGGGTGCCTATTAGGATCTTTTACTGCAATTAAGAAAGTGGAGGAAGAAAAATAATTTAGGCAACATCCAAGGATTTCCATTTGCAATGACTGAGGCATGGCAGAGTAGACATTAAGCAGACACATGGAGCCTGCAGCTTGGGAAAGAGGCTGACCCACCATCACCTGGCACACAGCTTCTGCACTGCTCAGGTCCTGCCTTCTCCCTAAAATACCTCAACATCTTGTGGAGGGATGGAAAATGGGTTTTGTTTTATGAACCAATTCTGGTAATTGGTAATAGCTACCTGTGACACTGTGCAAAGAAAGATTCTGAGACCACATTCTGGGCTAGTAGGTAAGGAGTGCTGTGAGTGGTAAAGCATGTCCTTCTGGAGCATGGAGTAGCAGTAAAATGGAAACAACTCAGATATTTTCTATGCCTGAGAAAATAGAAGTCCACAACCAAATCAACCTAAAAAGTGAAGAATTTGCTGTGGAATAACTAACTAATTAATAATACAGACCGAAGTCCAAACTGTGCAAATATAAAGATTGACCCATTATAAGTCAATCTATATTATTTACTTCTCAATTTCAACTCCTCTACCAAATAACCTACTGATTCAGTATCCTTCAGGTCCTCAGTAAATGCCTTTGACTTTTCACCTGATCTCCAAATTGCAAAAATCCCAAAATATGCTGAGTTCCTCATCGTTGGCCGGGATCCTCTCATATCCTGAGGTTAAACAACCCATTCGTGTGAAAACACAGTTTAAAGGATTTCAAACTTTTAAATACAATGATGAATCATTTAAATGCCCTGGGGGAAATGTCAAAGAGTGGATTAGACAGATAATCAATGTATAATAGTTGCCTCTTCTTTTCATTCCCAACTGAAGCCATAGGTGAGTTGTTCTCATTATTAATAAAACTATCTATTCATTCATTCATTCATTCATTCATTCATTCATTTAATCATCAACCTTTTGTTGGGCACTAAATTTATGCCAGGCCCCATACTTGGACCTGAGTAGAGAGACAAATAAGTCTATTTACACATAGAGACATGTAAATGATCCCAAGGAGAGTTGGATACCACATTCCTCTGTTAAATATTCCAAAGACAAGTGAGAGAAACTCTTCAGGTGGTAGAAAAGCTAAACTCAGTCTTGAAAAACTATTAAATTAAAAGTTTCTC
This sequence comes from Gorilla gorilla gorilla, assembly GCF_029281585.2. Lineage (NCBI taxonomy): Eukaryota > Metazoa > Chordata > Mammalia > Primates > Hominidae > Gorilla > Gorilla gorilla. The sequence continues at coordinate 58,943,354 of NC_073228.2, read as the reverse complement.
TGAAGGAAGTATTGGGAAAGGATATTCTAAACAGAGAAGCCAGCATGAACAGGTCTGAACATGGGATGGAGCAATTGGTGGGTGTTAAAGCCCAAGGAGGGTGTGATTGAGGAAATGGGCTGTCGCAGTAGAGGTGTGAGTGCCTGTCTGATGATGGGACTTGGTGCTATTATGGCTGCAATGGGAGTCATTACTGGAGCTTTAGTAGGAGGACGGATATAATCAGATATGTATTTTAGAAAGATTTTGTAGTAATGTGGTGACTGCAGGAGGGGAGGAAATACAACAGAAAGAAAATTGCAGGCAGGAAGCAACAGGAAGTGAGGAAGTAAGGAAAAAGAGGGCGAGGCACAGAGGCAAGAGGGTCAAGGATTAGGACTGCGGGTTAGGATTAGTGCTAGTGCTTGGCAATGGAAACTAAAGAGAGAAGAAGGTAGAAGTTCAGACTATGAGAGAGTGCATGTAGCTGAAAATAGAAACCTCATAATGTACCTGTGCAGGGTACTTTGGAAATGTCTGTGATAGAATCAAAGTCTGTCTAACTCCAAAGCCAATACTTTCCACATTTTCACACTCCCAGGTAGCTTTATTCTTGTTCCCACCTCCTCCTGCAGTAGCCATAACAAACCTCCAAGAGCCCATAGTCCCAGACATTTTTACACCTACACCCATGTACTTGTGTGCGTGCACAACTCTACCTACCTAAACATGGTCTAATCCTACTTACTTTTCTCTAAAGCCTAACTCAACTTTCTCCTTGTCTAAGAAGACTTGTCACAGCTCCTTACCTGAAAATTACATATTTCTAAGTGCTAACCTCTATATTTACTCTCATCTCTTTTTACATTTTACCTTATATCTGAGTCGGTTCTGTACATGTCATCTTCTGGCTAGACAGTGCGCTTGCTGAGGCTGCCTATGTAAGATGCACCTCTGAGTTTTCTTTGAGGGTCCAATGATACTGAATGACATAAGCCCTTGCTGCATGTGCCACCTCACTGGGTCATCTCACCTTCCGAACCAAGCTTATCAACAGTAGATTATAACCACCTTATAGATGAAGAAACAGCCTGGAGGAACAGCCCTTGAATCCAGATTTTCTCATTTGTTCTCTTATCTCTGGTGGTCCTCATTCCCAGGATTACCCACTGTGAACTGGATACCAGGGCTTCATGGGTAAAGCATATTATTAAAACAAATGCTTAGCTCAGACTTTCATTCCTGTAGCACTAGCTGCTCAATTCAAAGACAGGTAGCAGGCCTTGAAACGCTGTCCTTGAAACCTCCTTCTCTTCTTTCTCCTCCTAGATCAACTGACTGTATGGATCTCAGGGAAATGTATTAGCATTTCCTCCTACATATTTAGGGAACAGAAATGTGGATCCCCCTGTTTTCTTTGTGGGAATGCAGATACTCAAGATAGGAGGGGAGGGGAGGAGAGCAGAGCTAGCTGGTCTTCCAGGGACTCCATGAGGTGACATCATGCTCACTGAGCATTTTCCATGTGCCAAATACCACACTAAGCATGTCATTTTGGTTCTCTTCAGATGATCTGCTAGGTAGGTATTATGACCTGTATTTCATAGAAGAGGAAAGTGATGCTAAGTGATATGAAGGAACTTGTTCAAGTTCATACCACCAGCAAATGGCAGAACCAAGATTTAACAATTTTTTAGGGATCATGGCAGACAGGAGGCAGGACTAGATTGCAGCTCCGGACAGAGCAGCATGTGGAGGCTTGCACTGTAGATTTGAGCTCTGGATCAACTGCAAGAACAAACTAGCAATCCCAAGAGGACCCACAGACCCTCTGAAGGAAGTGGACTGCTCCTGCAGGACCTGGGAGACACCCCAAATACTGTGAGCGCTCTAACTGCGGAAATGAAAAAGGGAGACCCTTCTCTCCCAAACACACACCCCCACTGGAGAGACTGAAGGTCTATTTGTGGGAGAAGCTTCTGACTTCACCTGGAGCTGAGTAAAGTTAGAGAGCTGAGCAAAATACAGGGGTAGAGGAAGCAACAGAAAGACCCTGGGTCTCTAAGCAGCCCATTCTTGCCTGGCATTACAGGGATCCATCAGGAGGGTGGCGAGAGGGGCAGAGGGTAAAACTCCACAGGGAGAAGAAATTCTCTAGCTGAGCTTTTTAACAACTTCAGTGGGGTGAGAAGCCTCCTGGCCGGAACTCAGGGCAGGGCGCAAATTGGGCGTGCAGACTTCACAGGCAAGGAAAGAAGTAAAGCCCTTTTCTTTTGCAGCTGGGAGGCAGACAGCTTTGGGCAAGTTTTCAAGCCCATCTCACCCTCCTCCTGGAAACAGACTTGGTGCTGCTGTGGGAGGGGCACGGTGAGAATGCGACCAGTCCTTTGGTTGGCATGGGAGCTGGGTGAGGCCTGTGACTGCCAGCTTTCCCCTACTTCCCTGACGACCTGTGTGACTCAGCAGAGGCAGCCATAATCCTCCCAGGTACACAACTCCAGTGACCTGGGAATCTCACCTGCATCCCCCACAGCAGCTGCAGCAAAACCCGCCCAAGGAGAGTTTGAGATCAGACAGGCCTAGCCACGCCCCCACCTGAAGGTTGTTCCCTACCCACCCTGGTAGCAAAAGACAAAGGACATATAATCTTGGGAGTTCTAGGGCCCTGCCCACCACCACGCCCCTCTCTACACTACTACAGCTGATACTTTCTGGAAAGTGCCACCTCCTGGCAGGGGGCCAACCAGCACAAAAATAGAGCATTAAACCACCAAAGCTAAGGAGTCTCACAGAGTCCATTGCACCGTCTGCCACCTCCACCAGAACAGGTGCTGGTATCCACAGTTGAGAGACCCATAGATGGTTCACATCACAGGACTCTGTGCAGACAACCTGCAGTACCAGCCTGGAGCCAGCTAGGCTCACTGGGTGGCTAGACCCAGAAGAGAGACAACAATCACTTCAGTTCCACTCAGAGGAAGCCACATCCATAGGAAAAGGGGAAGAGTACTATATCAAGGGAATATCCCGTGAGAAAAAAGAATCTGAACAACAGCCTTCAGCCCTAGATCTTCCCCCCTGACAGAGCCTATCCAAATGAGAGGGAATCAGAAAATCAACTCTGGTAATATGACAAAACAAGGCTCTTCAACACCTCCCAAAAAATCACACTAGTTCACCAGCAATGGATCCAAACCAATAAGAAATCCTTGATTTACGTGAAAAAGAATTCAGGAGGTTAGTTATTAAGCTAATCAGGAAGGGACCAGAGAAAGGTGAAGCCCAACCCAAGGAAATAAAAAAAAAGATACAAGAAGTGAAGGGAGAAATATTCAAGGGAATAGATAGCATAAAGAAAAAACAAGCAAAAATTCAGGAAACTTTGGACACACTTTTAGAAACGCAAAATGCTCTGGAAAGCCTCAACAATAGAATTTAACAAGTAGAAGAAAGAAATTCAGAGCTCAAAGACAAGGTCTTCAAATTAACTCATTTCAACAAAGACAAAGAGAAAAGAATAAGAAAATATGAACAAAGCTTCCAAAAATTCTGGGATTATGCTAAATGACCAAACCTAAGAATAATCAGTGTTCCTGAGGAAGAAGAGAAATCTAAAAGACTGGAAATATATTTTGGGGAATAATTGAGGACAACTTCCCTGGCCTTGCGAAAGACCTAGACACCCAAATACAAGAATAACAAAGAACACCTGGGAAATTCATCACAAAAAGATCTTCGCCTAGGCACATTGTCATTACGTTGTCCAAAGTTAAGATGAAGGAAAGAATCTTAAGAACTGTGAGACAGAATCACCAGGTAATCTATGAAGGAAAACCTATCAGATTAACAGCGGATTTCTCAGCAGAAACCCCACAAACTAGAAGGGATTTGGGACCTATCTTTAGCCTCTTCAAACAAAACCATTATCAGCCAAGAATTGTGTACCTAGTGAAACTAAGCATCATATATGAAGGAAAGATACAGTAATTTTCAGACAAAGAAATGTGGAGAGAATTTGCCATTACCAAGCCACCACTACAATAACTGCTAAAAGGAGCTCTAAATCTTGAAACAAATCCTGGAAACACATCAAAACAGAATCTCTTCAAAGCATAAATCACACGGGACCTATAAAACAGAAATACAAGTTAAAAAGCAAAAACAAAAGACAAAATACAACCAAAGTACACAGGCAACAAAGAGCATGATGAAAGCAACGGTACCTCACATTTCAACACTAACATTGAATGTAAATGGCATAAATGCTCCACTTAAAAGATACAGAACCACAGAATGGATAAGAACTCACCAATCAACTATCTGCTGCCTTTAGGAGACTCACATAACACAAAAGGACTCACATAAACTTAAAGTAAAGGGGTGGAAAAAGGCATTTCATGCAAATGGATACCAAAAGTGAACACGGGTAGCTATTCTTATATCAGACAAAACAATCTTTAAAGCAACAGCAGTTGAAAGAGACAAAGAGGGACATTATATAATGGTAAAAGGCCTTGTACAACAAGAAAATATTACAATCCTAAACATACACGCATCTAACACTGAAGCTCCCAAATTTATAAAACAATTACAACTAGACCTAAGAAATGAGATAGACAGCAACACAGTAATAGTGGGGAGCTTCCATCCTCCACTGATAGCACTAGACAGGTCATCAAGACAGAAAGTCAACAAGGAAACAATGGATTTAAACTATACCTTGGAACAAATGGACTTCGATATGTACTGAACATTTCATCCAACAACCATAGAATACACATTCTATTCGACAGTGCATGGAACTTTCTCCAAGATAGACCATATAATAGGACATAAAACGAGCCTCAATAAATTTAAGAAAATTGAAATTATATCAAGCACTCTTTCAAACCACAGTGGAATAAAACTGGAAATCAACTCCAAAAGGAACCTTCAAAACCATGCAAATACATGGAAATTAAATAACCTTCTCCTGAATAAGCACTGGATCAAAAACAAAATCAAGATGGAAATTAAAAAATTCTTCAAACTGAATGACAATAAATGACACAGCCTATCAAAACCTTTGGGATGCAGCAAAAGTGGTGTTAAGAGCAAAGTTCATAGCCCTAAATGCCTACATCAAAAATTCTGAAAGATCACAAACAATCTAAGGTCTCACGTTAAGGAACTAGAGAAAGAAGAACAAACCAAACCCAAATCCAGTAGAAGAAAGTAAATAACCAAGATCAGAGCAGAACTAAATGAAATTGAAACAAAAAAAGATTACAAAAGATAAATGAAACAAAAAGCTGGTTCTTTGAAAAGCTAAGCAAAATTGATAGACCATTAGCAAGATTAACCAAGAAAAGAAGAGAGTAAATCCAAATAATCTCACTAAGAAATGAAAAAGTATATATTACAACTGACACCACTGAACTGATCATCCAAGGCTACTGTGAACACCTTTACGCACATAAACTAGAAAACCTAGAAGAGACAGATAAATTCCTGGAAAAATACAACCCTCCTAGCTTAAATCAGGAAGACTTAGATACCCTGAACAGATCAAAACCAGCAGTGAGATTGAAGTGGTAATTAAAAAATTAGCAACAAAAAATAATTCAGTACCAGACGAATTCACAGCAGAATTCTACCAGACATTCAAAGAAGAATTGGTACCAATCCTTTTGACACTATTCCACCAGACAGAGAAAGAAGGAACCCTCCTTAATTCATTCTGTGAAACCAGCATCACCCTAATACCAAAACCAGGAAAGGACAAAATCAAAAAAGAAAATTACAGACCGATATCCTTGATGAACATAGATGCTGAAATCCTTAACAAAATACTAGCTAACTGAATCCAACAACATACCAAAAAGAGAATCCACCATTATCAAGTGGGTTTCATACCAGGAATGCAGGGATTTTTTAACATACACAAGTCTGTAAATGTGATACACCACATAAACAGAATTAAAAACAAAAATCACATGATCATCTCAATAGACGCAGAAAAAGCATTCAACAAAATCCAAGCATCCTTTATGATTAAAACCCTCAGCAAAATCAGCATACAAGGGACATACCTTAATATAATAAAAGCCATCTATGACAAACCCACAGTCAACATAATACTGAATGAGGAAAAGTTGAAAGCATTCCCTCTGAGAACTGGAACAAGCCAAGGATGCCCACTTTCACCACTCCTCTTCAACACAGTACTGGAAGTCCTAGCCAGAGCAATCAGACAAGAGAAAGAAATAAAGGGCATCCAAATCAGTAAAGAGGAAGTCAGACTGTCACTATTTGCTGACGATATGATCGTTTACCTTGAAAACCCTAAGGACTCCTCCAGAAAGCTCCTAGAACTGATAAAAGAACTCAGCCAAGTTTCCAGATACAAGATTAATGTACACAAATTAGTAGCTTTTCTATACACCAACAGCAACCAAGCAGAGAACCAAATCAAGAACTCAACCCCTTTTAAAATAGCTGCAAAAAATAAATAAATAAAAGACTTAGGAACATACCTAACAAAGGAGTCGAAAGACCTCTAGAACGAAAACTACAAAACACTGCTGAAATAAATCACAGACAACACAAACAAAGGGAAACACATTCCATGCTCATGGATGGGTAGAATCAATATTGTGAAAATGACCATACTACCAAAAGCAATCTAAAAATTCAGTGCAATCCCCATCAGAATACCACCATCATTCTTCACAGAATTAGAAGAAAGCAATTCTAAAATTCATATAGAACCAAAAAAGAGCTCACCTAGCCAAAGCAAGACTAAGCAAAAAGATCAAATCTGGAAGCATCACACTACCTGATTTCAAACTATACTATAAGGCCATAGTCACCAAAATAGCATGGTACTGGTATAAAAATAGGCACATAGACCAATGGAACAGAATAGAGAACCCAGAAATAAACCCAAATACTTCCAGCCAACTGACCTTTAACAAAGCAAACAAAAATATAAAGTGGGGAAAGGACACCCTTTTCAACAAATGGTGCTGGGATAATTGGCTAGCCACCTGTAGGAGAATGAAACTGGATCCTCATCTCTCACCTTATACAAAAATCAACTCAAGTTGGATTAAGGACTTAAACCTAAGACCTGAAACTGTAAGAATTCTAGAAGGTAATATTGGAACAACCCTTCTAGACATTGGCTTAGTCAAGGATTTCATGACCAAAAACTCAAAAGCAAACACAATAAAAAGAGATAAATAGCTGGGACCTAATCAAACTAAAGAGCTTTTTTTACAGCAAAAGGAACAGTCTGGAGAGTAAACAGGCAACCCACAGAGTGGGAGAGAATCTTCACAATCTATACATCTGACAAGGAACTAATATCCAGAATCTACAACAAACTCAAACAAATCAATAAGAAAAAAACAAACAATCCCATCAAAAAGTGGGCTAAGGGCATGAATAGACAATTCTCAAAAGAAGATATACAAATGCCCAACAAACATATGAAAAAATGCTCAACATCACTAATGATCAGGGAAATGCAAATCAAAACCACAATGTGATACCACTTTACTCCTACAAGAATGGCCATAATCAAAAAATAAAAAAACAGTAGATGTTAGCGTGGATGCAGTGAACAGGGAACACTTCCACATGGCTAGTGGGAATGTAAACTAGTACAGCCACTATAGGAAATCTTTAAAGAACTAAAAGTAGAACTACCATCGGATCCAGCAATCCCCCTACTGGGTATCTATCCGGAGAAGAAGTCATTATTTGAAGAAGATACTTGCATATGCATGTTTATAGCAGCACAATTCACAACTGCAAAATCACAGAACCAACCCAAATGCCCATCAAACAAAGACTGGATAAAGAAATTGTGGCATATATATGTGATGGAATAGTACTCAGCCACGAAAAGGAATGAATTAACAGCACTTGTAGTAAGTTGGATGAGATTGGAGACTATTATTCTAGGCGAAGTAACTCAGGAATGGAAAACCACACATCGTATGTTCTCACTGATATGTAGGAGCTAAGCTATGAGGATGCAACGGACGTTGGGGACTTAGGGGGAAGAGTGGAAGGGGAGCTAGGGATAAAAGACTACAAATATGGTGCAGTGTATACCGCTCGGGTGATATGTGCACCAAAATCTCACAAATCATCACTAAAGAACTTACTCATGTAACCAAATACCACCTGTACCCCAATAACTTGTGGAAAAATTTTAAAAAAATAAAACATATTTTTTTAAAAAAGCAATTTTATCTGTTTCCAAAGCCTATACACCTTTCTTTATGCGGCTTCCAAAAGTAAAAAAGACCGCTGAGGGGTTGTTATTACAGGCTGCTTTCTGCCCAGGGCAAACTTTCACAACTAGAATGCTGAAAGGAAGGAAGGTTTTGCCTACAGTCTTGATCATTGCATTCTGAGGAAGAGGGACGTAGATGAATAAGAGGAAAACATGGGCATGCAACAAGTTAAAAAGTCAAGCTTAAGGACAAGAGAAGAGTAATCAAAAGGGAGAACTATAAAAAGAATTGCTTGGTTTGACTCCGAAAGGCCTTTCTCCCAAGTGGTAAAAATAATGCGTACAGAGTGTTCACGATGGCCAGCCCCTCTTCTAACACCTTTGCATCCTAGAAACTTATTTAATCCACCAACGCTCTCGACATAGTATTAGAACTGTCCACAGCTATAGGTGACAAAACTGAGGGCACACAGAGGTTAAGTACTATTTTTCCCATGGTCTTACAGGAACTAGATTCGAGAACAGGAATTTGAGACCAGGGGCCTGAGTCTAGGTTCACACTCTTAACTACCGGACATGGTGCCTTTAGAATAACTATGAGTGGGGAATGCCTGACTTAAGGAGATGAAAATCTCTCATTTGAGGTCCAAGATCCCTACCCTTAAAGGACTGAAGAAGTTCACAAACCATGGAGATAACATTGTGACCAACACAGGCAATGGTCTTGAACCGCTGGTTAATTAAGTCGTTCATCTCTTTGTGATCTCTCTAAGCCACTGGTTCCTGGCCTTAGGTGCACATTAGAACCACCTGGGGAGTTCTTACAAAACGCTGCTGCCTGGGCCTCATGCCAGACTGATTGAATTGGAACCTCTTGGGGTGGGTCCTCAGCATCTATGTTTTTTTCATGTTCTCCAGGTGATTTCTAATGTGCCACCTGGGCTGTGAACCACTGATGCAGGTAACTGTGGACGAGGTCATCACTGAGTGGAGTGCCAACTCTGCCCAGCAGCTGAAAGCCTTTCACATGGTCTGCAAAGACATTCTCACAAAGCCTCTTCAGCCTGCAAACACCTCAAGGACAGGCATTATGTCCCATACAATTATTTGGGTATTGTCCATGACATCTATCACGATGACAGCTGAGTCATGGAGTCAGGAGCTGGCTGGGACCTCTCTGCTCATTGTATCCAGTGTTTTTGAATTCCAGGGACTTACAGAAGGGCCAAAGTGGACTGCTTTGGGTGGTTGGGCATGGAGATGTGAGTCACTGGTTTGGTGAAGTTTCCAGGGAACTCGAAATCAGAGAAGGTCAGCAAGACCACCCAGGAAACAACACACAATATCTTCAGCTCCTCGGACAGGTGGGATTCTTTATTATCAAGCTCCAGCTCTGAGAAAAGCCCCCGTGTCTAACCTCAAATCTGAGAGAACTAAAGTGACGGCACTAACATACCAATTTAGAACTGCAAGACGGAACACTGCTGCCCTCAGGCAGCTGCCATGTCCTCTTCTCCTGGGTTATGTGAACACGTGTCCGTCTCTCATACTAGACTTCAGGAACCTTCAAGAATAAGCACATTGTGTCACATTTCTTTGTAATTAATGCCACACAACCGCACACCTATTACACAGTGGAAAACTAACAAAGGCTTCTTTGGTAGAATAAATACCAGGGCCGACATTGCTTGCTCTCTGAAGTCCTTCGTAGTGATAAGTGTTTACACAGAGGCCTGGGCATGTACAAGTATGGACTTCAGATGAAAGAAATTGAAAAAAGAATAAAAATAGCTGATAGATGTGTGAAAAGATTCACATCCTTGCTGAAATTTAAAGGAAAGAAAATTTTTTTAAAAATGGAATTTTTTTGACCTACCAAACTGACAAACGATTTGGATTAGTAATACTGATCCAGTAATACTGAAGGCTAACAGGAGTGTGGAAAAGAGACTGTTAGTGAGAACATGAATTGGAATAGCTTTTTTAAAGGGCTTACTGCATGACAACTATAAGTATGAATACTTTGGCCCAATAATTTATTTCTAAAAAAACTATCCAAAGAAGATTACTGGATACCTGTACAAAATGCTGTTTATGATTTTTCAAATGGAAATAACTTAACTGTCTTTAAAAATAGGATTGAGTAAATAAATTGGGGTATACCCACACAATAGAATATGCTACTGTTGTGAAGGATGAGGAAATCTTTAAATGACCAACGTGGAAAGACATCCATGATATGTTTTTAAATGAAAATCCCAGATTACAAAGTAACATGATTAATATGGTCAAATTTTTACCAGAATGGGAATCTGTAATATACAATATGGTATAGGAATATATAGATACATAGATGATAGACAGATGGATAAATGAAATTATCTTCAAGGATAAACATTATCCTGTTAGTCCAGGTGCTGAGTCTATCTGAAGACATCCATTTACTATCACACATACGTCTCTATTATTTAATTTCTTTAACAATCTACATTGGTTGCTTGCTTTTACAATCCAATAAATCTATTTCTGTTTCAAAAGGCAGACCAAGAAGTGGAGGCATTAGTAAAAGAGGTTACAGTGTTCTGGGTGAACTCTAGCCCAAATCGGGTAGGTGGGGAGGACAGCCTCCACAATCCTCTTCTCAACATTTCTTTCTTCGACACTAAGGTCTTTATGGGCAGGCACCATTAATGTATGATGGAAGGAAGAAAAGGACAGGGAAGGAAGGGAATGAGAGGAGGGGACCAGGAATTAGCTTCCGGGGTCTGCCTCGACTTAGGGTTTTTCTGGGATACAGGGAAGGACTTTCAGTGCTAATAGAAAACTCATAGGAAAATGGGGATGAGTTGGTCACCTTAGCAGGAGGAAGGGAGATGTCTATCTTTCCCTGGTTCGATAAGCTATTATACCTTCCAACAGCCCATTCTGCAGCAAAAGAATTGGCTTCTAGATGTCAAGAAAGATGGATTCCAATCCCACCTCTGCCACTAAATAACTTTGTGACCTTTAGCAAGCCACTCACCCTCCCAGGGTCTTAGCTTTTTCCTGTAAAACAATGGAGTGGAACCAAATGCTTTGAAAGTCCCATGAAGCTCTGTCACTCAGCACTGAGGCCTCTGTCTAGACTCTGGCATTCTTCCAATAGTGTTTCTTATGAGAATGTTCATTGTTTCCTGACAACAGACCTTTAGCGTTTCAAAATTAAAGACAATGCCTTTCTGTTGATAGATGCCCCACCCCAGGCCTGGCATGGTATTGGACTTTCATGAGTTGGCTGTCTAGTGGGCCCTCAGGGGAGCAGGTGGTGGCTGTCTTCCCTAACTCACTCCTGGACAGTCCAAGTAGGGCCCAGCTTGGCAGGAAGAACTTGATTACTGTCAAAGGCTTTTAGTAAGCAAGTGAAGCATTTTAACTGGGAGGAAACAAAAGCAATGAGTGACAAACCCATTAGCCATGCCACTCAAAGCCAAATGAAAGGAAGACCACAGTGTGCTGAAGCTGGCTCCCACTGACACAGGAAAGTGGGCTACTCCTATCCCTCTGAACTCCACTTTCAGTGGTCACCTTGGTGGCTCGAAATCAGCCGTGATGGGAGTATTTACACTGCAGAAGCTGGCAAATGCTAAAAATTTAGGATTTATTTCTCCCCTCCCTCCCTTCCCTTCCCTCCCTCCCTCTCTCCCTCCCTCCCTTTCTTCCTTTCCTTCCTTTCTTCCCTCCTTCCCTCCCTTATTCCTTTCCTTTTCCTTTCTTCCTTTCCTTCTTCCTTTCTTTCCTTCTTCCTTCCTTCCTCCCTTCTTTCTTCCTTTCCTTTCCTCTCTCTTTCTCTTTCATTTTTTTCTTTCTTTTTCTTTCTTCTTTCTTTCCTTTTTTTCTCTTTCTTTCTTTCTTTTTTTCTTTCTTTCTCTTTCTTTCTTCCTCTCTTTTCTTCATTTCTTTCTTTTTCTTTCAGAGAGAGAAATTACCAGGGCCTATCACTGATTGAGTTAGTTCAGGGAAAGAGGAAGCTCCTCCCAGCCTTGGGCTCCTTCTTGAAGATGCAGGAACAGCCTCAAGCTGAGCTACTGAGCTTGCCCTTTCTTGAGTGAAGACAAGGGAGTCCCTCCATCCAGGGCTAGGCAAGTGTCAGAAGCCAAGTGATAGAAGGTGAGAGGAGGAGAGGGAGGAGAAAGAGGGAAGACTAAGCACATGTTAACAGGCCTAATCAAAACATTCAAACCTCTCTTAGCCATTCATTGGTCATCTGGGGTGGTAGTGAGTTCAAGTCCAATATAGCAGGTGTTCAGGCAACCATTTTGCAGAATGATATGAAGACAGAGGGAGGCTTTGAAAGTAGAAAAAGCATGAACGTTTGAGTAAGAGTGGTTTAGGCTTGAAGCCCAACCTGACCATAAACCGTCTGCTTGACCTCAGGTAAAATTATTTAATCTCTGTGACTCAGTGCCCAAATTTATTCCATGGTGATAATCAAAATTTAATTAATAGAATTTGTACATGCTTGGCCCACAGTAGGTATACTGGCTGAGTAGAATGTAGTAGCTGAACTATAAAAAAAGATATCTGATACCTGACACCTGTATACTTTAGAGACAGTTTTTCAGCCTGACTACGAAGTTTGCAAAGCAATCTCCACCTTTGATGGGCATAAATTCCTCAGTGACTCTTCACAATCTCTAAGTTAAGCTGGTGCACGAACAAGTTCTGCCTTCAAAGTGACCATACCAATAAAGCAGTACCCCCTGGTGATGTGATCTTACAGCCCCCAGCAGTCTTCATTCAGGCCTAATGGGTACTCAAGCAAGCAGAAGCTAGGATTTTCTCTGAAAAGGAGAGTATCAGGTTTGGGGAAGATGTGAGGTTCTGCTTGAGACCTTCAAAACTTCTATCCATTTGGGTACATGATTCCCCTTCCTTCTTGAACCACAGGTAGCTCACGGTACCTTCTAGAAACTCAGAGGAGGTTAAATCCCATGGTCTGGGAACAAAAGGTAAAGATAGAAGTCAGAGCTGGGACTTAACGTCTCTGTTGTTACATTGGGGAAAAGTTTCCAAGTCTCTACCGAAAAAAGCAAGAGCTGGAGGAGAACTCCATAGGCTCCCTGAGTCCCATGTAGCATAGAGATACAAGATGGCCTCATCAGGACTGGGACACCTGCTCCTACGAGGAATTGCTGACCACTCTCTCCCACCCCCACCACATGGGAGAAAAGAACAGCAAGGACACCAATAACCCTGGTCATAATGGACCCACAAACAGGCCACAAGCCAAGAGAGTCTGTGCCATGTCTCCTTGTGTGCTAACTCCCTGCATACTCCATGATACCCACCTTGTTCCACAGGTGCTTTCTTAAGCTGGGTACTCTGACTCCAAGAGAGGTTTAGGACAGCGCCACAGAGGCAGAGTCTGCCCTCCCACTCTTACAAAGCTGATGATGGATGAGTTGGGGATTCTTATCTCCACTGCTCGTAGTCCAAAACATGCCCCTCTAATTCCATGGCCCAGTCGTCAACAGATTCCCTGAAACTCCAAGTTCTGAAGCTGTGGGAAGATATGACATACTTCTCAGAAGTGCAGAAGTCAGTAGGTCCCCTTTTGGCTTCTCAAGTGTGCACACACCCTTGTTATATGCAGCACTCTGAGTGATGAATTGTGATTAGGCTGGATATCTCCATACCCCTGGACAATATGTAGAATAGAGTAGATAAGTGATATATCCAGGTATTGAGATAGTCTAGGGGCTGCAGGGATGTAGGCCTAGATTCCCTGATCTGTCCCTTGGTCAATTACATAACCTTGAGGCATGTCACTGGCTCTTGCTGGGCCTCATCCTTCCCATATGTAACTTCTGTGGATTTTATCCATTTCTAATCCAACACATCCACTTCTCACCATCTGCACTGTTCTCTTCTGAGACCATTTTTCCAGTCCTCTAACTGGTCTCCCTCATCCACTCACCTTCCCTATTGATGATCAGAGAAAAAATCCAATAAGGACACTTATAAAAGAAGCAGGGGGGGAGATAGAAGGAAGAAACAAATAGAAAATCATTACTTAGCCGGGCTCGGTGGCTCACGCCTGTAATCCCAGCATTTTGGGAGGCCAAGGCAGGTGGATCACTTGAGGTCAGGAGTTCGAGACCAGCCTGGCCAACATGGTGAAACTCTGTTTCTACTAAAAATACAAAAATTAACCAGGCATGGTGGTGTGCACCTGTAATCCTAGCTACTGGGGAGGCTGAGGCACAAGAATCGCTTGAACCAGGTAGATGGAGGTTGCAGTGAGCTGAGATGGTGCCACTGCACTCCAGCCTGGACAACAGAACGAGACTCCATTAAAAAAAAAAATCATTAAATATAGTCTCAAAGACATTTTCTAGGGAGAGAAAGAAAGATTCTGGCTAAGAAAAAAAGAATGTCTCAGTGGAAGGATGAAGGTGTGACTTTTAAGAAAAAAGACAATGGCAGGCGCAGGCTGACGACAGGTGGCGAGAAACAGCACAGGGTGGGAAGTGCAGAAGGGCAGGCACTGGCCACGTAGGCTGGGGACAGCTGATTCAGGGTGAAAATGAAAGACAAAGAGCAGCTGTGCTTTGTGCTGAAAGGAAGCTAGGGGGTTTTTGCAGCAGGGCAGGCATCGGGGCGAGAAATCCTTTCCCAGTCAGTAGTCCTGGTGCTGGGCTGGGGACGCGATTGCTGCACAGCTGTGAGTCTGCCTCAGCACCGCTCTGCGCATCACAGCTCTGCCTCCCTCTCAAGGTGCCAACTCAGTCTCCATCGTGTGGCTCCCAGATGGTCCCCATTTCAATGCTGAGCCCAGCTGTTGCAGCAGCCTGTTTAGAAGAAGGGCATTTTGGGGCTTGCTGTGTTGTTTTTAAAAAACCCTGTGAAGAAGGCTGTATTTCCCCATATTTTATAGATAAGGAAACTGAGGCTAGATAAATTTTTAAGGCCGTACAGTTAGAACGTGGCAAAGCCAGCATAGAGCCAGCTGCTAGTGCTTTAATAACTTGAATTTTTACCCCAGGTTCTAAAAGCAATATATCCTTATAATGAAAAATATACAAAGTAATAAAATAACAAAATGAAAGTCACCCATAACCCTCTACCTAGAGATGAATAAAAGTTGTGTATATTTCCTTCTAGTCTTTTTAATTAATTCCTCTGCATATTATTTTTACTTATTTATAAAAGTGCAATTGTATTATAAAAACCATTGCAAAAATCTTCGCTTCATGTGATGGACGATTTCTCTCAGGCATTTTTATATTCCTGGGAAACTCATTTTATTTGTTACATAGCAATACATCATAGGGCTACACCATAATTTATTTGGTCTTTTTTTCTACTCTTGGACGTTTAGGTTTCTTCCCACTTTGGGGGCTTAGTGGATAATTTAAGAAATGTTTTTTTAACTGTGCGTGCCCTGGTACTAAATTTTGTAATTTCAAAGAGAGGTCAGCGTAGACACATAGAGTCAATGAGAAAAAATATACATGGAAAACCATTATGCCAGGTAACGTATTCACAGATCAAAGAACCAGGAGGTGATAGGAGAAAATGAGATGAATGCAACTCGGTGGGATTCCGCAAAGTTCCATGGAGTAAATGACATTTGATTTAAAATAGGGGTCAGGAAACTTTTTCTATAAAAAGTCATATTGCAAATATTTGAGATTCTGCACACTCTATAGTCTCTGTTGCAAGTATTCAAGTCTGTCATTGTCATATGGGGCCTAGTGTGCCCACCCTATTGAAATCACCCCGAAAAGCAACCATAGACAATACAGAAAGAAATGTACAAGTATGTCTATGTTCCAATAAAACTTTATTTTCAAAAACAGGCAATGGGCTAGATATAGCCCACAAGCTATAGTTTGCTGATCCCTGATTTGCACACCCAAAGTAGAGATAGGTTTTGTTACGACCTTATCAGAGGGAGAAGGACTGTAGGGAAAGTTAGATATTTTATGGTTGGCTGGTATAGGTTGTGGCCAAACCATATGGGGTCTGAGAGCCAGGTTGTGGGATGCCAAAAGTCTATGAACTTTCTGTAGCAGACACAGGATCCATTAATTTCTATGGAAACATTTTCAAGTATCGGGGACCCATAATGTTCCCAGAATGATTAGCATCTCTGAGAAATTATGGGAAGGAATCCTAGAAACCTAGAAAGACTGATTTTGACTTACCTACTTTGTTTATTTTCTTGCTTTTCTTCATTAGCATCTTATAATTCACTCAGCTTATCTATCTAGAGGTCAAAACTTATCCAGTTAGAAGAAACAGGGTTGGGGGAACAGTGGGAGGGGAAGGAGCTGTTTGCTGGCTGCCTCTCATCGGACTGTGAATCTCAGTGCCTGTGATGGAGTAAAGTGAGAGCAGCTGGCCACCCAGGTGTGTGAAGTCAGCTAGCTCCCTGGGCTGAAGAACAGGCCTCCTTCTGGGTAAGGCTCTAAATGTCTCTCTCCAACCGGACTGTCTGCACATACAGCCAATATACGGCCTTCAGTTCCTTCTCTCCCCACAAATCTCAACCTGGTCTAAGACACTGGCTCTTAGACCAAGACGAAGTTTCATCTCCCAACAAGTAGCATTTGCATCACTTGGGAACTTGTTAGAAATGCCAAAATCTCAAGCCCCAACCCAGACCTACTGATCAGAAACTCTGGAGTGTAAGAACCAGCAATCTATATTTTAACAAGACCTCCAGAGGATGGTGATACACACTGTATTTTGAGAACCACTGGCTAGGATCTCTGTGCTGCCATTAGAGCTCTATCCCAAGGGGCTAGGCACTGAACTAATGAACATTGCATGCAATGTAATTCTAATGATCCCCAAATCTAGTTATTATTGCCCTTTAACAAATACAGGCACTGAGGCTCTGACATGTTAAGAAATTTGATCTGAACCTGAGTCATTTTTATTCCAAACCCCACATTATTGACCATTCTGCTCTAGCACCTTCTCTCTATGCATAGGGCTAGGAGGTCTGTCTTTAGAAGTGTACTTTTCCAAAGACTGTCATGATTTATTTTCTTAATAACATTCACTGACCACCTCTCCCATGCCAGGCCCTATCCCAAAGTATAGCGTTTATTATTAAGCTCCATTCTAGTCCAAGCCCTGCGAGTAGGTAATTTGCTTTAGCCCCTACAGAGCAGAAAACACGCTTAGGAAGGCAGCATTACTTGTTTCAGGGCCACTGTAGCTCTGAGCATTATAAAGTTTCAAATGTGGGTGCCTTGCTGGCCCAAGTAATCAGAGTGTGGCTTTTTTCTTTCTTTCTTTTTTTTTTTTTGAGACAGAATCTCCCTCAGCCACCCAGGCTGCAATGCAGTGGCGCGATCTCGGCTCACCGCAAACACCATCTCCAGGGTTCAAGCGATTCTCCTGTCTCAGCCCCCTGAGTAGTTGGGATTACAGGCACCTGCCATCACACCTGGCTAATTTCTGTATTTTAGTAGAGACAGGGTTTCACCATGTTGGCCAAGCTGGTCTTGAACTCCTGACCTCAGGTGATCCGCCCACCTCGGTCTCCCAAAGTGCTGGGATTACAGGCGTGAGCCACCGCGCCCGGCCAGAGTGTGGCTTTAAAGTGAGGAAGAAGCTGCTCTGGGAATGGACCATGTGCTTGTGAGAGAGGACAAGTCAGCACCCTGAGCAGAGCTTCACAGGCTCGGTGAGCCTAAATGTGGAGGGTCTGGGCATCCAGCTGATTGAACCTCAGGTGGCCTGTGTGTCACAAGCTCTGATGCAGACTCCCAAGACCTCCCATGGCTCTGACGCAGATCATAGAAAAAGCCCTCTCCCAATGTCCCAGGTTTGAGATCAGTTTCTTCCACAAAATTAGCTGTGTGGCCATGGGTAAGTCACTGGCCCTTTCCGAGACACAGATTCCCCATTGGTACTAGACTCAATCAGTGGGTTTCAAACACTTTTTAAGTTGCAGAAAGCTTTATCTAAATAATATCTGACACCAGATTCCAACACATTAAATAGATAATAAAGGTAGTTGCTCTAGTTAATTGGAGGAAGGGAAGGGAGGAAGTGAGGAGCTGAAAACCATTAGCCTTTCCTGACTCCCTGCAGTACATATGGCACCATATGAAGAAGACGCTACAACAGCCCACCCAATCTAGCCCCCATCACCATGTGATATCCCCTGTTACTCTCTGCCTTCCTCCTCTCCAGCCTTCTTTCTATTCCTCAGCCATCCCAGTCACACACCCTCCTTAGAGCCTTTGCACCGGCTGTTCCCTTGGTTCAGAATGCTCTTCCTCCAGACATCCTCACCTCTTTCAAGTCTTTTTCTTTTTCCTTTTTTTTGTTTTATTTTATTTTATTTTATTTTTTTTTGAGACAGAGTCTTGCTGTCGCTCCGGCTGGAGTGCAATGGCGCCATCATGGCTCACTGCAACCTCTGCCTCCCAGGTTCAAGTGATTGTCTTGCCTCAGCCTCCCAAGTAGCTGGGATTACAGGCGTGTGCAACCACGCCTGGCTATTATTTTTTATTTATTTATTTATTTTTTGAGACAGAGTCTCACTTTGTTGCCCAGGCTGGAGTGCAGTGGCATGATCTCGGCTCACTGCAAGCTCCGCCTCCCGGGTTCATGTCATTCTCCTGCCTCAGCCTTGCGAGTAGCTGGGACTACAGGTGCCCGCCACCATGCCTGGCTATTTTTTTTGTATTTTTAATAGAGACGGGGTTTCACCATGTTGGCCAGGCTGGTCTCAAACACCTGACCTCAGGTGATCCACCCGCCTTGGCCTCCCAAAGTGCTGGGATTACAGCTGTGAGCCACCGCGCCTGGCCCTCTTTCAAGTCTTTTGCTCACATACTGCTGGCTCCATGAGGCTTAGTGTGCCCACCCCATTAAAAGCACAGCCCTCTTCACTCACTAGCACTTCCAATCCCCTCTCCCTTCACTCTACTGTTTTTCCTTTCTCCAAGCTCTTTTCACTTTCCACCTTCGTATCTATGTTTTATTGTATATATAGTTTATGGCCAGCCTCTCTCTGCTGGTAGGCAACATCCTGAAAAAAGTATATCCCAGGTGCTTAAAGAAGTGCCTCAGAATGTAATAGGCCTTCCATACATAATTGTTGTTATGAAGAATGGAGCTTTGAGGGCTCTCATTGTTCATAATTTGTCTTCCCATGTGGTCGCCCAACCTAATATGTGCTTCCGCTGTCCTGAAACTCATTCATTTTGTCTGGTGCAGAGCTAGAGCCCTAAGGGCACCAAAACCCAGCTCATCTTTCTGACTCCATGAGGCTCAGAGCCTAAGGGCACCAAAACCCAGCTCATCTTTCTGACTCCATGAGGCTCAGAGCAAAGCCACTTGCTTGCTTCACACCTTCAACAACCTTGTATTATAGTCAGAGAGTGAGACAGGAAGAGTGGGAAGGGCACAGAAGCAGGGCTGGAAAAGCAAGAAGGAAGGAGGAGGGAGGAGAGGGCAGGCAGTACTATTGTGGGTGGCTTAGCGCAACACAAGATCAGCACCTGCCATGGGCCAGTTCTGCAGCTGGCCATTTCTCACGGGCTGTCTCATCTAGCCTCCTGAAAACACCATATATTGCAGGTGATAACTAAGGAGGTGAACCCCAGAGAAGTGATGTAATTTGCCCAAGATGGTCCTGCGAGTAAAGGAGTACCTGGGATTCGGATCCAGGCCATCTGGCTCCAGAGCCTCCTCTTTCCTCTCTACTGGTATTACCCACAGAGCCACAGTGGAGACGTGCTGAGTCTTTCTCAGGGAGATGGGAAAGAGGCCAGGAATCCACTGTGTGTAGCTCTGCTTTCTCTGCCTCATTCCTCTCCTGCAGCCACATGCTCTGGTCTGCAGTTCAGGGACCTCTGGCCCTGGGCTCCTCTCCTGTGATCGAGCCCCAGAAGGCAGCTGTGCTCATGGTCCTTGTGATCAGAGTTCCTGCAATAACCTAGGAGAATGTTTGCCCACGTCATACCCTCTCCCTTTGGTGCCCATGGAGGCTGTGAAGCCAGCAACACGACGTTTTGTCTGGCTAAGCTTTGGGGCTGATTGAAAGTCTTCAGAACCTGCACTCCTCCGGTGCTGCTCTTCCTGGAAACGGTTACCATGGAACACAGCCACGATGCAGCCTTCACTGTCAGAACTAATGGAAGTCAGAAAGCTATTAGGGGAAGGATTTTTTTCCTCCCTCCCTCTTGCACATAATTCTACTCTTCAGTGAGGTGTTTGCATGTCTGCCCTGTTTGTGAGATGTTAATTGCATCCTCATTGAAATTCCTTGCCCACTGCCATCACCTCCTTTTGAGCTCCAGCCCCTGAAGCTGGCCTTTTTGAAATAATGAAGCTAAGTGCCCAGAGAGAGCGCGTCCCAGCCTCTCTGAAGAAGCATGCATCTTATCAGGCCACATCACAGCCGAAAAGCATTCTGTGGCTCCCAGCGACCCCAGAACATGGCACTCAAAGACTCTCAAAACCAGGTTGCAGTTGCACTTTGCATGCTTCCTCCTTCCTCCAGGACATCCTGGGTTAAAGTTATAGAGGGCCAGCTCTACTCTCTGATGACATCTTCACATCTCTGTGCCTCTTAGGCCCCTACGGCTTCTGTCCAGAATGCCCTCCTCCTGGCCTCTCCATTTCACCAGCTCTCAGTGTTCAGCTACACTGGCCATCTTCTCAGTAAAACCCTCCATCCCTAGAGAAGCATAGGTCCAGGTATACCTATGGCTCCTCCCTGTTCCCCAGGTCACATGTCTCATCACAACTATTTGCTGCAAACCTGCCTTTCTCTCTAAACAGTGAGTTCCTTCAGAGCAGAGGTAGGCTCTGATTCATCCTTCAATTCCCAGAGCCTAGCACTGTACCTGGCACTTCACAGATGCCCCATAATGCCACTGCTTCCTTGCTCCTACTCCACCTGTTAATAGAAGAAAAGTAAACACAGCTGAGCCCATGAGGGGGCGAAAGAACATAGCGAATATAACGATGGATTGCTGTGTAGACTCTACCCACTCTCTACTGCCCAACCCACCGCAGAGGCACTGAAAAAGAAAAGCCAGGTCTGGGGCCCTAGGAGCTCATTCTGGCTGGTATTTATAGCAAGGTAATTAGCTCCCTTCCCTAGCACCCCCGGAAGTGCTGGGAGACAATCTAGAAGCAGCAATGAGGAAAACAACATAAAGGGATTGCCATAGAAACATGGGGATGGGGCTGGGGGCACTTGGGGGAAACAGAAGCAGCCCCCAGCACTTTGTGTTTCTCACCTGTAAGTGCAGGAGCTCAGTCCTGAAAGGAAGATTTCCCAGGGGCAGTCTCGGGGCTCTTCTTTCTGTGGCCAAAGGCGCCCCTCCTCCACTCACCCCAGGCTTGAAAGGCACTATCTGGTCCCACCACAGCAGACCCTGGGTCTGCAAGAGATTCTACATCATGGAGCAGAAAAAGTCCCCCAAGTTCTCCTACCTTGGACTCCTGGAGAAGCTTATCCTCACCCAGATAACTGAAACTTCTCTGCCAGAGCTGGAGAAGGCTGGAGGCAATTTTCCTTCCTAGTAGTGACGCAAGGGAGTTATGACAGTGGATTGGATCCTTTCCATCTTGGTACCCCTCACCCGGACTCTTGCAATCATGGTCTAACTGCTCATTCTGTCTCTGTTCTCACCTCTGTTCAGTTGAATCTCCACATTTCCACCAGAGCGATACTTCTAAAATGCAATTCTGATCATGTTATTTTCCTGCTCAAAATTCTTCAGCAGCTCCCCACAGTTTTCAGGATAGAAATTCTTACAATTTTGCATGGAATGCAGGCTCCATCACGCTTTGCCTCTCTGGCCACTGCCCACTCCCTCCCCCCAGTATGAAGCCCATGCAATTTTCATCTTAGTCATACTAATCAATGTGTGGTTTTCCAAACTCATCTCTCTATTGCCTTGGGGACTTTGTCCATGCTGTTCTCACTCTCTCCCTCCCCTTCAGACTCCTCCTCACCTTTTAAGTCTCTGCTCTAGGACTATATCCTTTCAGGGAAGGCTTCTCAACCTCCCAGGTAGACCAGGTACCTCACTTGTTGCTCCATTGGAACTTCTGTGTTCCCACCTAGTGAATCTCAGGGCAAGTCAGAATCACTGGATTTCCTGATGGCCTCTCCAACTGTATGTCAAGTCCTTGTAGGCAGGGCCATATTTTCTTGATTTCTGTACCCTAATACCTAACACAGGACTGACACCCAAATAGGTGATTTAAATGTCATAGGGTTGGCACTAGAATGAGGAGAGTGAGCCACCCAGGGTGCAGAATTTAAGGAAATGCTCTCAAATTTGTGCAAGACAGGCTGGCATGAATTGTCATAAGGGGATTTTCACCCTTGCTGTTTTGCTTGTCAGGTCACAACAAGTCCTGGGTGGGTGAAAGGGCATCAACGATTTGGGAGATGGATAGAGGAGGCTGCACTTTTCTGGAAGACCTTGACCTTCTAGCTCCATGCAACACTAAAAAGCATCTTCCACTTTACCAGAATTTCTATGGAAATCTCCAACTTCTTGCATGTAGGGTAAGATAGGGAAGATGTATCCCCACTTAAATGCAGTATCATGAACTCCTGAGCTGATGGCTTCTACACTTAGCTAAAGTGCACTCTATGAATACTGTCTGTGTCTACCATGGATTGCTATATTCAAGAGCTATCCACCTAGCTTTCTGTAATATGCAAAGATAGTTTCTAAAAGGGACCATTAATAGCCTCTTGAAAGGAAAAGAAAATACCACCAAAACTATGATGCACTGCCAGGGACATCACATAAAACCACTCAGATTCCTCACCACACAACTCCAGGGAGCACCTTCATATAGGTTGCAATGTCAATTGTGCCCCTGGATTTGTGCAATGTGGTGGCCATTTCCCCATGATCTCTCAGCTATACATGAACTCAGCCCAGCTTCCCTGGCACTAAACTCAAAACACTCAAAAACATCCTTACCAGCACATCGACAGTGAATGAGAAAGGGGAACAAACTTAGAGCTGGTGAGCTGGCTCCAGACTCCACAAATGGTCAGCTTCTCTCACTTTCCAACTGGATGACCTTAAACCAAATCTCTTTAATCTCCTCTGTGAATGTGAGGCCCCATGTTGGGCTCACAAAAGAACATTAGCCTGAGAGGTACCTGCAGAGGGAAGGACGGGCAGCCCCTCTAAAGTAGGCTAGGTGAAGGGAGAGTCTTGCCTCATGGGAGGCAGAAGGAGATTATGAGGGTTAACAAATGTGTCAGAGAACCTGGGCGCCTTAGGTTCATTTACTTTGATCCCTTCAGTTTTCAGACATAGGAACTGAATGGAGCAATCAAGACAGTCCTGCCCAATATCATTGAATGAATTAGCAGCAAGGAAAGGTCCAATATTGCCAGGCCAGGGCTTATTCAGACACATAGTTGCTTTATTTTAGTGATGGAGTGGGTCTGGCTGACAGATTTTGTAGATCTTTATTCAGAGTCAGCTGGAAAAATTAGTCCCTGCTCATTGAAGATCCTCCCATTCCCAGTGAAGACTCCCTTCTTCTAAAAATGGGCCAAGAGACAAGGAATAAAGTACCTAGTAATGCTTTGCCAAGCACCCTCTATTGGCATCTATCTGAATCGCTGGCATATAGCCCATGAAGAGATGCATACTTTCTGGAGTCAAGCTTCCCTAAGTGAGCTCCAGGGGCCAACTGCACTGAAACCCCCTGGGGCTTATTAAAATCTTGCTTTCATAGATGCACCCCAGATCTACTAAATTAGAGCCTAGGGGTGGGAGGATACCATTAACAAACTCCACATGGGATTTTGGCACACAATAAAGTTTGAGAACCAACACCCAGACATTATAGTGGTAAGAAGGAACCTAATGGGTATCAGATATCTACTTTGCTAGGCACTAGATAGACAGATATCCTTAGAAGTGATAGAAAAGGCAGAAACAAGACATTATTTCTTTGCCACACTTAGGGAAGCTTTGCACCAGAGGGTATGCATCTCCTCCTTGGTTCTACACCAGCAATTCAGGTAGATGCCACCAGATGGTGCTGGAAAGAGCTTTCCCCAGCACAGGAAATTAAGACAATATTATTGGGCCCTTGGGTCATTGGATAGCGCTGAGAACAGCATCTAGAACCCACCACCTCAAAATCCTTCTCAAAGGGAGGGAATGCATCCTTGAACTTTCACTCAAGTTCCTACTCTCAGCCCTTAAAGGCTCTGCACAGCCTTTACAAATTTCACAAATTATAATTTGCTGTATCTTTTCCCACCTAAATTTTACCTTCTCTTCTCAAAACTTCTTGTGTCTTAACACTTCTGCTACATTCTTGGCTCTCTCACTTACTGGTTATATGAACTCTGACAATTTGTTTTATCTCTATAAGCCTCAGTATTTTTATATATAAATTGGAGATAATAGTTTCAGAGTAGTAGTAAGTATTAGAGATAATTGTAGCTCAATAAATGTTTAGTCTCTTCTGTACTTAACCCCATTTTCAGAACGACAAGCCCCTGTTTAAGAAACCCCAGTGGCTTTCTGGTCTCATTTGCTTCTCCATGACCCAAACTCTCCGATTTAAGTTCTCATCACACCTCATTCATGTCTACTCCTGGTCCTTTGCTCATGCTGTATCTTCTACCTAGGATGCCCTCATACTTTCATCCACGAATACAAATCCCAGCATGCTTAAAGGTCTTTCTCAAGTTCTTCCTGCTGCTTTAGGAAGCCTTCTCGAAGTCCAGGCCAACAGACTCTTCTGTCCCCTCTGCTCCGTCAGGCACTCTCCCTGAATGCTCCACTCTACCTCCTGGAGATGAGAACACTAGAGTCATGGAAGTCAGTGATCTCTAGGTATTGGAATTTTATGTACAGAATTTTTTATTTTTTTGAGGACCAGCACCAGGCCACCACCTTTTATTTTGCCAGGTGAGAATATGCTATTAAATCTTGTCTTCTAGTATTACCATCGTATCACAAAACAGTGACATTTTAGTAAAATAAAAGTTACAAAGGGAAAAAAATCTCATGCAAAAGCATTGTCCTTTAAACGGAATAAACTCCACTTCCTAAAATGCTCACTGCATTGCCTGTTTTTTGCTCCTTTTGCCTTGGACTGATAAAAATACTACCAAAGGCCAGCTTCTGCAAAAATGCGGGGGAGTCCCCAGTCCACTCAATCACCTGTCCCCGCCCCCTGGCAACATAATGACAACCTCCACAACAGTTTCCACTTACTGAACACTTGCTATGTGCTAGACCCTGTGCTAGGTACTTCATGCATTACCTTACTAAATCCTTTTGCACAACCTCTGAAAAATAGATCATTACTGCTACCACTTTTAAGTGGAGGCTTAGAAAATTTAAGTAACCAGTCCAGGTCACTGTGATGGTAAAGTAGTTGAGTTATGATTACAGTAAAAGACAGTTTGGCCCCAAAATCTGTGCTCCTTCTTCTGCTTCATTTCTTGTCTCCTACAATGGGAATAAGTTTTTGAATGCAGGAGCATAAGGAGATATGCTTCTCTTTCTTTGTATAGTCCATACTCACAGCATGCATTTATTTGTTGCTGTTTTTTTTTCCTTTGCATGCTATTTTTTTTTATTATTATACTTTAAGTTTTAGGGTACATGTGCACAATGTGCAGGTTAGTTACATATGTATACATGCGCCATGCTGGTGCACTGCACCCACTAATTCGTCATCTAGCATTAGGTATATCTCCCAATGCTATCCCTCCCCCCTCCCCCCCACCCCACAACAGTCCCCAGAGTGTGATGTTCCCCTTCCTGTGTCCATATGTTCTCATTGTTCAATTCCCACCTATGAGTGAGAATATGCGGTGTTTGGTTTTTTGTTCTTGAGATAGTTTACTAAGAATGATGATTTCCAGTTTCATCCATGTCCCTACAAAGGACATGAACTCATCATTTTTTATGGCTGCATAGTAGTCCATGGTGTATATGTGCCACATTTTCTTAATCCAGTCTATCATTGTTGGACATTTGGGTTGGTTCCAAGTCTTTGCTATTGTGAATAGTGCCACAATAAACATACATGTGCATGTGTCTTTATAGCAGCATGATTTATAGTCCTTTGGGTATATACCCAGTAATGGGATGGCTGGGTCAAATGGTATTTCTAGTTCTAGATCCCTGAGGAATCGCCACACTGACTTCCACAATGGTTGAACTAGTTTACAGTCCCACCAACAGTGTAAAAGTGTTCCTATTTCTCCACATCCTCTCCAGCACCTGTTGTTTCCTGACTTTTTAATGATTGCCATTCTAACTGGTGTAAGATGATATCTCATTGTGGTTTTGATTTGCATTTCTCTGATGGCCAGTGATGATGAGCATTTTTTCATGTGTTTTTTGGCTGCATAAATGTCTTCTTTTGAGAAGTGTCTGTTCATGTCCTTCACCCACTTTTTGATGGGGTTGTTTTTTTCTTGTAAATTTGTTTGAGTTCATTGTGGATTCTGGATATTAGCCCTTTGTCAGATGAGTAGGTTGCGAAAATTTTCTCCCATTTTGTGGGTTGCCTGTTCACTCTGATGGTAGTTTCTTTTGCTGTGCAGAAGCTCTTTAGTTTAATTAGATCCCATTTGTCAATTCTGGCTTTTGTTGCCATTGCTTTTGGTGTTTTAGACATGAAGTCCTTGCCCATGCCTATGTCCTGAATGGTAATGCTGAGGTTTTCTTCTAGGGTTTTTATGGTTTTAGGTCTAACGTTTAAGTCTTTAATCCATGTTGAATTGATTTTTGTATAAGGTGTAAGGAAGGGATCCAGTTTCAGCTTTCTACATATGGCTAGCCAGTTTTCCCAGCACCATTTATTAAATAGGGAATCCTTTCCCCATTGCTTGTTTTTCTCAGGTTTGTCAAAGATCAGATAGTTGTAGATATGCGGCATTATTTCTGAGGGCTCTGTTCTGTTCCATTGATCCATATCTCTGTTTTGGTACCAGTACCATGCTGTTTTGGTTACTGTAGACTTGCAGTATAGTTTGAAGTCAGGTAGCGTGATGCCTCCAGCTTTGTTCTTTTGGCTTAGGATTGACTTGGCGATGCGGGCTCTTTTTTGGTTCCATATGAACTTTAAAGTAGTTTTTTCCAATTCTGTGAAGAAAGTCATTGGTAGCTTGATGGAGATGGCATTGAATCTATAAATTACCTTGGGCAGTATGGCCATTTTCACGATATTGATTCTTCCTATCCATGAGCATGGAATATTCTTCCATTTGTTTGTATCCTCTTTTATTTCATTGAGCAGTGGTTTGTAGTTCTCCTTGAAGAGGTCCTTCATGTCCCTTGTAAGCTGGATTCCTAGGTATTTTATTCTCTTTGAAGCAATTGTGAATGGGAGTTCACTCATGATTTGGCTCTCTGTTTGTCTGTTATTGGTGTATAAGAATGCTTGTGATTTTTGCACATTGATTTTATATTCTGAGACTTTGCTGAAGTTGCTTATCAGCTTAAGGAGATTTTGGGCTGAGACAATGGGGTTTTCTAGATATACAATCATGTTGTCTGCAAATAGGGACAATTTGACTTCCTCTTTTCCTAATTGAATACCCTTTATTTCCTTCTCCTGCCTAATTGCCCTGGCCGGAACTTCCAACACTATGTTGAATAGGAGTGGTGAGAGAGGGCATCCCTGTCTTGTGCCAGTTTTCAAAGGGAATGCTTCCAGTTTTTGCCCATTCAGTATGATATTGGCTGTGGGTTTGTCATAGATAGCTCTCATTATTTTGAGATACGTCCCATCAATACCTAATTTATTGAGAGTTTTTAGCATGAAGGTTGTTGAATTTTGTCAAAGGCCTTTTATGCATCTATTGAGATAATCATGTGGTTTTTGTCTTTGGTTCTGTTTATATGCTGGATTACATTTACTGATTTGTGTATATTGAACCCGCCTTGCATCCCAGGGATGAAGCCCACTTGATCATGGTGGATAAGATTTTTGATGTGCTGCTGGATTCGGTTTGCCAGTATTTTATTGAGGATTTTTGCATCAATGTTCATCAGGGATATTGGTCTAAAATTCTCTTTTTTGGTTGTGTCTCTGCCAGGCTTTGGTATCAGGATGATGCTGGCCTCATAAAATGAGTTGGGGAGAATTCCCTCTTTTTCTATTGATTGGAATAGTTTCAGAAGGAATGGTACCAGTTCCTCCTTGTACCTCTGGTAGAATTTGGCTGTGAATCCATCTGGTCCTGGACTCTTTTTGGTTGGTAAGCTATTGATTATTGCCACAATTTCAGCTCCTGTTATTGGTCTATTCAGAGATTCAACTTCTTCCTGGTTTAGTCTTGGGAGAGTGTACGTGTCGAGGAATTTATCCATTTCTTCTAGATTTTCTAGTTTATTTGCATAGAGGTGTTTGTAATATTCTCTGATGGTAGTCTGTATTTCTGTGGGATCGGTGGTGATATCCCCTTTATCATTTTTTATTGCGTCTATTTGATTCTTCTCTCTTTTCTTTATTAGTCTTGCTAGTGGTCTATCAATTTTGTTGATCCTTTCAAAAAAACCAGCTCCTGGATTCATTAATTTTTTGAAGGGTTTTTTGTGTCTCTGTTTCCTTTAGTTCTGCTCTGATTTTAGTTATTTCTTGCCTTCTGCTAGCTTTTGAATGTGTTTGCTCTTGCTTTTCTAGTTCTTTTAATTGTGATGTTAGGGTGTCAATTTTGGATCTTTCCTGCTTTCTCTTGCAGGCATTTAGTGCTATAAATTTCCCTCTACACACTGCTTTGAATGTGTCCCAGAGATTCTGGTATGTTGTGTCTTTGTTCTCGTTGGTTTCAAAGAACATCTTTATTTCTGCCTTCATTTCATTATGTACTAAGTAGTCATTCAGGAGCAGGTTGTTCAGTTTCCATGTAGTTGAGCGGTTTTGAGTGACTTTATTAATCCTGAGTTCTAGTTTGATTGCACTGTGGTCTGAGAGATAGTTTGTTATAATTTCTGTGCTTTTACATTTTCTGAGGAGAGCTTTACTTCCAACTATGTGGTCAATTTTGGAATAGGTGTGGTGTGGTGCTGAAAATAATGTATATTCTGTTGATTTGGGGTGGAGAGTTCTGTAGATGTCTATTAGGTCTGCTTGGTGCAGAGCTGAGTTCAATTCCTGGGTATCCTTGTTAACTTTCTGTCTCATTGATCTGTCTAATGTTGACAGTGGGGTGTTAAAGTCTCCCATTATTAATGTGTGGGAGTCTAAGTCTCTTTGTAGGTCACTGAGGACTTGCTTTATGAATCTGGGTGCTCCTGTATTGGGTGCATATATATTTAGGATAGTTGGCTCTTCTTGTTGAATTGATCCCTTTCCCATTATGTAATGGCCTTCCTTGTCTCTTTTGATCTTTGTTGGTTTAAAGTCTGTTTTATCAGAGACTAGGATTGCAACCCCTGCCTTTTTTTGCTTTCCATTTGCTTGGTAGATCTTCCTCCATCCTTTTATTTTGAGCCTATGTGTGTCTCTGCATGTGAGATGGGTTTCCTGAATACAGCACACTGATGGGTCTTGATTCTTTATCCAATTTGCCAGTCTGTGTCTTTTAATTGGAGCATTTAGTCCATTTACATTTAAAGTTAATATCGTTCTGTGTGAATTTGATCCTGTCATTATGATGTTAGCTGGTTATTTTGCTTGTTAGTTGATGCAGTTTCTTCCTAGTCTTGATGGTCTTTACATTTTGGCATGATTTTGCAGTGGCTGGTACCGGTTGTTCCTTTCCATGTTTAGTGCTTCCTTCAGGAGCTCTTGTAGGGCAGGCCTGATGGTGACAAAATCTCTCAGCATTTGTTTGTCTGTAAAGTATTTTATTTCTCCTTCACTTATGAAGCTTAGTTTGGCTGGATATGAAATTCTGGGTTGAAAATTCTTTTCTTTAAGAATGTTGAATATTGGCCCCCACTCTCTTCTGGCTTGTAGAGTTTCTGCCGAGAGATCAGCTGTTAGTCTGATAGGCTTCCCTTTGTGGGTAACCTGACCTTTCTCTCTGGCTGCCCTTAACATTTTTTCCTTCATTCCAACTTTGGTTCATCTGACAATTATGTGTCTTGGAGTTGCTCTTCTCAAGGAGTATCTTTGTGGCATTCTCTCTATTTCCTGAATCTGAATGTTGGCCTGCCTTGCTAGATTGGGGAAGTTCTCCTGGATAATATCCTGCAGAGTGTTTTCCAACTTGGTTCCATTTTCCCCGTCACTTTCAGGTACACCAATCAGACGTAGATTTGGTCTTTTCACATAGTCCCATATTTCTTGGAGGCTTTGTTCATTTCTTTTTATTTTTTTCTCTAAACTTCCCTTCTCACTTCATTTCATTCATTTCATCTTCCATCGCTGATACCCTTTCTTCCAGTTGATCGCATCGACTCCTGAGGCTTCTGCATTCTTCACATAGTTCTCGAGCCTTGGCTTTCAGCTCCATCAGCTCCTTTAAGCACTTCTCTGTATTGGTTATTCTAGTTATACATTCTTCTAAATTTTTTTCAAAGTTTTTAACTTCTTTGCCTTTGGTTTGAATTTCCTCCTGTAGCTCGTAGTTTGATCGTCTGAAGCCTTCTTCTCTCAACTCGTCAAAGTCATTCTCCATCCAGCTTTGTTCCATTGCTGGTGAGGAACTGCATTCCTTTGGAGGAGGAGAGATGCTCTGCTTTTTAGAGTTTCCTGTTTTTCTGCTCTGTTTTTTCCCCATCTTTGTGGTTTTATCTACTTTTGGTCTTTGATGATTGTGATGTACAGATGGGTTTTTGGTGTGGATGTCCTTTCTGTTTGTTAGTTTTCCTTCTAACAGACAGGACCCTCAGCTGCAGGTCTGTTGGAGTTTGCTAGAGGTCCACTCCAGACCCTGTTTGCCTGGGTATCAGCAGCGGTGTTTGCAGAACAGCGGTTTTTCGTGAATGGCAAATGCTGCTGTCTGATTGTTCCTCTGGAAGTTTTGTCTCAGAGGAGTACCCGGCCGTGTGAAGTGTCAGTCTGCCCCTACTGGGGGGTGCCTCCCAGTTAGGCTGCTCCGGGGTCAGGGGTCAGGGACCCACTTGAGGAGGCAGTCTGCCCGTTCTCAGATCTCCAGCTGCGTGCTGGGAGAACCACTGCTCTCTTCAAAGCTGTCAGACAGGGACATTTAAGTCTGCAGAGGTTACTGCTGTCTTTTTGTTTGTCTGTGCCCTGTCCCCAGAAGTGGAGCCTACAGAGGCAGGCAGGCCTCCTTGAGCTGTGGTGGGCTCCACCCAGTTCGAGCTTCCCGGCTGCTTTGTTTACCTAAGCAAGCCTGGGCAATGGCGGGCGCCCCTCCCCTGCCTCGCTGCAGCCTTGCAGTTTGATCTCAGACTGCTGTGCTAGCAATCAGTGAGACTCCGTGGGGTAGGACCCTTTGAGCCAAGTGCGGGATATAATCTCCTGGTGCGCCGTTTTTTAAGCCCGTCGGAAAAGTGCGGTATTTGGGTGGGAGTGACACGATTTTCCAGGTGCTGTCTGTCACCCCTTTCTTTGACTAGGAAAGGGAACTCCCTGACCCCTTGCACTTCCCAAGTGAGGCAATACCTAGCCCTGCTTTGGCTCGCGCACGGTGCGCTGCACCCACTGACCTGCGCCCACTGTCTGGCACTCCCCAGTGAGATGAACCCGGTACCTCAGATGGAAATGCAGAAATCACCCATCTTCTGCATCACTCACGCTGGGAGCTGTAGACTGGAGCTGTTCCTATTCCGCCATCCTCCGCCTCCATTTATTTGTTAATTCAACCAATATTTATGAAGTATCAATGCTCAGGCAGGGGCTGTCCTAGGTGCTGAAATACAGTGTTAACAAGGGTAGATAGCAGTTTTGTCTTCATAGAGGGTACACTATGACACATATGCACATGCCAAATGGTGATCAAAAATGCAATGCCTTGTTAGTAACTCCTTGCTCTGTTCCAAGGGCTTTTAAAAATACCAAGGCGATAGCCAGGTGGGTACAGATGTTAAAACATGCCCTGGCCCTCTCTGGGCTCAGTAATTATCTGGTTCTCATATACTGCCTGCCTCTGCTATGGAAATTGATGAGCCAAAGGCTCTTTTCAGACTGGCAATCCTGTGAACTCCAACTCCACTTGCTTTGTTAGAAAAACGAACTGAATTTAAAAGGGACAAATGCAGGACTGATTCTGTATCTTAAAATATACTTCCCTCACCTCTCTGCTTGGCCCCAGATCCCCAGGTCACCTAGCCCCCAAGCCCCCATTTGCTGCTGAGAAGATCACTCTCTTCAAAGACTCATTTCATCCCCTCAGACTCACTCTGATCTTACACCTCTTGAAATCCGCTCTCCCCTTTCTCAGATTCCTTGTGACCTCCACCTGCCTTTTTCTAACAGCTCCAGGGCGATGGTCCAGATCACTCTCTGTGCCACTGTTTCAGACAGCCCAGCAGTCGTGGCGGCGGTGTTAATTTATTCATCCCTTAATACCAAACAGCTCCTCAGTCAGCTCATTCCCAGCTGTCTTGGTTCCTGCAGGACAATGTTCTGAACTTACTAACCTCACACCTTGGGCCTCTGACCAGAGCCTCGTCACATCACTGGCATACAGATCACACCACAGTCTGATGGAAGCTTCACAGCACTAGGCCTGACAGACGAGTCACAGCTGGAAGGGTCTTCACAGAGTCCACCAGTGCTATTCAATGAGAGCTCTACTGACATTTTAGGTGGAGGGCTAGGGGGATGTGGTGCGTGATTTCTCTTTGTGTGGGGCTCCCTTGTATGGCAAGGAGACTTAAGCATCCTTGTCCTTCTTCCCTGAAAATATATCCCAGGGACAGCCAAACATGTGCCCACACATTCCCAAGTGCCCGTAGGAGAGAACAAGTTGAGAAGCACAGTGCCTATTATATTTATAAATGAAGGAATTTTTCCAAGGTTACTGAGTAAGTCAGCTGCAGACCTGGTGTTCTGATGGGTGATAGGCTACAGGGTTTAATGGGAAGTGCACTGGAGTAAGAATCAGACCTTCTGACAACCATGCCAGTTGTGGTACAGGGGGCTGGGGTTGGGGGTGGGGCAGTTTGAGGAACTCAAAAGTGTAGAGTTGGAACCAATTATTCAGCCTTCCCTCCATCTGGAAAAGCTACCTTCACAGGTCTGTCTAGCACATACCTTGGAGGAATTAGCATTTGGTTTCTTCATAAGGTAACTCAACCCAGGAAGGAAAAAGAGTACTTAAGGTGGACTAAGACACCATCCATCTGCTAAACTCTGGCAACTTCCTATAGACCCTCAGTAATGGGCCACTCCCCACATCCACACTCCCCATTCTGGGCTGGGACCCCAAAAGTACTCAGCCAGAGAGACTATGGGCTCTCCAAATAGGACGGGTCTTGGCTACCCAGTCCCCACCTCTTCCGCTTTTATTCCTTATCCATGCCCACTTCTGCCTGTGGGATTTGGAAGGCTCCAGGAGAAAACTTCAGGCTCACCTGGGAGGAGCTAGCAGTCTTTCCATCTCCCTTGGCATTTGGGTGACATGTAAATACTGGACTAGGGCCAGAAGCTTGAGTTGCTCCATCAGCCTACCTGGTACCTTCCAACCTGGCCTTCAGTTCTTCCCACCAAGGGTAGACCTGAAGATGACTGCAGTTCCTTCAATCCTAAAATGTTCTATTCAAGAATATTCTTCAATGAAATACCAACTCCAGTCCCTGAAGATCAAGACCCCCTTGGTAACTAATCATCCAGCCCTTGTCCACATTGCTAATCTCAAAACAGACCTGAGATAAAGCCTCAACCTCTTTGTGCTCCAGTTTGTCTTTTCACATAATCCAATTGTCTGGAACTTCTTAGGGGCCTTATGAAGATGCGATAACCACATCCAGGAAGGAGCAGTTTATGTAAAAACAAGAGGGGATGAGTGAGTCAAATCTAAATAGCCTCGGGCATTTCTGCCATGTCCCTGGCAAGTGATGATTGAGGCAGGGGGCCCGTAGGAGGCAGTTCCCCAGGTTTGGGGCTGGTGCCCACAAACTTCAGTGGCAGTAGTTAGGGGTTACCCGGCATCTCCCCATTATGCAGCCAGGAACTGGGGAGTGGGAGAATCCCTGGCAGCTCTGGCCCATGACAACTTTTCCCAAAGTGCTCCGTGACAGATCATTGCAGGGAAGGGAGATGATGGATGGTGAGATCCCACCACCACTTTTCTTTCTCAAGTGGAAAGCACTTGAAAAGAAGTGAATGAGAGAAAGAACATAACAGAACAGGTTTAAGAACATTCACCGAACCAGTCCATGGCACTATTGAATCAAAGTGAAAATGAGTTGAAGCTGTCATTGAGAGCTTGTCAGTTGACTTCCAAGAGGCAGTTAATACAGTGTAAAGAGTATGTACAGGCTTTGGAATCAGATTCATATACAGATTGGAATCCCAGTTCTGTATTTTATTAGCTACGTGACCTTGAGCAAGGTATTTATTTTGGCCTCAATTTATTCATCTGTAGAGACTACAGTAGTGCATGTCTTATATGGATGAAAAGGGAAGACATTAAGGTTTTCCTTTCCCTACTTCCATGGGGATAGGAGCTTAGAAGCAGCTCAGCGATATACTGTGGCTGTGGCAACGGTGGGGAAGAAAAGAGGATGCCAGGAAAGAACTGTGGGCAGAAAATTCTAGCGGTGGTAGTGGATCCCGGACACCAGGTCTACACCAGTACACCCCCAAAATGAGGTCATGTGCAGTGAGCAGAAGTGTTAAACCTTTTGGCTCCGGGGCCAGTGTCAGGATCAAGAGGCAATACAGTGGAGGTTTCAGGCAAAGGGCTGGGAGGAACAGCCTCATCAGTGGACAACTGGAAGGCAAAGTGGTATTGGCCAGATGTACTGGTTAAACCAGTGAGAAGACAGCCTGCTGGGGTAGTGATGGGCTCCAGCTCCTTTAACCACAAGGCCACTTTTCTCTGTAGAAAGAAAGTTGGTAGAGTTCAGAATAGCTTCTGAGTCATTAGAAGTGATTAAGTCCCACCCTTGTCCCTCATGTCCAATGTCATTGTGTTGTGCCAAGGGAGGGCTGAGTGGGAGGGAGAGGGAGCTGGTCTGGCCCTGTAGGCACCCCATGGGAGCCACCTTGTTTTGCATCTTTGATCAAGGCTTTGGAAAGAGACTCACGTGTGATGCCTGACTTCTAGAGGCAGTAAAGGGAGGCTAGAAAGTAGACTCTTCCTTTCCCAGTCCACACAATTTGCCTCACTTTAGTTTTTAAAATAACTTTTATTATGCAATATTTGAGACATATAAATCACAATACAACTGGCAGCCATCCACCTACCACCCAGATTAGGAAATATAGCTGAAGCCCTCCATGGCTCTCTACATGACAATACTCTCCCCCATCCTTCAGAAATCATCATGATCTGGAATTTAGGCTTTACTGTTCCCATAAATGACTTTATACTTTTATTATGTATTTATTTATCCCTGGACAACATATCGAATTGTTTTGCATGTTTTCAAACTTTATATCAATGGTATCATAAAATATGCATATTTGTCTGAAGCTTGATTTTTTCCCCTCAATGTTAGGTTTGTGTGATTTATCTGTGTTGACATATGCAGCTCTGGTTTATTACTTTTCCCTGCTGAAACGTTTATTATTTCAGAACACCACAATTTACTTATTCATTCTTGTTAATAGGTAATAGAAGCTTTATTTTCCCAAAGTTTTTCTCTTACAAAATGCTGCTGGGAACATTCTCGAGCCTGAGTCCACACACATATGAGGAGATAATGCCTTTTGCCCCATCCCTAACTCCTTCACCTTTTCTAGCTCACACCTTTCCCACATCCTGCACCCAAGCCACTCTGTTTGGGCTCCATGCTTAAGACTCCTGTGGTCTGTCTAAGCAGTCTCTTGTTTCCCTGAACTGGTTTGGGAATTGCCAACTTGACTTTGCCTTTGGGAACTTTTCCAGGGATTCATATTTCTGTCCTCCAGCCTCAGACAAAAAGTGATGGGTTAGTGACCCACGTCAAGCCCCACAAAGTCCTATGTGACTTGCCTCGGTTGTGCCAACTCCTTCCTGGCTCCCGCCTGACCAGACTGTAAACTCCAAAAGGCAAGAATCAGGACTGACTTATTTCATGCTGTAGCTCCAGTTCAGGCATAGGACCTGATACACTTTGAATATTTGTTGGCTGGATGACTGCATGAATTAATGCTCTATGGAGAAGGGATGTCAGATGATCAGGATTACGGATGCACTTAACTTGCAATTATCTCTACCTGGATGTCTCCAGTCCCCCACCATGGGTCCTTGGCCATTCTAGTTAATCTTATGTGGACTCTGGGCCTTTTGTGAACTAAGACCACCCGTCACTTGGTGAGGTTTTCTCAGATAGGCAAAGACATCCAGTCTCTCCCACATAGGATGAACCCTAGGGCCCCTAGTCATTTGGGGGCACATGAGGGGAACTACTTTCCATTAGTTGGCCTGAGGTACTCCTAATGGCGAACCCCTGGAGCCCTTACCCTGTAGAAGGCAGTGGTCCCCTTTCTCTGCTGAGGTTGCTTTTTAATGCAGCGCACATGCTACAATGGAGGCACCTGATGGTAGAGCCATGCCTGAAAGTGGATACTGACAGGAGGAAGAAGAACGAACTATAAAGGGCTCTTCAGCAAACAAGTAATAAAGAAACATTCTCGTGATTGTGGAGAGGTGGGTGGGACTGAGATGCAGACAAGGGAAACTAGGGTCACTCTGGGCAAATAGCAAGTCACAGTAGGACAAAAACCACAGAGATGGATAAAGAGGAGTTGCAATCAATCCTTCCACTGGCCCTTACTAATCTGAGACCTTGACTAGGTCATTTAGCCTTACGTGATAACAGAAAACTACTATGTGTCCACTACAGCCCATGACTACATGCCTCATATGGCAATTTCTAACTGAATCAGAACATCAACTCAGGGTGCTCAAACTCAGACCTCACAGCCAGACAGGCTGCATCCCAAGCAGGCACATCTAACTGCTGCAGGATGCTGACTCCTCAATGGATTGTGATCCAGTGTGGTTCTTACAACGTCCATGATGGACAGATGAGGATGATACATGGGAAACCAAGGCACACAGTTACACAGTTAGTGAGGATGCTGCAATTCAAACCCAGGGTGTTCAGTTGGGTTCCACAGCACAAGTCACTTTGGAGATCATGAAGCAATTGCTCAAGAAAACATTATCTAGCTCAACCTTGCAAATTATCTCCAAAGTCCATGAGTCCAAGCCCATCTCACAGGAATTTCTCCACTGAATCCCCTTTATCTAAGAGCACATTCAAGGAAATTATGGTGTCAATGAATTCATGCATTAGTAAATTTATTTCATAAATATTAAACCCCACTGCATGCAAAGCACTGTTCTTGGCTCCACAAATACAGGGAATGAAAAACCATAAAGTCCCTCCTTTTGAGATTCTCATGCTGGAATGTGCAAAGGTCCATAGCTCAATATAATGCCAAGAAATTTAGCAAGATTGTGCATTAGGAACAACAAGGAAATTTTCTGGAGGAAAGCATATCTGATTATTCAGTGTCCTAGGTGTAGCCCATGGGATATGGCCTTGAGCAACTCATAACTCATGTCCCACCCCTGGGTCTTCAGTTTCTCCATATATAAAATGGAAACATTAAACAGGACGATCTCTTGAGTTCTTCTAGTCCTATTGTTCTCTGGCTCCCATTTCAGGGCTTTTATATATCAGTAGCAATCAAACCCTGGGAGACCATCAGAGGGTGGGGGATAAAATGTGGCCAGGTGAACAGAGCTCTGGAGCCCCAGGTGGGCACAGTGGATCAGCCTGCCTCAGACTAAGGGAGCTCATGCTGTCAGTCTCTTCAGAACAAGACTACTCTTGGCCTTTTTGCAGGCACCTGAGGTATAAAGCTGGCAGTGCCATCAAAGGCAGGCTGGTGGCTACAATATGAAAGGGTTGATAAATAAATTCTTTTTCTCCTTAATAGACAAGCTGGTGGGTTTTATTGTAAGTGGTTTGCACTCAGTCGAGAGCCAGGACTGGCAATGCTACATCTTTCATCTCCAAATATTAATTAATTTTCCATGATGCTTTATTTTAATCATGAAAAAATGAGATTGGTAGGAACCAGCCAAGGGAAGAGTTGGGGAGAAGCAGACAAATTTTATATATATATATAATTTTATATATATAGAGAGAGAGCTATATATATAATTTTATATATAGACAGATATATAATTTTATATAGAGAGAGATATATATAATTTTATATATATAGAGAGATATATATATAATTTTATATATATATATAGTTTTAAAAGCAGCACAGATAATGTAGGGGAAGGCAGTTAGAGATAGGGAGGGTTCATAGACAGAAAGTGAAGGGTTGGAGGAGAGAAAGGAAACTGATATTTTATAAACACCTACTATGTGGCACTGTACTAGGTTCCTTGCCTATATTATTTCAATCAACCCTGAAACCAATTTGTATTACTATACTCATTTTATAGATGAGCAAACTAAAGCTCAGAAAAAGTAGATGACTTTCCCAAGATCAAAATCAAATAAATTGAAAATACAGAATTCTAACCGTAGCTTTCTGACTTCATGTCTCAACCTCTTTCAACAACATCCATTCAACCTTTGACAAATATTTATCCAGTAATGATTGTGCCTCGGGCATAGTACCAGGCACTGTACACCCTCCAGCCCTAACAAACACACAGAAGGGTATTTGAATCAATCTTGGTAGATCTTGAAGGCCTCTCAGAGGAAGTGATTTCTAAGCCGTAACTTGAAAAATATGGAGGAGTTAGCCCTGGAAAGGAGGAGGAGACTGGAGGAGAAAGGACATCAGGTATAGCATGAGTTAAAGGTTATAAGGTGAGAGTTCAGGATCCATTAAAGTAACCACAAGAAGCTCATACGGCTGTTAAGTCTTGAGTTAGAAGTCAGGAGTGGTAAGGAATAAGGTGGGAGGGGCCAGATCATGCAGATAATTATGACATCAAAGGTGCCTGGATTTTAACCAGAGGGCAATGGCAAAGCCACAGAGATGATGCCATGATTTTAGTGTTATGGAAAAATCCCATTGATCATAGTGCAGAGAATGGATTTAAAAGGAGGTAGGATTGGCCGGGCGTGGTGGCTGTAATGCCAGCACTTTGGGAGGCCCAGGCAGGCGGATCACGAGGTCAGGAAATCAAGACCATCCTGGCTAACACGGTGAAACCCCGTCTCTACTAAAAAAATACAAAGAAGTTAGCCGGGCAGGGTGGCAGGCGCCTGTAGTCCCAGCTACTTGGGAGGCTGAGGCAGGAGAATGGTGTGAACCTGGGAGGCGGAGCTTGCAGTGAGCCGAGATCATGCCACTGCACTCCAGCCTGGGTGACAGGGTGAGACTCCATCTCAAAAAAAAAAAGGAGATAGGACTATGGCAGCTGCCCAAGTGAGAGATCATGATGGCCTCCAACAGGGTAGTTGTCCTCAAGGTGGAAAGAAATGACTACAGACCTTATGCAAACTCTCTAAATTCATTTTTACTTAGAAGCTCATACAAGATGAGGCTAGGTTAAATAAGAATAATAATACTCTCTAAGCACACAGAGGAAGGACTTTAGAGAGAAGGACAGCGTGGAAGAAAAGCTGATCAATATTTTCTGTTCCTTTGTTATTACCCAATCCATTAGCACATATTGAGGCCTCAGGATATGCCAAGCAGTCTTTTAGACGCTATAAGGATGCTTTTACCTCTTTACCTTCACAAAGCTTCCAACTAGTTAGAAAAGGAGGGCATACGTTCTTAAAAAGACACCTAGCAATACACATCAGAGAGGCACAGACAAGAAGTAGGATGCAGGAAGAGTAGTTTGGGTTGGCATAGATAGGAGTGGAGGGGGTGGGAGAGAAGAAGATGGATTATTTACTAGCACATTCTCTACATGTTGTGGGTTGAATAGAGTCCCCCAAAACAGATAGGTTGAAATCACAAACCTCAGAATGATCCTATTTGGAAATAAGGTCATTGCAGATCAGTCATTGCAGTCAAGCTAAAGTGAGGTCACACTGGAGTAGGATGGGCTCCATTTCAATAGGGCTGATGTTCTTGTGAGAGAGAAAAAATGGTCATGGGAAGACAAGGCAGAGATTGGAGTTATTTTTAAATTTGTACTTCTAATTGTTGTATCATTAGTTTTTTGTGGGTTTTTAAAGATATTTTTTATCATAGTTGGTTGAATCCACAGATATGGAATCCATGATGTGGAACTCATGGATACAGAGGCCCAACTATGCTTTATTATGGCAGCCCTAAGAAATTAATACTGTGTATCTCACTTTACCCTCCCCCAAACTGCATGAGGTGGGCATTTTCAGTTCCATTTTACAGGTCAGGAATCTGAGGCCCCAGAATTAACATGGCAGACCACTCCACCAATATGTGGTGGACCTTTGCTCAGCTGCCCGCTATGGGAGTAGTTCTGGAGGTAAATTTCAAAGGATACATAGGAAATAGAAGTTACCAGATCTGATCATGTGGAGAGCAGGAGAGCTTTACTTCATTTTGTCATGCATTGCTTTTGTCCCCAAGAGAAGCAAGTGTTTACTGGGTGTCAGGGGCGGGTTTGGAGCTGAAGAAAAATCATGGTTGAATTAGACGTGGTTGCCCCTGAGGAATTCACAGTCCAGCGAGGGAGAAAGATATGTGAC
Organism: Gorilla gorilla gorilla; assembly: GCF_029281585.2. Taxonomy (NCBI): domain Eukaryota; kingdom Metazoa; phylum Chordata; class Mammalia; order Primates; family Hominidae; genus Gorilla; species Gorilla gorilla. Next base: position 58,902,431 of record NC_073228.2, on the reverse strand, counting down.
CAGACACAATGAGGTGAGCAGCCTGTCACTGTGCAGACAAAGCGCATGGAAGCACAGCCCCTAGGTACTCACTTATTTTCCTAACCGAGAGACATCTTGACAATAAGGCACCTACTGACTTAACAACAGCTTGCAGAAAAAGGAAACTTGACGACATCAAGTGAACACACCACAGTTCAGACATCAAAATTTTAAATTCCCAATTGAAAAACAACAACAACAGTAAAATATGGGAAAGTGCACATCTTAGAATCAGGGAAATACTACAGCTTTGCCCAGAACAGGGATGGAAGGTTTTCTAAAGATTACAGCACTTGAGTTGAATCTGAAAAATTAGGGCGAATGTGCTCAGGGAAGGGCCCTGGGAGACAAGTTACTCACAGGCTGGTGATGCTTCTTCCCAGAAAAATCCCCTAACAAAATGTCAGCTCCACAAAAGCAAAGGCTCAGACTGCTTTGATCACTGCTCTATCTGCAACACCTCAAAGAAAACATAGGAGGCTCTCCCTAACTGTGTGTAGATAGAAAGAATTAGCATCATTAGGGTGAGACTGTATATGAACCACACTAAATGCGACTGGAAGTTTGGCTTGCATCATCTGAACACTCATTTGTTTCTCTTATGAAACCTCTACCCTATACCCATCCAGAAGTGATTTCTGGGAATGCACAGTTGGGTAAGACAAACTCTAAGGGTTCTCAGTTGACAGAGGAGATGACTAATAAGTGATTTCCATACCGTGTGATGCCCCGTGATACTGTGTGATACATGCTCTGATGGCAGGAACAAGGTGAGGAAAAGCAGGCAAGTTTGGTGGGGGAGGTGACATTCAACAGGGATTTAGAGGACTCTGGAGGATGAGCAATAGATTAGCCTGCTAGAGGAAAGAAAGTGATGCTCTAGAAAGAGCAGCAGCTACATTAAGAGAGAAAAGAGAGAGGAAGGAAGGAAGGAAGGAAGGAAGGAAGGAAGGAAGAAAGAAAGAAAGAAAGAAAGAAAGAAAGAAAGAAAGAAAGAAAGAGAAAGGAAGGAAGGAGGGAAAAGAGAGAAAAAGGAAAGAAAAGAAAGAAAGCAAGAAAGGAAGGAAGGAAAGAAAGAAGGGAAGGAAGGAAGAGAGGGAGGGAGGAAAGAAGGAAGGAAGGAAAGAAAGAAAGAAAAAAGAGAGAGAAAGAGGAAAGAAAAAGAAAGAAAAGAGAGAGGAAGGAAGGAAAGAAAGAAAGAGAGAGAGAGAAAAAGAAAAAAGAAAGAAAGAAAGAAAGAAAGAAAAAGAAAGAAAGAAAAAGAAAGAAAGAAAGAAAGAAAGAAAGAGAATCTCATAGTATTCCGAGGGCTGCAAATAGTTCATTGTGACTTGGAATGAACACTGGAAGGTAGAATACATGGTATGTGTGACTGGCAGGTCATACAGGGGCCAAAACACAGGGACATGCCTAGTGAGAGGTCTGGATTTTATTGGGAAAGCAAAGGGAATTCCCATGATATTTGCTAGTGGATCCAAGTTCCCAGACACTTTCTACCTGCTTTGCAAGGTGATCTCCTCTGACCAGGCCACATTCTCTCATCCCAGGAACCGCAAACACATTGTCCCTGCAGACCACCAAAGGGCAGGATTGAAAACAGTATCAGGAAAGGGAGAAGCCATGTGTAACATTGCCTTAATTTAACATTCTTCCTCTCTTTCTTGCTTTTTTTTTTTAAATCAATTGGTGATTCATAGGCAGTATATTTCCCCCTCAATCCATTCGCAAGAGAAGTGTTATAATAACATGTCAGGGAGGTGTGGATAAGCGGCATCATGGAGCCTGGTTTATAATGCAGTTTGTTAACAGATGCTAACGTCCCGATTATGCATTCCAGCATCATTTATACCCAGCTCCATGGCACGGTAAGGCTCGTCACATCATAATTCTCCAAAGCAGTTGCTATTAATCACTCATTCATTATTAAAACACATTGTATTCATTCCGCTTGGCAACTGGAGCAGGGCAGGCTCTATTTATCCAGAGCAATTATCTTCAGACTTTGTCAACCTCAGCCCAGAAGAGCGTCCGGCCCTCCAGGATGGCTGAGAGCTTTGAAGAGACACCTCAGTGCAGAAGGGAACACAGGACTCACAGCAGACATGGATCTCATCCAAAGGGCTATCCATCCCTGAGAGGGCTGAGGGCTCCCAGGAACCAAGACCATCTGTCCCCTGGTTGTCTCCTCTTACTGCGTCTCCCTTCAACTTGAAATCTCTTCCCTTTAAGTGAATTCTGCTGGGCTTTCTTCTGTTCCCAGGTATCTCAATATCACCTGGGGAGCCAGAGCTACTCCCCACTGCCTGGGCTCGTATCCAAACTTACTTGATCATAGGAAGCCATGGAGTTTTGTAGTGAAATATAAGGGCTATGGGGACAAATCCCTTGCCTTCTAGCACTCATTGTGTGATGTTGAATAAATAATTTAACTTCTTTGTCCCTCAGTTTTATCAGCTGTAAAAGGGGGTTGATAATAATAGAACCTACTTCACAGAGTTTCTGTTAGGATAAAATGAGTTAATTCTGACAAAAGTCCTTATAAAATGCCTGAAATATAATTCACATCAGCTCTTGTTACTACTTATTAAAACCATCCTAGCATTTCCTAAATGTTCCCCCGCCCAGCTGTTTATAAGCACGGGCATGGAGATCTATTCCTTGACTCTGTAAATGGCTGTTGAGCATCCCAAATGTATCTGGTATTGTTTTAAGTACCAGAGACACATACATATACAAGGCTCAGTCCCTCCTTCAAGGGGCCCACCCACTAGTAATGTAGTGTTGCCAAAACAGTACTCAGACCTTTAGAGATCTGGAAGCCCCTCTTTGTTTTTCCCCAAAAGTCTGTATTTGGTTACGCTTTCCAGTTCACACAGTACTTTTTCTGCTTACCACTTCGTCAAGTGCTTACCTGAAGGTAACAAACACACGGCTCAACTCTCAACGTCAAGTGAGTACCCAGGGTCCCTGAGGGTTCCCACGCTTTTAATGAAATATGCCAGCCTAAGAATGTACAGAGGATAATTTAATGATTTAATAATATATTTTATTTAAAAGATTTTAAAGGCCTGTGAATCTCTCCTTTTGCACCATCCAGTAGTAACCACCAATCTCACATCTGGTGTTTATGATTTCCATGATTATTTTTGTTAACATTTATTATACAAGTGTATGCCTATAAACAATATGTAAGTCTCCGTACGTGTTTTCAAACTTTATATAAATGATACCACATTGTATATATCCTGTCGCTTGCTTTTTCTAAGGAATGCATTTTATTATGGAAAAATTCAAACGTCTGCAAGTAAACAGAATAGTCTAATCAACTTCTATGTATCACCTGGCTCCAACAATTGTCGACATTCAGCCATTCTTGATTTACCTATGCCATCACCATACCCTACCTCCCATCAATCAATAATTATAGCTTACAGTTCTACTTTTACATTTTATAAACACCTAAATGCATAAACAATAACTGTATGCTTAAAAAAAGTAGATACAGCCAGGTGTGGTGGCTCATGCCTGTAATCCCAACAATATGGGAGGCTGAGGCAGGTGGATCACTGAGGTCAGGAGTTCGAGACTAGCCTGGCCAACTTTGAGACTAGCCTGGCCAACATGGTGAAACCCTGTCTCTACTAAATATACAAAAATTAACCGGGTGTGGTGGTGGGTGCCTGCAACCCCAGCTACTCGGGAGGCTGAGGCACTAGGATCGCCTGATCCCAGGAGGCAGAGGTTGCAGTGAGCTGAGATCGCGCCACTGCACTCCAGCCTAGGTGACAGAGTGAGACTCCATCTCAAAAATAAATAAATAAATAAAAATAAAATAAAATATAAAGATAAAAATAAAAAGTGGATGCATCATGTATCTCTAGCCATATCAAGATACAGAACACTCATATCTACAGAAAATTTCCTCCTTTGCTGAAACTCCTCTTCCCCTCCTGCCACCTCACACCCCAGAAAACCATCATTTTGGCCTTCTCACCTCAGATTACATTTTCCCATTCTATAACCTCATATAAATAGAATCATATGGCATATAGCCTTTTGTGTTCCTTTTGGGAGAGGGGGTTCAGCACTGTCTCTGAGATTTACCCATGTTATTCCATGTATCAATAGATGCTTACTTTCTACTGCTAAGTAGTATCGCATTGCAGGAATATAGCACAATTTGTGTATTCATTTTCCCATTCATGAGTATTTGGGCTGTTTCCAGTTCTTGGTAATTGTGAATAAAGTTGCTATAAACATTTTCATATGGTACTTTTTGTAGGTATTTGATTGCATTTCTCTTGGATTAAGGAGTGTTCCTCTTAACAGTTTAAGAAATTACGAAAGTGGTTGTGCTATTTTATGTTTTCTCCAGTAATGGACAGGCATTTCATTTGCTCTACATACTCCCCAACCATTGTTGTGAGCTGATATTTCATTGTTCAAGACTTTTGCTTACTTTTATTAAATTGTCATTTTATTGTTGAGTTGAAAGAGTTCTTTACACATTCTGAATAGCAGTCTTCTGTCAGAAATATGCTTTGAAAATATTTTCTTAAGTCTATTTTCTATAACAATGATATATTTTGTTGATCAGAGTTTTTGTTTGTTTTGATTTTTTGCAGGGGAGTGGGAGGGGGGACAGTCTCATTTAGTCACCCAGGGTGAAGTGCCGTGGCACTATCATGGCTCAACGTAGCCTCAATCTCCCAAGCTTGAGCCACGCTCCCACCTCAGCCTCCCAAGTAGCTGGGACCACAGGTATGTGCCACAATGCCTGGCCAATTTTTTATTTATTTTTATGTTTGCAGAGATGGGGTCTCATTAAGTTGCCCAGGCTGGTCTCAAATTCCTGTGCTCAAACAATCCTCCTGCCTCAGCCTCCCAAAGTGCTGGAATTACAGGCATGAGCCACCATGCCTGGCTTGTTTCAATTTTTATGAAGTCTAATTTATCATTTATTTTTTATTTTATTTCAGAGTTTTCAGAGTTTTGTCTTAGACATTTTTCATTATCCTGTAAACATATTTCCCTGTTTTTTTCAATAAGCCTTATAATTTTAGCTTCTATATTTAGAACTAACAGTTATCTCTAATTAAATGTGGTGTGTGTGGTGTGAGGTCAGAGATTGGGCTCACTTTTTTTTTGCACAGATATCCTGTTGTTTCAGCACAATTTGTTGAAAATACTTTCCTTTTTCCTTTGAGTGACTTGCTGTTTTTGTTAAAAATTAATTCACCATAAACATGTGTATCTATTTATGTATTCTCTGGTCTGCTGCAGTGATTGATGTGTCTATCTTTATGCCAATATCTAACTGTCTTAATTACTGTAGCTTTATATTCATATGTCTTGAAGTCAAGTAGTTTGAGTTCTTCAGCTTTCTTTTTCAAGATTGTTTAGGCTATTCTAGGTCATATGCATTTCCATATAAATTCTAGAATTGTTTTATCTATTTCTATTTTTAAAAAGCCTTATGGAGTTTTGATTTGAATCATGTTGAGCTATGGATCGCTGTGGGAAGGTTTGACATCCTAACAATATTGAATTTTCCAACCCACAAATATAGTATATCTCTTCATTTATTTATGTCCTCTTTAACTTTTCTCAGCAATATTTTGTAGTTTTCAATATAGAGGATTTACATATCTTTTGTTAAATTTATCAAGCATTTTACATTTTTATAAAATTGTGAATAAAATTTTAATTTTATTTTCTATTGCTTTTTGCCAATATATAGAAATACAACTGATTTTCTGTATGTATCTTATAGTCTGAGATATTGTTAAGTTTATGTAAATCGTTCTAGGAGTTTTCTTTGTTCATTCCTCAGGCTTTCCTTATAAAATTGAATACTATCTGTGAGTTTGAATTAATTAAATAAAGCTTTTGTTTATAGAAATAAATTCTTCCTTTTGAGTCTTTATGCTTTTAGTTTTCCTCGCATTATTGAACAGGCTAGAGCCTTCATACAATATTGAATAGAAGATTCAACATTCTGGCCTTTTTTTTCCGATCTTAGGGGAAAAGCATTCAGGGCTTCCCCATCAAGAATTAACAATAGACTCTTGCACATGCTCTCTATCAGAATTGGGATTCTAGTTTGTTAGAGGATGGCTATTCCAATTTGCTGAGAATTACTGTCATTAATGAGTGCTGGATATTGTTAAATGCCTTTTCTCCATTTATTAAGATGATCATATATGTTTTTAACTTTAATATATTAATTAACCAGATTACATTGATTAATTTTTAAATGTTGAAGCAAACTTGTATTCCTGAGATAAAATTCAATTGGTTATGATATAATATTCTTTTTATATATTTCTGAAAAATATTTTGCTACAGATTCTTGCATCTATGTTAATGAAGAATATTTTCTTCCCTTGTAATGTCTTTGTCATGGTTTGATGTCAAAAATCAACTCATAAAATGGGTTAAGATGTTAAAACATGTTTTTTCCTCCTCTATTTTCTGGAAGAGGTTGTGAAAGATGGTACTATTTCCTCCCTGAATGTTTGCTAGAATTCACCTGTGAAGGCACTGGAACCAAGAGTTTATTTGTTGAAATGTCTTGATTTAAAAATTCAATTTTTTTCATGGGTATAGTTATTCAGAATTTCTATATCATCTTGTGTTAGTTTTAGTTTTATGGGCAGTTGGTCAGTTGACTCTCTCAAGGCGTTTGCTCATTTCATCTGAATTGTAGCATTTTCTTGCATGATTTTTTAAATAGTATTTTCTTTTTATCCTTTCAACATCTGTAGGATTTATAATGATATTCATTTCTTAATTCATGTTATTATACTATAGATAACTTGTGTTTTTCCTGTTTTTGTTTTTTGGTCTAGCTAGAAGTTTATCAAATATATTAATCTTTCCAAAAGCAATTTCTGGATTTCTTGGTTTTCTATTTTTAATTTTTAAAAATTTCTGCTGTTATCTTTATTATTTCCTTTCATCTACCTAACTTTTTTTTGCTTGTTTTTATTTTTGGTCTTTATTGGCAGAAACTTAGATCATTAATTTATACCTTTCTTCCTAATATAAACATTCAAACTTAACATTTGTTTCCTCTAAGCACTGAATTAGCTTCATCCCTTGCTTATTTGTTTGGATATTAGTTAATAATTACAAAAAATAATGACAGTTATTAAAAAATAAAAAGGACACTAAAATATTCTTGGTACAGATTCACCTCTGTTAATATTTCTTGACATTTCAAGTTCTCTCTTGCTCGTTCTTACTATGTATATGTGTGGGCGTATTTTCTGAAACATTTGAAGGTGATTTATATATATTGTAGACATTTATCACTAAATAATTCAATGTGTTTCCCAAGAGTAGGAGTACTTTCTTACATAACCACTGCAATTATTAAATTCATACATTTACATTTATGTTATACTTTAATCTAGTGTACCATCCATATTCTAATTTTGTCATTTAACCTAAAAATGCCTTTTATAATGTCTTTTCCTCCTGTAGCCCAGGATCCTATCTAGTTGTCAAGTTTCTTTAGCCTTACATAGTCTCGAATGTTTCCACAGTCTTTCCTCATCTTTTATGACAATAACATTTTTGAAAAATACAGCCCTACTACCATTTAATAGAAAGTTATTCATTTTGGGTTGTCTAATGTTTCCTTGTGATTAGGTTCAGGTCATACACTATCTTAGGATATCACAACTGGAGATACATAATGTCCATCTTCCCTCATTGGTGATGTTAATTTGATCATTTGTTCAAGGTGTTGCCAATTTTTTGAAAATATAGTTATTGATATTTCTCTTTTTTTAACTGACAGTCAGTATATGAAGTATCTTTCTCTCATCAAAATACCCCTCCCTAGATTCAGTATCCATTGATTATTTTTACCCATTTTTACTACGATGATCACAAAATGATGATTTCCAAGCTCCAGCCCTCCTTCCATATTGATTAGTTGGCCCTCAGCATTCTAATGCCAGCAAGAAACCTCCCCTCTCCTGTATGTCTGCATGTATGTATGTATGCACCTATTTATCAATCATATCTATCTATCCATCTATCTAATCTATATACTCAATAAATGTGTCTACCTACCTAATGAATCTAATATGGATATTGATTCATGCATTTCTATTTTTCCACGATTTATCATTCATTACTATCCTTAATCATTTTGGCATTCAAATTTTTAGAAATTTGGTCAGTGAGAACTCCTTAAAGCTAGTTCCTGTGTCCCTGTGACATCCTCCCACCATGTTTTAAAGCACTTTCGTATTTTCCTGCATAGTGAGATATTCCAGGTTCATCTTTTACCCCAGTTCCAGCCCTGGAATATGAAAAGTCCTAGTTTCTTTAATTGAGAAATGGTAGTAGAGACAAAATTATGGGTGCTATTTATACTTATTATTCCAGGAGTATATTTGCTTCTTGGCTCTTTAGCAAACAGAGCTAAGAAATACATGCATGGACATATATATGTACATGCATATTTACATAAAGATACATATGCGCAAACCTAGATATGCATACATGCAGGTGCATACATATATGTTCACTTAAACATATATACACACACATATGTACATATTTAGAGATATCTCCAGTTCCAATCCATCCTCAGGACTAGTTTGTGACTTCTCCTGTCCCATAGTATGTTTGTATACCTTCTTTCACAATGAGAACTTTGACCCTTAATATCATTTACACATCTACTCTTTTGGCTTGGCACAGTGGCTCACAGCTGTAATCCCAGCACTTTGGGAGGCCAAGGCAGGCAGATCACTTGAGTCCTGGAGTTTCAGACCAGCCTGGAAAACATGGCAAAACCCCATCTCAACTAAAAATAAAAAAATAAAAAATTAGCTAGGGGTGGTGGTGATCGCCTATAGTCCCAGCTACTTGGGTTGCTGAGGGAAGAAGATCACCTAAGCCTGAGAGGTGGAGGCTGCAATAAGCTGTGATCACGCCACTGTACCCCAGCATGAGTGACAGAGTAAGATCCTGTCTCAAACAGAACAAAGCAAAACAAAACCATTTACTCTTTTGTTCAGTTCTACAGTATCTTAAAGTACATTCAGAATTGCTTCACTCAAACACTATGATAGGCAAACCTACTAAAAGGAGTTTATCAATTATTTTCAATTCTCCCCCACCACAAGTCCAATCTGACCAAAACTAAAGGTAGTCACAAGTTGTGTTCATAAGGTACTCAAAATAGTTTGTTCTTTATTCCCTTCCAGCTAGTTATGGTATTAATTTGAAATATAATTAGGTTCATTTGTCAGTTTGCTTTCAGTTTTAGGGTTCTCTCCTTTACATTTTTTGGCTTTAATATAATTTGGGGGTTATACTGACATTTTATTATTAGCATGCATCCGAAAGTCAAATATTTGAAAATACGTAATTAGAAAAGTGTCACTCCTTCTCATACTTTTCCATCCCACCTCGCCTCACACTTTGTAGGTATCCAATTTCACTATTTTCCAGTTTATCCTTCTTATGTTCTTTATGTAATGGTAAGCAGATATGTGGATATTTCCTTACTTACCCTTTTTCTTACACATGCTCATTTGTATCTTGCCTTTTTTTACTTATAAACATCTCTTTGAAATCATTTTGTATCAGTTCACAAGGATCTTCCTTACTTATTTTCAACAACTACATAATACTCCATTGAGTGACTGTGCCATAGTTTATTCAACAAAACTGCTCTGCTGAAACTTTCTGGAAGTTCCAATTTTTTGAAATCTCAAATATTGCCACAATAAATATCCTGTTCATGCATTTTTTTATATAGTTGTAGGTGCTCCTAGATGTGGCTCTCACAAATTGTGATATGATAAATTGTCTTTATCATTTAGATTGAAATATTTTATAATTTTTCCTTGTGATTTCTTATTTGAACTATAGTTTATAAATGTATAGTTTAATTTCAAAATATTTACTTTTATTGGTTTCAAATGTAATTATGCCACTGGCATATAACTTACCCTATTACCCTATAAGATTTCAAACTTTTGAAGTTTACTATGACTTGTTTATGATATTTACGTTCTATGGTGTATCGTGGTGAACACTCCTCGTACGTTTGAAAACATTTTGCAGTTATTGGGTTTAGTGTTCTATAAGTGCCAATTAGGTCCAAGCAGTTTACTGTGTCATTCATATATTTCATATCATTGTTGATTCTTTGTGTAACTGTTTTATCAATGACTAAGAAGAGTGTTAAAATCAACTCTAATAGCAGATATGTCTATTTTGATTTTAGTTCTGTTACTTTTTTCTTCGTTATATTTTGAAACTCTGTTAAGTGCATATCCATTTATAATTGTTATGTCTTCCTGACTTATTGACCCTTACATGTTAAAATATGCTATTTTTCTTATCCATAATACTCTTTATCTTGAAATTTATTTTGTCTAATGTTATTTTACCCCCTATATCTTGGTTATGGTTAGTGGTGTTTGCATGGAATATCTTTTCTTATCTTTTTACTTTCAACATATTTTGTCTATTTTCTTTTTTTATTTGTTGATTTTATTTTTTATTTTATTTTATTTTTTATTTTATTTTATTATTATTATACTTTAAGTTTTAGGGTATTTTATCTATTTTCAACCTATGTGTTAACCTATTAAAGTGGATTTCTTGTGAGCAACATGTAGTTAGTTGCGTCTTTTCTTATCTTTTCTGGCAACTTCTGTAACTTATTATTTTGTTTTCTGTTTAACTCTTTGTTTTTTGAGGATTATGCATGTAGACGATATGTATAGCTCTAGTTCATTTATTGTCATTGCTCTGTAAAATACTATGGCAGGAATATACCAAAATCTACTTTTCCATTCTGCTTCTGGGCTGCCACTTGGGTTGTTTATGATTTTTCATATGTACAAACAATGCCAAAAGTATACAGTCCTGTGCATGTCTTCTATGTACATGTATGTTCCAAGACAAAGGTAAGTGTACAATTCCTAGATCTTAGAATATGAGAATCATCTGTCTTTACCATATAAGCATTCACTGATATGGGTAAAAAAAAATGCAGTTTTGCCAGTTTATGCTTTCATCAAGCGTAAATGAGAATTTCTCTTGATCGATATCCTTTCCAACACTTGGTAACGTTACACACACCCAAACACATGCCCACCACATGTGCTATCTGACAGCTTTTAAACAGAGTCTCACTGTTATATAAACCTGCATCTTTTCATGCGTAATTGGCCATTAAGCCTTCCTCATTGAGGACTTGCTCATTCATATACTCTACTCTCATTTTTTAAGCTGAAAAATAAAAATGTGGAAGCATGATTTTCCCAAGATCACACAGCAGTCATGGATTAGACATGAGTCCAGGTATTGTAACACTGAAAATAACTTTTTCTCTCTCTTTATCTATCTATCGTGATACTGTATAGATTTTATGACTAGGTATATGCGTGTGTGTGTGTGAGAGAGAGAGAGAGAGATGAGATGAGATGAGATAGTACAGGATAGTATTTCTAAAATTCGTATTTTGGCTTGAGGTTTTCAGATCCAGTTCTAATAAATAGAACATCCAAGAAAAATCACCTCTGATGTACCCCTTCCCTCCAATCTTTTTCCCAAGTAAAATAAAAATAAAGTGAAAGAAAATCAAGAACAACCTTAAGGAGATGTTCTGAGAAGAGAGTCCCCAGTCTTGCCTATCTTATAGCGTGGGCTTATGGGCTGAACAAACAAACGTGAGCATCAAGTCAGCCCCAGCAACCACTTTTTTCTCTCTTTCTGGAATACTTTCCAAGTCATTGCCCAGATTAGGATAGGGAGCCAGGGTGCTGGCCTAATTCCTATCCAGGAACAACTCTGGGAAGGCTGCCTTCTGTGGCTGCCCTAGGAAACCCGGCTCTTCCTGGCCCTCTCCCTGCCCCTGGCTCTCCCGGCCTCTCTGCTGTCGCTGCCTCAGGATTGATCATTAGCCTGGGATCAGCAGCTGTGCCAGCAGCAGGCTGGACAAAGCCCTGCTGCCCTGGGCTGTAGCTGCAGAGGGCTGGCTGGGGAGGGAGGGCTCAGCTGCCCAAGTGCCAGGCATACGTCAAATCCAATTTGGGAGAGGATCTTGTTAAGCCTTCGTATTAGATGACATCCTCCTTAAAAAAATCATCGGTTAGGAAGGCTTTGCAATGTCTACCAAGCACCCATGCTGAGGTCAGATAATGTTTCCTGTCAAGAATAGATTCTTTATATCCCATCAGTCCCTGGGTTCAAGGGGATTTGATTAGTCAGATACGGCTTACCTATAAGCCTTGCTGGCCCTAATCAGTCTCTGCCTTTCAAAAGCTTTGTGACTCATTTTTTGTGATCATATCGTCCAGCATCTTCACTAGTAAAGAGCATAGGGCTCTTTTCATTCCCGTCTTGTTACCCTTTCAAAATTATAGGCACCAGCCAGACACGGTGGCTCATACCTGTAATCCCAGCACCTTGGGAGGACGAGGCTGGTGGATCACTTGAGGTCAGGAGTTCAAAACCAGCCTGGCCAACATAGTGAAACTCTGTCTCTACTAAAAATACAAAAAAGTTAGCTGGGCATGGCGGCAGGCACCTGTAATCCCAGCTACTCAGGAGGCTGAGGCAGGAGAATCACTTGAACCCGGGAGGCAGAAGTTGCAGTGACCGGAGATCATGCCACTGCACTCCAGCCTGGGCAACATAGTGAGACTCCATCTCAAAAAAACATATATATACACATACATATATAATAGTATATATTATATACAACATATTATATAATTATATAATATAATATATATTATATTATATTATATTATATTATATTATATTATATTATATTATATTATATTATATATACAGGCACCAAAAATGATAAAACAGATTCTGGGTCTGTGGCAAAACAGTACTTTTATACATGGCTTGTGACAGCATAAATTGTCCTAACCCTTTTGAAAAGATATGTTACAGTGGGTGTCAAAATTCAAAAGTATATGCACTCTGACATTCTACTTATGGAGTTTTCCAATTAGGATAGTGTAACTAAAATTTATTGCCTATCTATTCTGAGCTAGGCACGTTATTCTGCTGCTAATTCTGCAAGTCAAGCCTTTGACACTTATTGTTTTTGATGAGGAAATTAGAACAATGGCTAAGTGACTTATCTGATATGGCACCATTATTATAAGGGAGAATCTGCATTCAAATGCAGTCTGATTCCAATCCCGTTTCTTCTCCTACAAAACACTGCTTTGGGAGAAGGATTTCTATGTATGAACATTTTCACTGCGGCATTATTTATGATAGCAAAAGCCGAGAAAAACAAGTGGCTCATAATAGAAGAATGTTCTAGTAAATTATGAGAATTTAACCCAATGGATTATTTTTCCATCTTATAAATTTTAGTGATTATTTAGTGATTTTGGGAAAAGCATATCATATATGTTAAGTCAAGATAATAGAATACAAAATTATTTCTATATAATGATTATAACTATATTAAAATGCATAGCCATATGGAAAAAATTATCATGGGAACTTGGAATATAAAAGACATTTTTTTAAGGTATTAGTAACTAAAAGTGATTTCCCAAAATAGTCATTGTTATAAAGTTGTATTTGAAGAAAGGCACTAGTCTTAGTGGAAAGAATAATATATTCAGAATAGAAAAGACCAAAATCTGAATGCTATCTCTTCCATATTCTAAATTTATGAAACTGAGCAACTTCCCTATAATCTCTGAGCCTCAGTCTTTTTCATTTGTAAAACAGTGATAATATTTACCTCATAGGATAATAGTGCAAGTTAAATACGTTAGAGTACCAACAAATACCGAACTCATCATAATAAATTCAATAACAAAAAAAAGACATCCCTGATAAATGTATTAGCTAACAAACTAAATACAAATGATGATCCTTCTCAAGCTTCCACCACCTCCAAAGTTTTCTGCAGATTTTCAGATGCAAGACAGGCCAAAAAAAAAAAAAGGCAAACTTCAGCCCACACACATAAGCATGTGTAGCACAGGGCAGCCAAGGGAGATGGCTAAGTACAAGAAACTCACTCCTTGACCACATAATTCTTAGCTGAAACCAGCCACAGATCAAATGCTTCACCAACACGGAATGCCTTATGTATTAATCCCTAGGCTCTGCAGTGAAGCCAGCATGTGAAACCAACCCTTCCCTGGTCCTCTGGGCATTTACAAGATAAGGCCTTGTTACAGGCTGGGTAGTGATGCTCCCTGAAGCCTCTTAGGATGAACGTTCTCACTCCATAAGACATTGTAAGCTCGTGTCTGTGGGATGTTGTGGGATGATTTCTCTAGCTTCAATATTGCTAAGAGTACAGGACACACTCAATAGGATGAGACCTATTAATGTTACTTCATGGTCTTATGGCTGAGCAGCTGTACTCTCTAGGCTTGGGTTGCTGTCAATCATGTCCCTATTTCCCGAATCAAGAGTAGGGTCAAGTAGATTGGGGAGTGAGAAAGAGTGGAAGGCATCAGACATGAAACACATTCATCAGGGGCTAAGCAAGCACTGATGGGTTTCAAGTAACCAACAGTATTTTGATCACAGTATCTTGACTGTGGAATCTTCATCTGGGCTCTGTGCAACAAACCCCAAGTGACCAGTGAATGATGACCCTTTGGCTGGAGTGAGTAGACTGCAACCCCAAGGAGAGGAGTTCTTTGCTTCCAGACATTGCCCAAAGAGAGGGGCGAAGGAAGCTGGAGGAGTGGGGTGGAGAGAGAATATTATTGAGATTACTAAGTGTCAAGTATGTGTCAAGAATAAAATGAGTCAAGCCTGTAATCCTAGAACTTTGGGAGGTGAAAGCATGAGGATTGCTTGAGCTCAAGGGTTTGAGATCAGGCTGGGCAACATAGCAAGACCTTGTCTCTACTAGAAATCAAAAAGTTAGTTGGGCATGGTGGTGCACACCTGTAGTCCCAGTTTCTTAGGAGGCTGAGGTGGGAGGACAACTTGAGCCCAGGAAATCATGGTTGCAGTGAGCTATGATTGCACTACTGCACTACAGCCTATGGCAACAGAACAAAACTCTGTCTTAAGAAAAAAAAAAAAAAGGAAGAAGATGAAAATTAAGCCAGATACGGTGACTCATGCCTATAATCTCAACACTTTAGGCGGCCAAGGCAGGAGGATCGCTTGAGCTCAGGAGTTCAAGCACAGCTTGAACAACAAAGTGAGACCTTGTCTGTACAAAAAAAAAAAATTGCCGGGTGCAGTGGTGTGCACCTACAGTCGCAGTTACTTGGGAGACTGAGGCAGGAGAATCACTTGAGCCCAGGAGTTCGAGGCTGCAGTGAGCTATGATTGGGCCACTGCCCTTCAGCCTAGGCAACAGAGACCATTTCTCTGAAAAAATAAAAATACAAAAAGAATAAAATGAGCTTGCTGATTTAGTACTCACTTCCTGCTAGGAAAATACAGTTATCCTCATCATTTAAAAGATGAAGAGCTTGAGGCACCAAATCTGCATTTAGTCATCCATCGTCTATTTTTTGAGCACTTACTATAGTCTAGAAACTGCCTCAGAGGAGACAGGAAGGATCATCACAAGGTGGAATTTCTCATTTGGTGCAAAGCTCGTTCATGAGGTTCCTCAGAACACACTATTCCCTGAAGCAGATGCTCTTAGATCCAGAAGAAATTGGCAGTGCAGTTGTCCAAGCTGGCTGGTCCTTCCTGCCTGCACCTAGTTGAATGAAACAAACCTGAACA
This sequence comes from Gorilla gorilla gorilla, assembly GCF_029281585.2. Classification (NCBI taxonomy): domain Eukaryota; kingdom Metazoa; phylum Chordata; class Mammalia; order Primates; family Hominidae; genus Gorilla; species Gorilla gorilla. Next base: position 58,886,678 of record NC_073228.2, on the reverse strand, counting down.
GGATTAGGAAAAGTGCTTTAAATGGTTGCACTTTAAGCCGTCCCTTAGCACAACTCTTGGCTCATAGCAAAGGGAGGCACAGCTGGCATTCATCAACTGGGAGGACAACATGTTCTGTCCCACACTCTAAACCCAAGCAGGTGGCTCTGGGAAGGTCTGTGAGGGTGAGAGAGAGAGACTTCTGCATGGGGCTAGCCCTTTTCCCATCAAGTAGGAAGAACATGAGATTTGGAGCAAGGACAAGGAAAAAATAATACCCAACTGAACCTAACTCTGCCACTCACTTGCTGTGTGTTTTTGGCAACATTCCTAACTTCTTAGATCCACATCTGCAGAAAGGATTTTTTGGGGGGCTAAAAGCAAGTCAGGGATGTACTACAATTTGCCCAATACCTGGTACCTAGCATCATTCTTTTTCCCAGAATAATGTTTCTGTGTTGAAAACAGTGAGGGTTAAGTGTTATCCTGAGAAGTGGGGAGCAGGTTCAGCCTATGATGCAAAGGGTGGAGGCACAGACACAGCCAGCATTATTCCCCAGAGCTCATGGAGCAATCACCTGGAGCCATCAAAAGCTGTGGGTAAGAGGAGGCAGACACAAGGTCAGGAGGCAGGGCAATCAGTTAAGACAGTGAAGTCCAGCAGGTGCCAGGACAATTTGAATAATTCTGTCCAGCTCTGATTGTATAGCCCAGGGCCATGTCTAATGAGCACCCTGTGATTATTGTCTGGTAGAATCGGGTACCTAGAGATTTCAAGGAACCACTTGGAACAGAGAAACAACTTTCCCTCCGTTGCTCATTTCAGTGACCAGTAACCTTCAAGGTCAACACATTCTTTAGAGCCAACTCCATTTTGCTTTTGTTTCAGCTCTCTTCTCATCTAATTCTCTTGGGGCATGGAAAACAACTACTTGCTTAGTCACCCCATTGCACACCCTGACTATCCAAGTGGATAGCACAGTCATGTGCTACATTAGCCAACCAACCTGTCAACAATTAGAGCATGTAGTATCCTACATTAAGTGTTTTGGATGGTACAAAAAAAAAGACAACTGTACCTATGTTTAAGGAGCTTTGGGAATCTGAATTGCAGTGCACTAGAACTCATGTTTTCCAATCATCCGTTCAGTACTAGAATCTCCTTAATGTTGCCCATGACAAGTAGTCACTCAACCCCTGCTTGAATTCTTCCTGGGACTGGAGGTTGCCTACCACCCAAAGAAACCATTTCATATAGACCTTAGTGCTGAGTATGGAGGACAGTGGATTCTCAACAGATGTTGAAGAGATGAAGGCCATTAATTGATGGCTTTAATTGTTTTTCATTCATTCACTAATCCATTTGTTAACACTCCTTCTCTTAACTTCTATTCTTGTGTGGCTTGGAGCTGCTCAAATATTTGCAAGTCTAACCAGGCCGAACATTTTCAATTCCTCCAAATATTCCTCATATGGCTTTGTTCCTAGACCCTGTCCTATCCCACTTCCCTCTTCTGGATAATGTTTCTTGCAGGATGTGGCACTTAGAATTTAACAAGTTGAAAACACCATATTTCAGCTGTAACTTGACCAACACTCCCCTTATTCAGGTATATCTGTTTTTATCCAATAGCGCAAGAGTACATGTAACTACATAAGTGAAAATGTGTTCCAAACACATATAACAATTTTGACAGCAGATAATGGGGAGAAGGCTGATGGGATCCACTCTATATGGGTTTTGAAGCCCCAAACTAGAGACACAAACCCAGAGAAGGGCAGGAAGAAAGGGAAAGCATATGATACCCAACATGGAACAGCATGAGATTAACACCCAAACCACTTGGTGTGAGAGAGTGTTGAGAGTATAGACAACTCTTGACAAAGTCACAGAGAAAACCGTTTGACCTTTGGTCTCCTGCAGTCCCTTTTCTGAGCACCTTTCTCCCTCTCAATTCAATGGGCAAGGTGGACTGACCAAGATTACAGTTGCATTGACCTGGGTTTGAATCCTTGTTTTACCAGTATGTATAATGTCAGAAAAATGCCTTTCTCTCTCTAGGCCTCTGTTTTTTATCTGCATAATGGGAACAATAATGTCTCCCTCCTCAGGTGGCTATTAAGGAAGGTAATGGATAGAACCTAGCACAGGGCTGGGAATTTACTTTAGTGTCAGTTTTTGCACTCTCCCATGTGAGTCTCCATCCTCATTAGAAAACCCTGCTCTGAGTAAAGGCTTTATGGCAGTGATTCACCCCTCAGTGTAGGCCAGTGAGGTGGTGTAATTCCTGCTGGAGTATGTCTGCTAAGGTGTTAAAGAAATCTTACATTCTAGTCAGGGGGTGGCAGTCAGGCTGGTGGTGGCATTTTCTTTCATTTCTTACCAATCAGCTTTCATGAAGCCTCTGAAAAAGCTCCTGCCTGCTCTCTCTCTCCCTAGACCACCTGTCTTTCTCCCTAGGGGTGAGATTTAAAAGATGCCACCCACAAGCTTGTGATTGTTGTTAGTATGTCTTACCTAAAGGGTAGCATTTCCCATGGCATGATTCTGTTAAGAATCTTGGGCCTCTTGGCAGTAATAACAATTCCTGAGACTCCAAAGAATTCCTTCTGAGACTCCGATACCTTTTGCAAGTGTGTGTGGGGGGAGGAGGGCGTATAATATGTGTGTTTGTGGGTGGGTGGGTGTGTACCAAGTGTATGCAATGTGAACCAGCCATTGGTTCAATGTGTGCACGGAAATAAGTATGTGTAGTGTGTAGCATGTAGTATGTGTGTGGTGCATGCACATGATGTGTTCTGGCAGAGAATATGCACCTGGAAATATGTATCATGGGTTTGTGTATATGGAAAGTGTGCACACACACAGGTTACTTTCAGACTCCACTGTTTTCCCCAGATTCATCCCTTCAATTCATCAATCTGTCAGGATTTTTCATTCATTTAACCAACAGTCTTTATATAACATCTATATGGGCTACACAGTATACTAGGGAAGAGGAGAGAAAGATGAATAAGGTCTTATCTCTGGTGGAAGAAAGATATATAAACAGACAAATTATAGAACAGCCCAGTTTGTGTGACCCACATGTATAAGTGAGTATAGCCAGAGCACAGGGAGGGCAGTGAGCCATTCAGAGAACTCACAGAGGAAATGGCATATGGTTGGGGTTTTGACAGATGAACAGGAGTTTCCCCAGTGTTGAAATGGAAGAACAACATTTGAAGCAGAGAGAATAGCCTGTGAAAGACTGAGAGTCATGGATGGGCACCTCATTTTGAGGGAAACTTTAGTACCTGAAGCATGGGTCTCGTGAGATGTGGTATCAGGAGAGGTAACCTAGGGAACCTGGGGTCCAGACTGGGAAGGGCTTTAGTTAAGGAGCTTTAGTTAGAGACGTGACTGCAATCATCCCGACAGAAGATGCTGAAGTCCTGAGCTCAGACCATAGCTGTGGGGGTGGAGAGGAGAAAGGCTGGATTCAAGATATGTTTCTTAGATACAGTTGGCAGGACTGGTGATGGATTATTTGGGGGTGGGGCCTTAACAAGGAGGGAGGAGTTGAGGATGACTCTGAGGTTTCTGGTTTGGAAGATCCACCAAGACTGAGAAAAGAGGAGGAGGAGCAGATTCCAGGGGAGATTAGATAAATAACAGCAAGGAGCAAATCTCCCTGTCAGCTTCAAGGACATTACACTATCCAGTCCTCAGAATGAAAATCAGCTCCGCAGTGCCTTTGAATGCCATTCTCTAGTGCAACTTCTTAGCCAGGACCTTGGAGAATTCCTGTAAGGCTTCAAGGCTCTTCTTCTGGTGTTAGGCTGGGGGTCTCCTGGCTCATTTTCATGTGTCATGGTAGTTAAGCATAGTGATTAAGAGCTTAACCTCTGGATCAGGCAGCCATGAGTTCAAATCTTCCACTGTCACTAATGGACTGTATAATCTTAGAAAGTTTACTTAATTTTTCTAAGCCTCAGTTTTCTTATCTATAAAGTGAGTATACTAATAGTATACACCTCACAGAGCTACCAGTGGAATCAATGAGTTAATGTATGTAAGAGGCTCAGGATGGCATCTCACACATAATAAGAATTCATGAAAAAGAAGTGCTATTGTTAGTAGCATGTTTTTTCTTTTTCTTTCTTTTCTTTCGTGTGTATGTGCTGGGAGTGGGGTTGGAGGAGACTATTGATCAGAGAAGGAAACAAAGACCAATCTTCTACAATTCCCCACACCGACATTTCTTCCAGAAGATCCCATTAAGGTTGATGCAGTGCAGTCACCATGCACTGCCCATTAGACACACAGACCAGCCATGTTCTTGGCCACTATCAGCAGAATATGCATCTGGTCCCTTTCCTGGATGTGGGATGGATTTGTGATTATTGTTTTTGGATCTACAACCAGGATCCCTGTCCTGGAACAAAGGCTGGTCCGGGTTAGGAAATAGAGCAAGATTATCTGACCCTCTTGGCCACTGTGTTGCAGCCAGCTGAGTCACTCCTCCCCCAACACAGGAGGTGAGTGTGTCCTTACATCTCTGCAGGTCTCTTGTGAGATGTCCAGATTGTTTGGCTCCAATCCAGGGAATGGGTGCTCTAAGGTTGTGCTGTCCAAGCCTGAATTTCTGGAGCAGTTTCAAGTGGCCTTGAGCATGGATAAGAATCAGTCCTGCCCTGGCTGTGTTCACTCTGCTGACAGACAGATGATCTTTCATGATCTTTCATTGTATTACGTAGACATTTTCTCTTGCCCATTCCATAATCTCCATTTTGGAGGCCAGGAAAGTGTGGCAAGAGAGATGTTTAGCTTGGGAACAGAAACGGTTCATCCTATAAGCTGTCTCCATCCTCTTCCCCAGTCATGGCTACTCAGTGGAGCCCACAGAATTCCTTCTGGGCTAGTATTACAAAGGAAGCAAGTTTTAATCAAGTGTTGAAGAAAGAGAGAAGAGTAATAAAGGGAACACAATAGAAGGGTTATGGGCTTTGGAGTCAAATGACATCGATTCGAGTCCCAGCTCTGCCATTTGCTGTGTGAGCTTGCCATGCTACCTAACTCTCCCAAGCCTCTGTTTCCTTACCTGAAAAAGGGGAAAACAAGATCTCTTCTACAAAGCATTATTGTATCAAGTGAGACAGCATAAATAACAACACTGCTTTGTTAGCCTAATTTTTATACAGCATGTATACAGTTTGATGTCTATTTTTACCTGTTAAATGCATTATGGTCCCAGGTTAATGCTTAGAGGATCTCTTCCTTTACCTCTTATTTTGTGTGCCTCCAAAGCCAGCCTCCACAACCCCATCTCCTCATGCCTAAATATGACTCATTCTTCAAAGCCCAGCTCTAAAGTCAATTCCTCTATGAGCTTCCCTCCCTCTACACACACACATACACACACACACACACACACACACACACACACACACACACCAGCCCTGGAAGAGCCCACTCCCCTCTCTATGAATTCCCACAGCAATTTATCAGTTCATTCCTTCTGCTGGTTCATACTTTCTACCTTGTGTTACAACTGTGGACTACAAGCTCCTGTCCAGCCACAATTCCCATCTGTTATGATTGTAAACTCTGAGGATGGGATTTGTGGACAGTTTGTTTTGAAGTCCCCCATGGTGCCTGACATACGGTGAGCACTAACGTATATTATCCAATTAATAGACAAATTAACATTCAAAGCCTTGGTTAACCAGCCAGAACCCCTCATTCCACCTGTTTTTCTCTCTTCTCCAGATGCACCTCAGAACAGCAGGCAGCCTCATTCCTCATTCACATGATTTCCTGTGCACCCCTGCCCTCAAAGCAATTGCAGTTTTTGTCATGAGGTTTCTTGAGCTCCATGCTCCCATTCAAGTAGTAACCAGATTTGCCTCTGCTTAGCCTCCAAGATCACGTAAGATCTGGCACGTTGAAGGTAGCATGGCCATAGATTTGAGCTCCTTTCTGATGACAACTATGGGGGAACCGGATAACAAAGTCATAAGGATATGCAGTACCCAACTACCTGCTAGCGGTTTCACTTGGTATCCCATGAGAGCTATTAATTCAACACATCTAAAACTGAACTCCTCAGCCATCCCACCTCTGCATCTCTCTGGTGCCCACTGCTCCTCCTGCTTTTTTCCCAGCTCAGTGGAAATCTGATACAGTATAGAGTGTGTCTGTGCACACGCATATGGCTCATTTAGATGAGATATTAGACTTAGAGTTGATACTGGAATGGTTAAGACTGTAGGGGATGTTGGGATAGGGTGAATGTATTTTGCACATCAGAAAGACACATATTTCAGGGGGTGGGGGAGAAGAGGATCAATTGTTATGGGTTGAATTGTATCTTCCCAAAAGATATGCTGGAGTGCGAAATCCCAGTAACTCAGAAGGTGACTTTATTTGGAAATAGGGTCACTGCATATGTACTAGTTAAGACAAGGTTATACTAGAGGGAGTAAGGTAGGACCTTAATGCAAAATGACTGGGGTCCTTCTTTTTTTTTTGAGACAGAGTCTTGCTCTGTCACCCAGGCTGGAGTGCAATGGCACCATCTCAGCTCACTGCAACCTCCACCTCCCAGGTTCAAGCGATTCTCCTCCTTCAGCCTCCCAAGTAGCTGAGATTATAGGCGCCTGCCACCACGCCTGGCTAATTTTTTGTATTTTTAGCAGAGACAGGGTTTTACCATGTTCCCCAGGCTAGGCTTGAACTCCTGACCTCAAGTGATCCACCCGCCTCAGCCTCCCAAAGTGCTGGGATTACAGGCGCGAACCACCGTGCCTGGCCAGTACTGGTGTCCTCCAAATAAGAGGAGAAATATACAGGGAGAAACAGCCATGTGACAACAGAGGCAGAGATTGGAGTGAGGCATCTATAAGCCAAGGAACTCCAAGGATCCCAGCATCACCAGAAGCCAGAAGAGGCAAGAAAGGATCCTCCAGCCTTGAAGGAAAAGCATGGCCTTGCCGATACTTTGATGTTAGACTTCTAGCCCCAGATCTGTGAGACAGTAAATGTCTGTTGTTTTAAGCTACCCAGTTTGTGGCTTTGTGATGGCAAGCTTAGGAAATGAATGCACCCACTATCCTTCCAAACACTGGAAAGGAACTTCGCCTGTACTCTCTTGTCAACCCCACAACCACCCTTGTCCCAGTATTACCCCTCCCTCGTCTCTCCCATCTGCCTTCTCTGACCCATTTCCACCATCACACCCTTAGTTCAGTCCATCCTATCTTCTCACATGGAGCATTAGAAAGGCCTTCAAGTAAGTGTCCCTGCTACACATTCAAGTGCCCTCCAATATACAACCCACGCTGATGCTGGAGGGACCTTTTTGAAATACCAATCTCATCATGTCCCTCCCCTGATTAAGACCTTGAAATGTCACAACAGCTCCTCCGAGTCTTCAGGACATTGACAAAGGAGTCCAAGCTCAAGACACTTCATGGTGAAGGCTGTAACCATCACCCTAGATCACCTCCTGCCCCTACATTCCCATGCACCCTTTGCTCCAAGCCTACTAAAATACTCCAAAATCAAATGATGCCATTCATCTAAGGAACTTCACATATCATCATCTTCTACCTTGCTTCTCTTGTTCACATAACAAACATTTACTTTCTTCAGAATTAGTTCAGCTATCAACTCCTTCAGGAGTCTTCTCTGAACTTTCTCCCTCCTATGATGCCCTTCTCTGCACTTTTAGAGGGGTCCCCTAGGCCACAGTACATTTCTACCAGGGCACTCAGTGCCTTTGCTGCAGGGAGCCATCTCTGTATGACCAAAGCCCATATGGGCACAGAGCAGGTGCCCAACAAATGATTGTTATCTTTTATTTATTTCATCTGTTATATTTATTTTACTTATTGCCTTTTAATACTTATTTGTATTATTTGGGGCCAGCCAATGTGCTAAGGACTTGCTTGCATCATTTCATTTCCTCTTCCCACCCACCCTATCAGTCAAGCATCATTATCTTCCTGGTATTCCCAAGGAGGCTGAGTCTCAATGAAATTAAATAAGTGCTCAGCACACCCAGATAGCAAGTGGCAGAAGGGGCACAAGGGAGGGAGGGTCCAGCCCAGGCAGCCGACTCCACCACACTACCAGAATGAATGAAGGAATGTGCCAATGGATGTCAAAGTCTCGCAATTAAAAGTTATTCCCTGTGGTTCATGGTTCATCGGAATGCAAATGGAGACCTCCCCAGTTCCACTTGCCCCTTCGATATCGACTTGTTTCTCATCTAGAGAGAGCGAGTGTTTCTCCCATGGTCCTCATCCGTCACACCCAGCTACATGTGTGTGTGTCAGGGGAGGAGAGGAATGAACACAAATGTTATAAACACTAGCAGGTGCAAACGAGGAGCTATTTTATCTTCTCAGAGCAGAGCATAAAACCATAGCCAGTGCTGTATCCCAAGCTTTGTTTACAGTGTGTAGTGGTGAACAGAGTCCAGGCAGGGGAGGCACCCTCCCCCACTCACACCCACCCCACACCTTGTTGGAGGCAAAGACCAATTAAAAACACAAGCTGCTCAGGGAGAGATAAATCAATTTCCATCAGAGCAGCGCTCCTGACACCACCCTGGCAAATCAATATCTTTCTCCATAATGGAGTCACTAAAGCTGCAACCAAGTCACTGGGAAACACAAAGCAGCCTCATAAAGAATATCGTCAAGTAATAAAATATCCAAATCTGAATTTCAATTATCCACCTTAAAGGGCACACTAATATCTTCAGTAGGGAAGTCCATCAAAAATTCATGGAACCAGGCTCCACCACTCATTCCCAGTCAACAGCTCTGTGGGCATCTAGGGTTCCAATTGCTCCAAGTTGTCGGAAGACAAGTCTTGCCCAGCCTATGAGAAGAAGGTAGAATCCCCTAGAACATGGCCCTCTCCAAGGGTGATAACAAGCTCTAGGCAGACAATCTGGTCTATTAAGATTCTCTCTGCTGGCCCTGGAACTAGGGAGAGGATTCATCTTTGCCTGGATTCTAGGCAGGGCAACGAGATGAAGCTGCTGAGATCAAGCAGAGCTGGCTCCATTACCCAGAAACCCCACAGGAACCCGCCCAACCCAGTCAGGAGGAAGGCTTCGGCTCCATTGCAATGCCATTTCCTGCTTCCCTATCACCTCCTGCCCTCCCTTTGTAGACTACCAGGGAGGGAGAGGGGCCAGACTCCCGGGGAATGGCAGCCAGCTCCTGGCAGGTACCTCTTGCTCAGCAGTGGGGGTACTCTGGGAGTCACCTTGTACAGGCACCTACCTCTTGCTTTCCACCTCTGAGTCACCATGACAGTGACAATGACTGCATAGGTAGTGTATTGGCTAAGAGCCTGGAGTCTACAACCAGATAGTCTAGGTCCAAATCCAGCAGCTGTCACTCACAACCTGAGTGGTCTTGCAAATCTCAGCTCTTCCAGCTCTTCCGTCTATGAAATGGAACAATGGTCTGCTGCTTCTTAGGATCATTGTAACCAAAAGCAACCTTTACTGAAGGCTTGACCTGGACTAGGGATCATTTGAAGCTTTTTAAAAATAGTAAGTTACAGGCTGGGTGTGCTGTAATCCCAGCAGTTTGGGAAGTTGAGATGGGCAGATCACTTGAGGTCAGGAGTTCAAGACTAGCCTGGGCAACATGGCGAAACCCCATCTCTACAAAAATACAAAAATTAGCTGGGTGCGGTGGTGTGCATCTGTAGTCTCAGTTACTCGAGAGGCTGACACAGGAGAATCACTTAAGCCTCGGAGGTGGAGGTTGCATGAGCCAAGATCATGCCACTGCCCTCCCGCCTGGGTGACAGAAGTGAAACCCTGCTTCAAAAATGAATAAATAAAAATATTAAGTTATATAATCTTCAAAACAACTGGGTGACATTGGTATTATTTTTCTCACCATTTTACAGACAAGAAGGTTGAGGCACAGAGATTATGTAACAGAAAGAATACAGGAAAGCACTTAGCACAGTGCCTGGCACCTTGTAAAACTGTAATGGGTGACATCACTTGCTATTACTATCATATTTAATATACTTTCTAAGCAGTTTAAAGGCTGCTTCACGCACCGAAGCGCCACTGACCTACACAATAGCATTTTAAAAATTCAAAATACTACAAAATAACCACTCCAATCCATACACCTTGGTACTGCTAGGGAGATCACTCTAAAACACACATATGGTGATACCACTTCCTTATTTATGGCTCAGACTTCTTAACTTTGCAGCAAAAGAGCCCCTTAATCTGATGGGTTTACCTGTTCAGCTTCAGTTATCATCCCACTTACAGTCAGTTCTGGTTTCTGTAACAGAATACCGCAGACTGGGTGGCTTAAGGAAAAATAAACAAACAACAACGACAAAAACACATTTATTTCTCACACTTCCAAGGCTGGAAGTCCAAGATCAGGATGCCAGCATGGTCAGGCTCTTCTTGGGGGCCTCCTTCCCAGTTTACACGTGGCTGCTTTCTTGTGACATTCACACATCATGGAAAGAGAGATCTCTAGCCCCTCTTCCTGTAATGACACTAATGCCACCATGGGGTCTCCACACTCATTAACTCATCTAAGCCTAATTACCTCCCAAAGGCCACACCTCCTTATATCATCATATTGGGGATTAGGCTTTCAAGATACAAATTTTGGGGGATCACCAACATGTAGTCCATAAAAACCCTCAGTGTTCCCCATGTCATAGATTACAGGAAATGTCCTGTTCACCCACACATCAGGACTTCTATGTATGTCATCTCTGCTTGTAGTGCCTTTCCTTCCCTATTCTGGAAAAACATCTTCCCTTCCCTTCCAGAGACACCTCCTCCACAAAGCCTTACCTATACCCCAGGACAGACTCATGTCCTTCTTCCTCCGTGTCCCCATTGAGACTTGCACGCCCTCACCACAGTGCTACTGACACACAACAGCACTGTATGCCCAGTGTCTGCCCCCGCTTCACAGGCCAGCATCTGCTGAATGGCCAGGTCTTGTCATCAGTTTATCCCAGGCACCCAGCACAGGTCCTGGCACACAATGTGTATACGTGTGTGCATGTGTGTGTGGTTTATATTGTTTTTATTTCTAATTAACGTGGGTGCAGATGATGAAACATCATAATCTTGATCAGAAGACAACTGAAGGTCTTAATGCAGTCTTGGGGACAGCACCAATTCCACAGAACCCACTCTAGCCAGTGTAATCAGAAAAGTAATTTGTTAGAGGATGTTAGGTAGCTCATGGAATCTCCAGGAGACCAGAGAACCAGTCTCAGAAGGGAATAGACTGAAACGATGCCCAAATGACAGTGCCAGACTATCCCATGGGATCTCTGTGGCTACCATCTCTGGGCTGGAGCACTTCAGATCCTCTCAGTGTGTTTTAATAAATGAGTAAGACGATCTGTAGGAACGATTCCTATCTTATAAAGGAGGAAGTTGAGGTGTAACATGATTATACGAATTGCCCACAGCCCACAACCACAGTAGTAGGTTGTGGGATTGTGTTCTCATGCCTAGATGTCTCCACAATACCACAGCCACTAAGACATGGGTTGCGGGTGAGCTGGAGCTTCTGAAACTGAGGATCCAGGTACGAGCTCAGATACCAAATCCTGAGCTCCAAAGAGCAGCCAGAGGGCAGGGAGGTAACTGTGGAACACAGGAGGCCATGCCCCCCAACCACGTCACTCCCCTTGGTCACATACGTGGCTATCCCACATGTCACAGCCTCCACTGGAGCGGAGTGGGACTGTGGACTAAGCTTTCTGCTCAATGAAGTGTGAATGCAAGTAAAGTGGGCTACCTTGGGTGGGCACATTCAAGAGCTGGTGTGTCTCCTCCCCTCATCTCATGGCAAGACATAGGGGACCCAGTGGAGGACTCAAGGCTCCAGGGGAAGACAGAGCCATTATACAGGCTTGGCCCTGAGCTGTCATGAGGAGGATTGCCTATCAAAGCCTTGACTGGATTGTGATGTAAGCAGAAAGGAAGTTTATTGTGACTAAAGGCTACACCAGTGAGACTTAGGCATCATCTGTGACAGTTATTAGCCCACTCCACTGCCTCATACTCAAAACCAAGCAGCCAAGCCTCATTATCCCACAGCCTGGGGTGGTGGAGGAAAGTACAGAATAAATAAAGCACCCCAGAGGTGAGATCTATGCCTGCTTTTCCCAGACTCCACCAGCCTGCCTTTCCTGCATGGGGCTGTTTAGCCTCAGCCTTCTGAACATACCCAGGACCTCAGTCCTGTACGGCAACATCAGGAAGAACACTGAGAGATGTTCCTTCTTCTCCACTTCTCTCTCAGCCTCCCTAGGGAGTTGGCTGATCCATTACCTCTCATCCACTGTCAGGACAGAGCTACCAACTCTTGGTCAGCAGTACCACCGGCCTGCTGCTTAGAGCACAGATGAGGTTCTCTGACTCTGAACGAAGAGGCAAGGCAGGCACAGGCACGGGATGGAGGTGGATGGGACCACACAGTCTTCTCACAATTTAGTGGGCACATGAGTCACCTGGGGACCTTGTTAAGCTGCAGATTCCATTTCTGCAGGGCTGAGCGGGGCCTGAGGCTCTGCATTTCTACCCAGCTTCCAGGTGATGCTGATGCTGCTAGTGCGTGAACCACGTGCTGAGTAGCCCGGGCACGTCCCTGGAAAATACACATCCCTGACAGGGAGCACAAGCCTCTTCCCAGATTATTCCACCCTCCAACTCAGGACAGAGGGGTGCCCCTGAAGGGTGTCTAAGAAATTAAGGTGGGAGGGCCCATGGATAAGCAATGAAGCAGTCTGCCTGTAGGCTCCCAGTAAGCGTTTGCATTCGGCAGAATCCACAGCTGCAGGTAACAGTCACACAACTCAAATCAGCTTCAGTAAGAGGGGGTTTGTTTTTCGTTATGAGTAAGTTTTCTATGTGAAAGGCCAGGGGGGCAAAGAAGGCAATATGAGCATCGGGGCTTTTCAAACTAGAAATGAGGACTTCCTATCACAAGATCTGGGTCTGCCTCTGCATCTCCCTGCCTCCCTGCCTTGCCCAGTCTGTCTCTAACTCTCATGATTGCTGATCTCTCCTTAGCTTCATTCTGAACAGTATAAAGCAAAAAACAAGATGGTATTGGGTTTACCCTCCATCTATGACATTCTAGAATTTGTTCTGAGTCCGTAAAACACCAGGCTCCAGACAATGTGGCCCCCACAGCCAGAGTTTCAATTTAGTTGTGGATACATCCCCTTTCTCTTCCCAGACCATCAACCTCTTCCCATTTCCAAACCAGGCATGCAGCAATCAATTTTTCTCTACATATAGGTAGCAGAATCGAGAGGGAAGGCATGGAGTGCAGGGACCCCTCTTCTCAGCCTGGACACACACTCTCTCCCTCAGTGGGGCAGCTGGGGGCTTCAGCTCCCCTGCTCTTCCTGCAGCAGGACGAATGCAACAGCTCCAGGGAGGAGTCCGATGCCACCTGAGCCCTCCACAAGAAGGGAGGGCTGAACTCAAGAATACAAGATACTGTCCCATGCAAGTAAAAGAACATGATAAAAGAGGAGGCTGTACAAAGAGCAAATTCAGGGATCCCTGGACTGGCACTGGCTCAGAGCCAACCTGGCCTTCTCTATGCTGAGCATCCTGGGCCTTGGGCAAAGGAGACTGGGCCTGCTAGATCCATGTGTGAGCTCTACCTTATTCTAGCTGTGTGACTGTGGGGAAGTTACTCAACCTCCCTGAATCTCAGAGAGGCAAGGAGAGCACGCTGACAGCCACAAATATATAATGATGATGATATCACATCCCACGGGTGCCTAACACCTTGTACAATCTTAATAAATGTTTGAGAAAAGGAGAATGAAAAAAAGAAGGAGGTAGAGGATGAGAAGAAGGGAATCAAATGGGGAGTAAAAGGCCCAGGTTATGGGTGTGAATAACTAACACATCAGAAGCTGTGAGGGTTTATTGGGTAGGGGGAGGCAAAGTAGTCTTATCAAAGTGGCCCGTGGGATTCCACTCTGCCATACCTTGTCCCTATTGAGAAGTTCAGCTCACTGAATTCCCAGGGACCCCAGGTGTAGGGAGCCTCATAGGACCTGGCAAAGCAGGTGAAGCTGTTCTTGTAATGGATCAAGGGAACCAGGACCTCTCTGGTCCCACTGTGCCTGCCTTGGGCCATCCGCTGCAGTGTGGTTTACTTTCCCCTGCAAACCACACTTATTCAATGTGATAGTAGAGGAGGAGGGGCCTGTTTATGTCACTGCATGACCTGAGGGATGTCACTTAACTTCCAACAGCCTCAGTTTCCTCATCCTTTCAGTGGAGAAGGGAAAAAGTCCCTGCTCTACCTACCCCACATTTATGGGAGTAGTTCTAGCACTAGAACTGTGCGCTAGATAAGCAAGTTATTATTGTTAACTGCCTCCAGCGCTCTCTTTAAATGAAGCATTTCTTGATGCCCTGTAACTACATGCAAAAAAGTCAGCACTGGCTTTTTTCCCCTTTTCTACAGAAAGTTTGGGGCTGGAGGAAGAATGAGGTTGTGTCAGCAGAGGGGGTAGTCTCGGTCTAGCTCAGCTCCAGCTGCACATCAGAGCCTCCTGGGGAGCTTTAAAAGTTGCCAGATGCCCCAGCGCCACCATCAGAAATTCTGATTTAATCCACCTGTGGTTGGGGTTTCGGCTAGTTATTTTTCATATCAACAAGTGGTTTCTTACATTGAGAACTCCTGGGCTCCACAGCAGAGTGAGTGAACATGAATACACCGAAGGAAGAGAACACTCTAAAGATCAGTGTGCAGAGTGATGCCTGACCCCCTACCCTCGAGAGCACGGGCTCATGAACTATGAGAATAAAAAGCGTATGAATCTAGTTTTTAATAGCTTACATCTACTAAACACCTATTACACGTCAAGCACTATGCTTAGCATGTGATGTCCTTTATCCCATTTAATCCTCACAACAGCCTAATGAGGTGGGGACTAGGATCACACCAGGTACAGGTATGGAAACTGGCAGAGATGACTTTATATGGTGGAACCAGCATCCAAGCTCCACTCTGCCTCACTCTGAGGCCAAACTCCCCACTTGTACAGCATAACAAGCCTTGGAATACAATTTCTTTTCCTGTAAAATGTAAGAATTCTGGGGAATTGTTGTCTGTCAGAATCAACTTTGGGAATCCTGGTAGGACATGACCGCATTTGATATACACACACATACCACAGGGTAGGAACCTCTTCCACACTCTTAAAGGGCCATGTCCCATGTTATACCCGGAACTAATAATTCCCAAAATTATTCTCTAGAGTGTTAAAAGGTTCTTGGCTAAGAATGAACATCACTGCCTATAGTACCCCCTCATGGAGACTCACAGTACCTGTCAACCACAGCAAAGGTGATGGATGAGAAGTCCTGCCCTGAGGAAATCTAAGTAGTTCTATTTCACCAAGATCTTTCTCAAGCTTCTTTGTCTACAGAAGCCTTTTATAATGGAATACCTAAAACAGGGCATACTAGTAGCTGCTTCCAATCTTCTTGGATCCCCAGATCAAAGCTTCCTTAAAATCTAGAAGACGGGGTATCCTATTATCAATGAACCAAGTACAGAACAAAGGCTAAAGCTATTGTCACCCTCCAGACATACCATGTCCTGCCTCTCAAGGGGGTCCACTGAGCTGGGAGGGATGCACCTGAAACAGCAAGGAGCTGGCCCAGTGGAGCAGGAAGTACTGTCATCCAACAGCCAGGTGAGTCCAATTAGAGGACAATAAAGCCACCATGGAAACTTGCACCTTGTCATTTACTTTAAGGCTATTGCTCTGCACTCTTCAGGCTATCTGTGGGGTTTAGGAGTTAATATTCATTTGCACATCATGAAAGGACTAAATTAGAGACATGAAGAAAGACAGAATGCTCTGACTGAGCCTCTCACACACTTTTCAAGGCGAGATCATTAGAGGCAGTCACTGCCACCCATGACTTCACCCAGCAAAGCTCCTTAAACCCTTACCCTGTGCAGGCTCCAAAGATAATGCAGTGAATCAGATTCAACCACTGCTTTCCAGGTGCTGAAATCAGATTCAACTACTGCTTTCCTCCTCAAGGTTTACGAGGAGATGCAACAGTTATGATTTTGAATCCGTATAAATGGGGATATGGGCAAGGGCTCAAAGGAGCCTGGAGAACAGAGAACCTATATCTAACTAGTCCCAGTGCAACACACATTTACTGGACATCATCTATGTCCCAGGTGTTGTCTGGACACAGAGGGAAAGAGACAAGAAAGATATAGTCCCTGTCGAAAGACAAAGATGTCTTTGGTCTTATAAGCTTCAATGCCCACACCTTTCCTCAAACAGAGTAAAGCATTTCCTCTTCCAAACTCTGGAATTCCCGTCCATGATGCTTCTCACACCATAATGAATCTGTTAGGATGCGTTTTCCCATCTGGGCAGCAAGCTCCCCAAGGGCTGGGCCCTGCATTACCCATGTTTGCATAACTAGTGCATCCCTTAGCAACTGCCTAGAAGAGAGCAGATGCTCAACAAATGCTTTTTGAAATGAAAAAATGGGTTTCAGGGGAAGGGAAGCTTATAAATGAAATTATTATACGGCCACTCTGATGCCTGCCCTTAGACAGGTAAAAAGCACCAAGGCATTTATTCAATGGAGGGAGAACAAGTATTTAAGGAATGAGTACAGGGAGTAGGGAGAGATCGAGAAAGCCTTCGCGGAAAAAGCTGCATTGGAGCTGGACATTAGCAGATGAGCAGACTTTCAACAAACCAATGCTAAGGGAGAGAAGAAGGATGAATTCTGAGAATGAATAGTAGGAACAAAGCTGAGGGGCCAGTGGGGAAAGAAAGCCTTCGGGAAAGAGTGAATTGTATATTACGGCAGAGTTAGGCTTTGCACCATGAAGAACTGGAAACTGAGCCTCGAAATGCAGATTGGCAAGACAATAGAGAGCCATTGATGGACTGGGACAAAGTAGTGACATATTGAGAGCTGCGTTTCAGACAGGGCCATTTGGTCATGGGAATAATGGGGATGGAAGAGAGAGAGGAGCTGGGGAGGAATAAATTAGAAATAACCATTCTGAGTAGGCCATTGTATTCCCTAAATAAACTGCCAGCCCCCCAAGCTCCACTGCCTAGGCCCCAGAAGAGTCATTTTGGCATCAGGATAGCTCCCTTCCTTTGGCCATCAGGACCTATAAATAGCCACATAAAGGTTTCTGCCCCCAGCTCAGCCATAGAGGCTCCAGGGCTGAGCTGTCACCCTCCAGGACCTGAGCAAAGCCAGCCCTGACTTACCCCTGCCTGGGCACCCAACCATTCCTGGGGGGAAGCCAGTTTGTGGTCTGCTGACAGCAGGGGCATCTTCCTGAGCCTAAACCCTGTCCACAAATGCTCTAGAGATATTTCACACTCTACCACAAAAACAAAGGAGAAATATTTCAGTCTGTGGCTCTGCGTGCCTTTCCTTTAATCCCACTGAGACCCAGGGTCTGCTGGGCAGGGGCCATTGCCGAGGCCCCCTGCCCAAATGGGACCAGATAAACAAGAGGCCCTGAAAGGTCTGAGAATCTGGATCCGAGCGTGTGACAGCCTGAGTGCTGGCCCATTGACGAATTACCTTGGGTCTAGCTTCTCCATTCTTCTCTGAGGGACATTTAGGAACTCTGTTCTCTCTTGGGGCAGTGGGACGGGGGCATTTTGGAAACTTTTGTGACAATTGTAGGTGCTTTCCTGGAATTTGAGACACCATCTCTTATGCCCTATAAGTTTGATCTCTGGGCTTTCTACAGGAGGATCATAATGCCTCTGCAGGGGACACAAGAATGTAAAGCCTGGCTAACCTCAGCTGGGATCTCAACTTTGCCACTTACCAGAGTATGGCTTCAGAAAAGCGCTTTAACTTCCTTGAGTTTGAATCTCCTAGTGTGTCCGGAGTTGGTTCCTCCCGGTAAGTTCGTGGTGTCGCTGACTTCAAGAACGAAGCCGGGGACCTTTGTGGTGAGTGTTACAGCTCTTAAAGGTTGCACAGACCCAAAGAGTGAGCAGCAACAAGATTTATCGTGAAGAACAAAACAACAAAGCTTCCACAGCGTGGAAGGACAGGTAGACGGGTTGCGGCTGCTGGCTGGGGATGGAGTGGGGTCCGGGTGGAGGCCAGCTTTTATTCCCTTATTTGTGTCCTCCCATGTTCTGTTTTTGTCCTATCAGAGTGTCTTCAAGGGTCTTTCTTTTTTCAATCCTCCCTGCAACTGGCTACTTTTAGGATCCTGCTGATTGGTGCGTTTTACAGAGCACTGATTGGTGCATTTTACAGAGTGCTGATTGGTGCGTTTTACAGAGCACTGATTGGTGTGTTTTACAGAGTGCTGATTGGTGCATTTTACAATCCTCTTGTAAGACAGAAAAGTTCTCCAAGTCCCCACTCGACCCACGAAGTCCAGCTGGCTTCACCTCTCACTAGACTGCAAAATAGGAATAACAACTGCCTTCCCTACCACTGTGGGCTGTTGTTAGGTAACAAGTTTGTGTGTAGGTGTTCTTTATAAGCTGTGAAGGCTCAGGTAAAATCAGGCCATACTTCAATCACCCATCCTGGAAGCCTGTGCTCAGCTGACCTCTGTAGACAGTGAGGGTAGGGCTCCCTAGAAGCACAGTCTCCTCCACAGACGGACCTAGGCCCCAATCTAACCCATTGCGGCCTGTTTGGGGTCACCCCAATTTAATACCACATCTCCCTCTTTCATTGTGAGAGGGAACTGAGATGATATATGTAAAGGCAGAAGAGAACTACCAAGTATTTATTACTTACTGTTAGCCAGACTCAGTGCTGGGCATCAATTATCTGATTTAATTAAATGTTCATACTGACTCTGGGATTGATAAATAGATGTATGATATGATATAAATACATATGATTGATTTCCCATTTTAGAAGCAATGAAATGGTATGAACTCAGATTTCTTTCCCTTCAAGGGTCTTTCTTTTTCTTGGTTATTTTCTACTTTTATTTTTGTGGTGTAGGGGAAAGCGATAGTGTCCCTGGGTGGGTGGGGGGCAGAGCCATGGCAATGCTCGGTAAATGGTTCTTTCCTCTCACCTAAAAAAGGTGCTGGGAGAAGCTACACCCCTGGGAATCCCTCATGCTCTGGAATTGGCCCAGGGTCAGCCTGTCTCTGTTGAGCTGGCTACAGAACATCAGTGCATGCTCCCAAGAGCAGCCCTGGCTCTGAGCTGTGGGACAGAAGCCCAGGAGGCTGACATTCACACGCATGGCCACAGGCCAGGGCACCAGTGATGCCAATGAGCCTGGTACTCACCTGGCTTGAGGAGCCTTCATAGGGCCTGGCACCAGCAGGTGAAACATTCTTGTGAGGCAGCCAAGGAAACCCACAGCTTCCCTGGGCCTCACTGTGTCTGCTAAGGGCCACCTGCTGTATGCAAAGTGATTTCTCCTGCAAATCACACTTATTTACACCTAAGGTCAACTAAGTGACATAGGGGTTTTACATCCCAATTTACAGGTAAACCAGTGGTTCTCAACTGAGGACAGTTTTGCCCCTCAGGAGATACTGGGTAATGTCTGGAGCTTTGCAGGGTGAGGGGTGTGGGAGGAGCACTTCCAGCCAGGGATACTACTAAGCACAGTGTAAGGCACAGGACACTACAGTTTGTCCAGCCCCCATCACAAAGAATCCTGTGGCCCAAATTGCCACTAGTTCCAAGACTGAAAAACACTGAGAGAAGGAAACTAATTCTGAGAGATACTTACCAAGTTCACATAGCTGATGAGTGCTACAGTCAGCTTCCAGGTACTGATTCTCTAATTCAGAAGCCAGCATCCCTTCTTTATATCTGTAATGGTAAATGCCCCCTTGAAGTCTGAAATGCCCCAAAAGGAAATGCTGTGAAGCCTTCTAGAGTCATGTTGTAGTTGGCATCAGAGGTTTGGGGGTGAACAATGATTTAATTGCATTTGAAATGTTGTAAATGGTCACTTCTCTCTGTGACCGCCCATCACCCTCAGGCACAATATCCATCTTTAAGTACTAATGGTCTTGTCAAATGCCCCAAAGTCCCCAGAAAGGGGCCACATTGTCCTCTCACCAGAGCTGGACAGTCACCTTTAACCAAGTCCATCCGGGCAAGTTAGATATCCGTGCCTGTCCCCAAGAGAAATAATCCAGGTCAAGTCCCTGGCACAGAGTAAATGCACAATGGGGGAAGGAGAGAATGGGAGGAAGAGGAATGGGAGTGCAGCCATGGTAGAGATGAGGCTGGAAGCACCAGCAAACCCCAGGCCACAAGTGCCAGAGAAACCTAGAAGGAAGACTTTGCCCTGAGTCCAGTGATGAGACATGGAGAAGTTCTAGGTCAACAAGTTATGTGATTACTTTCTCAATGCCAATTTGCACCACATACTCCAGAAGCTGTTTCTATTTGCGCCGATCCCAAGATTAATCAGGTCTGACCTCAGGAAGGAAACCCTCTGCTTATGACCACTCTCGTAGACAGACATGCAGCCAGTCATTTCTAGGAGAGAGAGCTCACAGTCAAACTGCACTCCTTACCCTGAATCCTGGGGCCACCCCCTACCTTCACCCACCCATAAGTAGGCAGTACCTCCTTGGGCCCCTTCAGTTCATACCCCTGACTACAGTCAGTAATCATATATTTGTGGAGTGCAAGTCCTTGATGTGAATTACTGACTAAACATATTCAGTTTGAATTATATTTTCCCAGGAAGGTAGCTTTAAATCCATCAACTGAAATCATCATTATCCACATTCCATGTTAATTCTCTAGGTTTGTTAGCATGCCAGATAATTAGTGCTCCTGTGGAGGCAAGGCAGAGAGCAGGTTGTGTGGAGGAAACATCTCATTTGTGGACCATCAGGTGGAGGGCTCCTGGGCACAGTCTTCTTTGTGTCCATTGGCTGTTTCTCCCCTCTGTAAGCTCCACCCCACATCACTTTTGTCTTAGTCTGTTCAGGCAGCTATAATAGAACACTATAAATTGGGTAGCTTACAAACAACAGATTTATTTCTCACAGTTCTGGAGGCTGGGAAGTCCAAGCTCAAAGTGCTGGCAGATTCAGTGTCTGGTGAAGGCTCATTTCCTGATTCATAGATGGTGCCTTCTAGCTGTGTCCTCATGTGGTGGAAGGAGGGGTGGGTCTGTCTAGGACCTCTTTATAAGGACACTAATCTTACTCATGAAGGCTTCACCCCCCATGACCTAATCACCTCCCACAGGCCCTACCTCCTAATACCATCAGCTTGGGGTTAAGATTTTAAAATATGAATTTAGTGGGGGACCCAAACATTTAGACCCCTTTGCACCCACAAGTCCCACCTTCTAGGGTCAAAGCCAGTGAGCTGTTGAATTATCTAATTATCCAGGGAAATGCAAGCTGGGAGCAGAAGAATACGAAACTAACTCCTCCGAGCAGAAGCACTTCTTCATGCACCCCACCTAGAAAGGCAGAATAGGGGAGTGCACGAGACCATGAGCTGTGAGACCTTGTCAATTGCATTCATCTTTTGTACCTCAGTCCTCAATACAGAATGAGAGGAGTAAAAGTACCTTCCCGATTGTGTCCCTGGGAGGATGCAATGCATTAAAACACATGCGGTGCTTTAAACATTGCCTGGCACATAGCCAATGCTCAGTAAATGTTTTACCTTCATTATTAATTCAGGTAGTTTAATTAAACGAAATCCACATGTGAAGTTTTCCTTTGCTGCCCCACCTCTCCCATTCCCACTGAGGAGGGTCTGCTGCATGAATTCCCTGGAGATCCACACATGGAAGCACAAGCATCGGGTGCCAATTAAGAAAAAGTGCCAGGGAAGAGACAGGATGAGAAGGGGCAGGCTAAATGATTAGGATCCTTACACTGGACACTTTCTGAGCTGCCTTATGCCACGTGGTCAATGCTGTCACTGCCCTTCTCCACCAACCCTAGTGCCTGCCACCTCTGCTTCAGCTCTGCCCAGGCTCTGGACTAGTGAGAGAACCACATCTGAGCAATTAAGAGTCCCACCATGGGATATCACGGGATCCAGAAGGAGTCTAGTTGCCTTGACTACGGCTGAGTGGAGTCCTACCAACCTTCGCTCTCTCCTTTCACCCACAGTCATTCTTTTAGCCATTGTTCGACTCTAGTGAATACCTTATCCCTTGTCCATCTGAGAATTAATCATCCCTCAAAGTCCAGCTTGGCAATGATCACACAACCCAATCCTCTGAAAATCAGTAATTAAAGGATAGGAATAAGCATCTGTCTTGCTTACATAGGAGGAACTGTAGTTTTTCCTCAGTTGATGAGTGAAAATTCTTCCTTATAATACAATGTCAGCTGATACATGTAGAATGATAGAATTGGGAAATCACTATTTTGAAACCTCTAATGAAATTACTAATTCAGGTTCAAATTTTAGCACAAACAGAATGTTTAAAGGTGTTATGGTGTCATCTGACAAATGATGGGAGATGATTTGAAGATGGGAGAGGAGGCAATGGAGCTACCTAGCAGTTATTATCTTAGCCAAATGATCAAAAACTAGCATCTCTAGTGAAAGATCTAGCATCTCTATTGAAAGAAATTCTCAGTTTGGACCTGAATCTCACCATGTTTTTAAATCTAACTTCTACTTTATGAAAAATACAGGGAAGGGAGGAGCAAATTAAGTGATACCACATGGAAATAAACAGATAGATTCATATGTGGGATCATTGTGTAGGAAAACTGGTTTGTTTTCTTCCAAAAGTCAACACTAAACGATGTATGAATAGCAGCATTATTTATAATTGCCAAAAAATGGAAATGACTCAAATGCCCATCAACTGATGAATGGATAAATAAAACGTGGTATACGATGAATGCATAAATAAAATGTGGTGCATCCATAGAGTGGAATATCATTTGATAATAAAAAGAAAAAAATATGAACACATTCTAAAACATGATTAAACCTTGAAAACATTGTACTCAATGGAAGAAATCTATCACAAAATGCACATACTACATGACTGCATTTATACAAAATGTCCAGAATGGGAAAATCTACAGAGACAGAAAATAGATTAATGATCACCTAGAACTAGAGCGGGGGGAATTGATGGAAATTGGGGAAGCAGGGTGATTGATAATGGGTACGGGGTTTCTTTCTGAGGTAATAAAAATGTTCAAAAATTCAGAATGCTTTGAATGCACTTAATACCGTTGAATTGTACACTTCATATGGGTAAATTGTATGGAATGAGAATTACATATCAACAAAGCTATTTTTAAAACTCTGTGTGTGATGTGGATTGGGGGGGTGAGCTTTTTCATTAAAAGAGACAAAATAACCAAATGCAACACATGAATCTTGATTGTATCTTCAATGGGTCTTGAATTTTAAAAGTTAGAAAACTGTAAACATGTTTTGGGGACAATTGGGGAAATTTGAATATGAATGAAAGGCAGGCTGGTAGCAGCCAGAGTGCACACAAGGAGGGCACCAGAGCGGAGGAGAGGAGGGCATCCAAGCGGAACAGAAGCCCAGTGGGATAGGAAGACGGGCGCCATTCAAGAGAATTGAGTGTAAGTAAATAACCTGAGGGTGACACGACACAGGTTTCCTACTGCTAGAGAAAGGGGGGACCAATATGGAAGGAGGAAAAGCCAGAGTGAACCCTGTGCTGTTAGACTGGAATAAGCGGCATCTGTGTAAAGTCCTGGTTTGAGATGTAGGTGTAAATGTAGATGTAACTATCCTAGCTCTGTCCACTGAGAAGGTCTGGAAGCAGCTACATCCTAGTAGTACTGAGCATACCTACAACTCAGATCTTGGTTCTAAACAGCATTTCCTGTTCAAATGAACCAAGGTTTGTTAGAGAACTGGCTGATTAAAGGGCTGAGGAAGGAAATGAAGAAAATGAACCTGAACATCTAGCTGCACAAGAAAGAAAAAAAACTTTCAAAAAATACAGGGAAATGTCAAAAGCACACAAAGTCAACTGGAAGGGGTTCCCAAATGTGGGAAAATTTGAGTTTCAAAATAAACAATATTATCAGACTGTAACCTATTGAATAAAATAGAAATCTATGAGTCTACACCAATGTAAATAAATAAAGAGAAAAAAGAGAAAGCTCTTCTGTATTTCAGAAAACCAACTAATAAATGCAGAAAGGATGATGGAATTCAAAAACTACCATTTGGCAAGGCTCATTGTAATAATTCAAGCAAGAGAAATCAATGGATGATAAAACCAGAGGGTGAGAGAGTAATAAGAAATGGAATTTTACATAGTCTCAAAGTATCTCCCCAGAAGAGACACCTTCATCAAGTGATAAAAGTTAACACTATCAGTATTAGGACAAATAGATATTGCATGCCTCCAGATAGGCTGCGATGAGAATTCTGCATCAGTTTTGTGAAATTCCAGCCAAAAAGTCATATCTGGTGTCTTCAAGAGGAAACACTGAACAAACCAAAATTGAAGATCATTGTGCAAGATGACTGGCCTTGAATTATTAAAAAAAAAATTCAGGATATGAAAATCAAGGTAAAACAGAAACATTGTAAGAGTAAAGACAGAGTAAGGGGAACCTTGACAACTGGGAATGAGGAGTGTTCCTGGATGGACTCCTTTAGCCATGAAGGACCTTAGTGGACCACTGTTGAACTTCTGGGTGAGGGATACACAGGAATTCTTCAAACTAGTTTTGCAACATCTACATGTTTGAAATTGTTTCCAATTCTTTTTTTAAAAAAGAATAAAATTTAGCTATTATCTCCTTTTGGAAAATTTTCAGAGCCTACCATGTGTTACCTCTGGACCTTGGGCAAACTTTGGTTATTTTGTGTAAAGTAATCTTTTATTTACTGTTTAGCTTCCCCACTAAACCATGAGCTCCTTGAATTCCTAGACTGGGTATTATTCTTTTCCACTTCTCTTGAGCCTAGCACAATGTCTAGAACATAGGGAACATCAGTAAATGTTTGTTAAATCCACGTGCTGGGCAACTCATAACCCTGGAGATTGGCTGGTAGATTCCTGGACATGCTGAGCGTTGGTAAATTCTTGCAGACATAAAACTGAAATATGCTTCTCTGCAAACCAGAGAGCATCTGTCTGCCCTGCAGCAATGAGCTATGTGTCCTGCCTGAAACAGTGTTCTGCATGTAAGGGGCACATTGCCTGAAATCATAGCCTCCAAGAAATGATGTTCTTGCCTCATTGCTCTGGGGGGAACAATAGCCCCTGTTTGTTTAATCTCAGCCCATTGTGGCAGCCTTGACTGCACAGAGCTCACCTGTGATTCATGTGAATGTCACTTGAGCTCCCAGGAGTTTGCAGCCATAATTCAACATTTTGTTAATAGTCACTTAAAATGTCCCTGAAATAGCTAACAGGCCCAGGGGAATGAAGTATTCTGCTACGAAATCATTCCAAGAAAGCCATCTTGGCCCAAACTTTAGAAGATTCTATTACTTCCAATGCCTTCTTGCACTCTGTGAAAATACAAATGGGCATCTCTCAGGGACACCAAGGAAAAAGTGGAAACCTGAAATTACCTACACATCATAGTGGGCATGCTGGAGACCCTGCCCAATCACTCCTGCTCCAAGAGAGGCCCCTCAACTGCTATATCCCGTGAGGAAGGGGAAATACAAGGGAACACAGTCCAAAGTATTCCAAGAAAAAAACCCTTTTCAAAGAACAGAAAGAAAGAGACAGAAATACATATAGTGCTGGATTAGAAGTCAAAAAGTTTGTGCGTAGGTGGGGATGACAAGAGAGAGAATGGTGAGAAAAATCTCACATAGGTTGAGGCCTACTGTGCTATGTAGTTTACAAATTATTTAATTCTCCCCAAATCTAATTAAACAACATACTCAGGGTCATCAAAGTTGCATACAATTGTAGTGTATAATCATTAGGTCATTCAGATAGTATATGAATCAATAAATAGTCTCTCTCCAGAGTTCCAGCTCTTATTCACTGCCACTTGCAAATTTGTCAATTACAGCAAACTTGGGCTGGACATTCAAAATCAAGTCACTGATTCAGAGGCAGAAGTTGAAGCTCTCAATGCTGACCTCTTGCCACCTGCTTCCTGAAACATATCTGTTTGCTATAAAGTTATCATTTCTTCCACCTAGAGTAAGATTTAAAATGGAGAAGTGGAGGTGGAAAGAGCTAGTACAGAAGAATCACATGCACATCTGGATAGGGATACTCATTTCCTCATGTGAGACCCCTGAGCCCACTAGTTGGCAACTTGGAGAAATGTCAAGTGTTACCCTGGCAAGAAGAGACTTCTCCAGGTTCTCTACATTCCTGAAGCAAGTGCTGTAGAATGGCTTGGCACTCCACCTGCATGTTCCCAAGCACAGAATCGGGGTAAGAGAGAATGAAGAATTAGTGCAGACTGGCAGAGCTGGAAGGTTAGGAGTACCGTAATTATATGCCCAGCTCTCAGAGACAATGGTGCTTGTGGTATGAAGACATCATGGTTATAGGATCCTAAGTCCATCTTCCCCTGAAAAGGGAAAGTTTTATTCACAAAGTTGATGCACAGTGTCCTGTCTGTGCTCCCATTGAAACCAGCTTCCCCAAAGATGCATGACATCAGCCTAGAAGCCACCTGCATGTTTATCAAACGAAAAGGTCTGAACTGGGATATCTCTCAGAACCACAGTCTTTTGACTACATTTGTGCTGCTCATTCTCCTCTAAGTCTGGAATTGTGGCTGGAAGGCCTTGTTCTGGAAAGCTAGAATATTGTTTTGCAGCCCCAAACCCTTCATTTTGCCTTCTGCCACACAGAACTGGGGCTATCTTTACCTCTTCTCTGTTTAGCTGCACAAGGGCAAGGGATGCAGGTAACAGCTAGATGGCTACCTGGAAAGCTGAGCTCAACAGCATCAAGTTGAGGCTTCCTCTCCACTCACCTCTCCTGCTCTCTTCCAGGTCCAGTAGCTGCCAGCCTTCTGCTTCCAAGAGGAGGATACTGATAAACTGAGGGCCCTTGGGCCCTGATTGACTTTTTTGAACTAAGACCTAAAGACTTGTTGATGACTGGCCTGATTTCATTCAGCTCAGCCCTGCACAAAAAAAGCATGATGTCTTTACAGAGAACCCCTAAATGGAATCAGAAGGCATGAACTCTAATCCCTAATGGTGCCACTTTCTTACTGAGTGATGTTGTGCCAGTCACTAAGCTTCTCTGAGCCTTACCTATGTTCAACTGTGAAATAGATATATTGGTACATGCTATGGTTTGAATATATATAGTATGTCCCCATAAAAACTCATGTTGAAGCTTGGTCCCAAATGTGATGATGTTGGGAGGTGGTCCCTTTAAGGGGTGATTACATCATTAAGATGAATTAATGTCTTTCTTGCTAGACTGGGTTACTTCTTGTAGGAATGAATTAGTTCCCATGAGAGCAGATTCTTATAAAGCAAGGTTGCCTATTGTGTTTTGCCTTTTTTGCATGCATCTGGTTCCCCTCCCATTTCTCTGCCATGTTTTGATGCAGCACAAGGCTCTCAGCAGACCTTTTCTTTTGATGAATATTCAGGTGGTTTCTGGGCTGATGTCATGCATCTTTGGAGATGCTGGTTTCAATGGGAGTACAACCAGAACACTGGGCATCAAACTTGTGAATGAAACTTTGCCTTTTCAGGGAAAGATGGGCTTAGGATCTTACAGTCATGATGTTTGCATATCACAAGCACCATGTCTCTGGGATCTGGGCATATGTCTGTAGTAGGCCTGACTTTCCAGAAGCTTCCAGATGTGGCTGCTCAGTGTTGAGTTTCACATCCTGCAGAACCATAAGCTAACTAAACCTCTTTTTTTTTTCTTTTTATAAATTACCCAGTCTCGGGTATTCTGTTATAGCAACACAAAACAGACTAAGACTAAGACAATACATTTTCCACTTTCAGAGTTATTGTGAGGATCGAATAGCATCTTAGAAAGCATTTAGGATATAAAATCAGATACCTCATTCATATCCTGCTTCCACCAATCACAAGGTAAGTGACTGTAGGCCAATTCTTCCACTTTTCTAAACCTCAGTTTTTTCCATACAAAAAAAAAGATATGTCAACTATTATATATTTCACTTGGCTGTTGTGAAGACCAAATGAAGTATTCCATGTAAAGTGCATAGAACAGTGCCTGGGATACAGTATGTGCTCAGAAAATATTAGCCATTATTAACAGGTTTTGTAAGCTACACAATGATGAACAAATAAAAGAACTTTTATTTTTGACAAGACCTGCATGTCTATAGTAGCTTAGGCTCAACTGTAATAGCAGGAGCTGGGTCCCTGGCTTGATCACAGCCTCATTCCCCATACTTTCTGGGGACTTCCTGATACTACACTGTCAATATAGATTTCCAAAAAATCGTCTTGCTCCTGGATCTCCTGTCACTATGTTGTATCACCAGCTCATCTTAGTAATAATAACAGTAACAACAGTAACAAAACAGCTGAATTCCACATCTGGGATAACTTTTAAAGTTTTACTTATATTATTTCACTCAATTGCTGCAAACAATCCTATGAGGTACCAGTATTATTATTATTATTTAATAGATGAGGATATTGAAGTCTGGAGGTGTTAAGTAATTTGTACAAGGTCAGGGAAACCTGGAACCTACACCTGTCTGGCACTAAATTCCATGATTGTACCACGAGGCCAAAATACCTCATTATGTTATTATCTCAAGTGCCAGAGCTCTTCATTCTTCCAACATTTGCCAAGCTCCCCAAGCTCAGATATCCCTTTGTTGTCTGTTATCAGTGCTCCTGGGCAGGACATTCTCTCTGCCAGATTAGCCTCCTTCCAAACTCCTATAGCTGGGTCTATCTCTAGCCATACTAAACCTAGAGTTATCTCTAGTCCATAAACCTCTCAGTCTCTGCAGCCCTCCACATGGAGCCAGGCCATGCCCAACCACAACCCAAGATTTGCTCTCTAGGGTTGGCTCTAGCTCCCAGAATTTATGACAAATTCCTCTGGGAACTGCCTCTTGAGGAGCCATCCATACACACTTTAGGATGCCCAGGTCATTTAACAGCCCCTTCAATCCTTGGCTTCCGCCAGCCACCCACTTCCCACACTTTCTCTGGATGAACTGAAATATCCACTCTTTTGTGTCTACAGTCTCATGTGGCACCATTCTTATTCCTGACTTCTGAGACACTTAGCTTCAAGACTACACAGTATTGGGAAATGGGGTGATTCTGCAGTCTGGATGTGCTGGATTGCATCTATTATCAGTTTTTTTTTCCAGTGCTATCTGCCAATGTCCCTCACCTCTGACCCCAACTATCTGTGCAGGAAGGAAATAAATCAAAGACTCTCAGAGTTGGAAGTAACTTTAGAGGTCATTAAATCCAACCCTTTACTTGACATTGATCCACATCTGCAGCATTGCCAATAAGCAATTGTCTGGCCTCAGCTAGAGCTGATGGCAGGGTACAGGGTGCTCTAGACTCCTAGGACAACTCCTTCTAGTCTGCCGATATCCACTTATCTAAACTTTTACCCACACATTGGTGCTAGCTCTGCTCCCTGGCTTCACACAGAGAAAGTCACATTCCTCTTCTCTATGATTGCCTTCGAAGTGTTTTAAAACAGCTCTCATACTGCCCGTGAGCCACCCACTTCGCTTTTCATGCTAAGCTGTCTGAGTTCTTTCATACGCTCCTCATCGCTCATGGTTTCTGTGACATATGAGGAGCATCACCTCTGGTCAGCCATACATCTCTCACTGCCTTCTACTTTATCGATGGGCCCAGGACACTGCCAACATCAAATGCATAGCCTCCTCTTCATGGCTTGAAGCCAGGCTGATGCACATTCAGGAAGAAATGGAAGTGAAGGCTGGTAGAAGGGTAGGAAAGGGAAGTTTTCAGAGAGAGCAAACTTAGGAAATGAGAATGCAGGTGCTGATAAAAGTGTATGCTAGAATGTGAGCAGCTGAGGGTCACGTAACAGCTGGGAGAATGGGTATGGCTCAGCTCTTCGGAGAAGGGAAACCTTGGGAAGGGCTTTCTTTGGGCAAACAACTCTAAGGGGAACAAACCAGCTGTGCTTAGAGTAGTGAATCCCAATCAGAGAGATGCTCATTTGAGTTATGAGGGCCACCCTTGGGAATTGTTATCAGTCTTGAGTTGAAAACACAGATTTTGAAAGTCCCAGGTTTAAAAGATTTTTGAAAAAGGTATTTTTTTCTTTCTAAACCAGACTTAGGTCCACATGCCTAGACTATTGTCCATGTTACCATATGGATAAAAAAGCTAAAACTAATCAATACACAGGTTGGGTTCCCTATCAGAGCCTGAGATGGCACACCTTCTACAGGTGATTTATTGAGGGAGTGTTCTCATAAAAAGCCTAGAAGTGGGAAGGGGAAGGTAGGGCAGGGGGA
This sequence comes from Gorilla gorilla gorilla, assembly GCF_029281585.2. Classification (NCBI taxonomy): domain Eukaryota; kingdom Metazoa; phylum Chordata; class Mammalia; order Primates; family Hominidae; genus Gorilla; species Gorilla gorilla. The sequence goes on along the minus strand of NC_073228.2, from coordinate 58,856,227 downwards.
AAGGTAAGCATGAATGTGGTTTCAGGAGAAGTCCAGCTCAGCCTGATCCCACGGGAAGCACTGAGTGTAAACTGCACCACAATGTATTCCATCTTGCGGTGAGATGACTGGCATTTCCTAATCCCGTCAGTCAGTCACTGGCCACTGGCTGCCCCCAGGTGGTGGGGAGGTGAATAACTTCCCAGGTATCTCCAGAAGAGGCAGCACCTGTCAACCAAGGGCCAGCCTCCCCACGAAGGGGACTGATTAAGCTGTTATGCGCTCTACCTACAGGTGCAGTAAAGACGATCTGGGCTGACCAACAGTGTCTTCCACAGATACACTTGCTAATTCACACATGGAAGACCCAGAGTGGATCACTCCCCTCAACTGCTGGACTACTGTGCTGCAAACTTTGAGTCAGACCGATGAGCTTCAGTCAGGCATATCATGGCTCCTGAACAGGATTTTGAGAGCAAGATTCTGTGCCTCCCTCATCCTGCTGCAGCCTCTCAGTGCATCTAGGTGTTTCTGCTTCCATTGTACATATCTATCAAAATAAAATTGTTATAATTAAACAAACAAATAAATAGATAAATAGATCTGGTGGCAAATGAGCAGCAACTCCTCCCCACTCCCAACGTAAGTTAAAGTTTGAGTTTCAGCAACAGATGTAGGATCAGAAAACAAATGTTTATTATGTTCTGTTGCATTAGAGCGGTACAGGTTGGCAAGTCCTTAGAAACCACCTAATTCCACCCCTTCATTTTACAGATAAGCAAACTGAGGCCCATTGAGGCTTATTACCTTCCCAAATGTTGTGCAACTAAATCTACAGAGGTCATAAATCCAGGCAAATACGTTGCTTCTGTTTTACTTGCTTAATTTCTTCTGAGCATAAATTTCAATGGCTACTGAGGCAATCAATAGAGAATATATCGAAATCAGAAGAAAATAAGTACTGGGAGATGGAAAGATGCTTCAGCATCCAAAGCATGGCACTTTGGGGAATGCTGTCCTCAAATAAAGCCCAACCTGATAAAAAGGCTTTTATCAGAGAATTTCAATTTATCAAATAATAACCATGTAGTATTTCTGAGCGTTGGAGACAGCTGCTATCCAGCAACCACTAAGCCCAGTCTGTATGGTTTTAAGTCAAATGCATGAGTGAAATATGATATATGGAGTTTCAAACTGGGAGGGGTGATGTAGGCTTGGTCTCAGGTTGTAATAGATCATGGGTCAAATGGCCTTGCTGGTCAAGTTAGATATTTTAACTCAGCTCCATCAAACATAAACATCCTACAAAAAAGAGAAAGCACACAGCAAATTTTCAGGTCTCTCTAGACTCAGGTGGTATCGTTTTAGTCTCATGGAGGGAATGGGGTGCGTGACACTTTGACATATGGGCTGCTCTATGGAGCACCACCTCTAATGGCAAACTTAGTGCTAAATGCTACCAATTCAGTCTTTGGGAGATTTTTTAATGGGACCACATTTCGGCTCTTACAAAAGAAATCAGTAGCAAACTAGGATTCACTTTACCAAAATTTTGTTAAATTCATCTCTTCATTAATGGAAGAACTTTCTATAGAGAGGAAAAGAGAACTACAATAGAGAGGAGGAAAGGAACCAACACCCCAGCCAATAAGCTTCCAGGTAGCCTTCTAAGCAGTTCTGGATGTCTAAAATCTTCCAGAGAAAGAGACACAGACATGCAGATTCACCCAACAATCAACTAGGCATTATTTAGGAACTTGTGCAGTAGCTTCAGTTTTTTCTTTGCAAGTAGACATTGTACATCATCAAAATAGTCAGCTCTCAGTCATTGTCTTACCCCTTCACCACATCAGAAAGAATTTTATATACCCCTGAAAGCACGACTTCCAGAGAGCTTACAGCTTAAAGTTCTAAACTGGAAGATCCCAAACAGAGGCTGACATCATGGAAAACTTGCTTAGCTTGACAAAGGTTGCCCCCCCAAGGGCATGCCAAATGTTCGCAAGACTTCAGAGCATCCTAAGGAATATGAGAAATCATCTATTTTGCATTAGTTACAATTTAGGCCATTTTGACATAGAATCTAGAGACTTTACAGACGTGAGAGTCAGGATCTACATCTGTGTGCTGAGGTGGTCTTGCAAGAAGTGGATGGTTTTGCAAGAAGAACCAGAGTTGACCCAAACTTGGGCCTCATCATGGAGCAGGGTTGGGCCTGTCGGGATGTGTGACTTTGTGTAAAGGAACACATCTCTGGTGCATCTTAGCAAACATTCAAAAAACAGTAGGACCAAGATGGCATCAGATAAACAAGCAGAAATACTATCAATAAAGTTCCATCAAAGGAGAGTAACTGGTGCTCAGTTTTGAGCCTAAAAGGAAGGAATCTCCTAATGACCTCAAGACTGCCCAGGAGACTCAAGAAGAGAGCAAGCTAACATTGATTGGATGTGTACTGTGGAGCAGACATGACACCAGATGCACAAAAAGTGAGATCCCAGGCCTAGTAATACACACACATGCACACAATACATGGCTGAATAGGAGTACTCCCAAAATGCTAAAATAATATATATAATTATATCTGGGAAGCGATTAATGGCGATTTTTCTTTTCTTTCTTTTTTTCTTTTTCTTTTTTTTTCTTTTCTTTTTTTTTTTTTTTTTTTTTTTTTTTGAGACAGTGTCTCGCTCTGTTGCCCAGGCTGGAGTGCAGTGGTGTGATCATGACTTCCTGCGGCTTCAACCTTCCAGTTTTAAGCTAACCTCCCACCTCAGCCTCCCAAGTAGCTGGGACTACAGGCATGTGCCACCACTCCTGGCTCATTTTTGTATTTTTTGTAGAGACTGGGTTTTACTATATTGCCCAGGTTTCTCCTTTCTTTACTATTCCCCACACTTCCCAAATTTTCTCCAATGAGCATGGATTACTTCTATAATCAGAAAGTGTATTATTAAACAATAACAATAATGGGACAAGTCATCCCAATGCAGGTGGAATCCTGGCTACCCATGATGCAAAAAGAAGCTTGAAAACAACAATTTCACCATATATCAACTAGACTTACTTAACATTAAAAAAGCTTCAAACCCACTTTACCCAAACTCTGAAGAAGCAGTTTGACAGCTATGTGCTAAGCAATTCTAGGTGCCAAGAATACAAGGATGAGTGAAGACATCAGGCCTTATGAGGAGGGGAGAAAAAAGAAATATGCGATTTGTAAAAAGTTAGCAATGCAATATTACCTCACACTTGTTAGAATAGTTGTTGTCAAAAATACAAAAAATAACAAGCATTGGAAAGGATGTGGAGAAAGGTGAGCCCTTGTACACTGTGGGTGGGAATGGAAATTAGTACAGCCATTATGGAAAACAGTATGGAGGTTCCTCAAAAAATTAAAAATAGAAGTACCATATGATCTAGCAATCCCACTACCAGGTATATATCCAAAGGAAGTGAAATCAGTATGTCAAAGAGATTCTGCCCTCCCATGTTTATTGCAGCACTAGTCACAAAAGCCAAGATATGGAATCAACCTAGTGTCCATTGATAGGTGAATAAATAAAGATTTGTGATATATATACACAATGGAATACTATTCAGCCTTTAAAAAGGAAGAAAATCCTGTCATTTGTGACAACATAGATGAACCTGGAGGACACTATGCAAAGTGAAATAAGTCAGGCACAGAAAGACAAATACTGCATGATCTCACTTCTATGTGGAATCTTAGAAGGTCAAACTCATAGAAACAGAGAGTAGAATGGTGATTACTGGGGACTGGGGAGTGGCAGGGTGGATAGGTGAGATATGGATCAAAAGACATAAAATTTCAGTTCAACAGGAGAGACAAGCCCAGGAAATCTATTGTACATCATAATGCCTAGAGTTAATAACAATATATTGAACAACTGAAAATTGCTAAGGGGGTAAATTTTAAGTGTTCTTACCATCCCCCCAAGAAAATCGTAAGTATATGAGGTAATACATATGTTAAATAGTTTGATTTAGCCACTCCACAATGTATACATACATCAAAGCAGTGTTGTACATCATAAATATATGTAACTTTTACTAATAAAATTTTTAAAATTAAAAATTATCAGTGGCTAAAAAACTAGGGTGTTAAATCATTTCTGAGGTCATTTTTAGCCCAAGCACTTCATGATTCTAATGCAAGAAAAAGAATAATGACTGTTCTAACAGACGAATAAACCAAAATGCTGTTTAGAAGACAGACGAGAGAGAGAGTAATTTAGATTATGGGAATGGGAAGGGGATGGGCAATGGTTTCCTGGAGAAGGCTACAGTGATGGTAAAGCTGGATTTTGAAGGATGACTAGGATTTAGATAAATAGACATGGAGAAAGAGGTATAAAAAGTAAAGAGGGTGGCGTGGTGGCTCACGCCTGTAATCCTAGCACTTTGGGAGGCCAAGGTGGGCAGATCACAAGGTCAGGAGTACGAGACCGGCCTGGCCAATCTGGTGAAACCCCATCTCTACTAAAAATACCAGGCATGGTGGCAGGCGCCTGTAGTCCCAGCTAATCGGGAAGCTGAGGCAGGAGAATCGCTTGAACCTGAGAGGTGGAGGTTGCAGTGAGCTAAGATCGCACAACTACACTCCAGCCTGGGCAACAGAGTGAGACTCCATCTCAAGAAAAAAAAAAAAAAAAAGTAAAGAGGTAGAATAGGAAAGGTCCATGAGTAAAGGGTTCTGGGTTCATTCCAGGAACAGCAAGTAACTATTCAATTAGCAAACCATGCCTGGGTCATGGTATTTCCTGTGGGCAGCCCCCATATTTAGCATGATGTATGCAGAGTCTGGGTTTAATGAGACTGCATTCTTGCACTCAGCTATCACCTCATCTGGAGGGGGTGGGAAATGGGCTGGGAGTTCTAAAATGGTAAGGCTTTAGGCTATTTTTATCACACTGCACAATAGGTGCTCTATTTGATTGACAAAGGAATAACCATGCATGAAGCACTATGACACACTGCTATAAAAGCTGTGCACAGGGTGCATAGGTCACCCATTCCTGGCATGGGGAGAGGGGCTGGCATAGGACAAGTGAGCTTCCTAGAGTTGAGTTTGGGAGCATGGGATTCAATGTGGAAGCCAAGATGGTGGGTAAGGAGAGGACGTTTGAGCAGCAGAATTAATATGAAGAGCACAGAGAAAAGTGAAAGCTTAATATATAATGAGAATTGAGAATACCACCAACACAGCAGTTGCCTGTGCTCCAAAGCTGTTGGTGAAGTTATAGTATGGAATAGCGAGCAAACCACTGGACTGAGAGTCGAGTGAGCTCCTGCGGGACATTAAGCAAAGCAAGAGGCCTACCCTGCTCTAGGCACCTGCCACATAGTAGGCCTTCACATATTTTATGTCACTGAGTCAGTACAATAGCTCTAAGTGGTAGGTATTATTGTTCCTAATTTAGAGATGAGACAATCAAGGTTAAGAAACTTGTCCGAAAATATACAGCAAATTGGTGGCAGAGTTGGAATTCCAACTCGGATTTCTCCCTAAAACTCACATTCTTCACCTACATGTTCCTAGTATAATAATAATATTTTTTTAAAAAAAGATAGACTAGATTAGCTATAGACCCATTTGGCCTTGTGCAAGAATTCCAAAGACGTGATCTTCCTAAACCTTCACCTCCACCATCTCTATAATGTTAGGTGATGTCAGTTAACAAGATCTACACAGTGCCTCTAACAAGATCTCATAGTGGAGAGACCTTTCTTTTGTTAAGGAAAGAAAGAAATAAATTTCCTAAGAAATCTCAAATTTAAAATACAAACACATACAACTATGAAAGTAGGTTAAGTATGAAACTGAAATGCCATTTGTATTTCTGTACTTGGAGTCAGATGACCCCTAACATGATGAGCAGAGAAAAAACATAAAACAACCATGTCCTGGACACAAGCAGTGGGGCCACCACCTGTCAGCAAGAGTTAACTATCGAATCCAACTGTGACCTCCATTCTAAGAAACCCCATCTCAGTCAGGTTGGATGTAAACCCACTGCTCCAAACAGAGAAAGCAGTAGCCACCTCTCCCTCCCTGGTTTCATCTTTTATAGCTTTACTCATCAGGTCTGACTCCTGCGAATAGCCCGACTACTAATATTGAAACCAACCCCGCCTTCCATCTTTGTAGCTGGCACAGTGTACACATATATTGCCTCCCAACATCCCTGTGGGTTAGTAAGTCAAATATTACTATCACATGTTAGATGACCAAGTCAAGGCCTAGAGAGGACGCAAGATACAACCAGGGAATAAGAAAGACAATGTTGTAGCTGGGCTTCAAACCTTTGTCTTTCTGCTCTTAATCTTGCACTCACATTATCCAACATCACGGCCAGAGACACAATCCCTCCTCCTTCCTTCCACTCTAGGTCAATGAGGCAACCTCCCTAAGTAGACAATCTGGAATCAAAGCTGTCTTCTGCTTTTCCAGGAGGGAAAAAACGTGTGCTTATCTGAAATCAGATTGTCCTAGGTGAGGGCTAAGAGTGTACTTGCATGAGCATGAAGCACACCTGTTTACATTGTAGTCAGCATCCCACACCTGGCTTCCCCGGGACTTTTACCCTCCGCAGACAGCCTTCTCTCACTCTGCTAGAATCATGGCTCATTCACTAATTAAAGGGTATTACACACTTCATTGCACATCAGCTAAGAACTTGGAATAAGAAAGCTTATGCTAGAGCATTTGCACTGGAGATGCCACTAGATATGCTTCATAGAAAAAGAAATACAGAGAAAAGCCATCCCCTTGTGACATCCCTTCCCCCATACTTAACTTCTCTAATAAGTCAGCCACCGCACTTAGAGAAAGAAGTCACCTAGCATGGTACAACCCTAGATAGAGCCTCAAAAATAAGCCAACTGGAGAGGGATGCACAGCAGAGAAAATGAATAAGAGAAGGTGGGTCAAGTGGCTTCTCCAACAACCACCTGTCCAGGCTCTCTGCTCTCTTCTGGTATGGCAGCCCAATAAGAAGGATGCTTATATCCCAGGCCAAAAAAAGACAGAGGGACAAAGGATGAGTTGGGAGGAGTACTCCTCACTATAAGGTCTTGAGCAAACTCAGCATCATGTTCCCTCTAGTAAAGGCTCAGCATTGCTGCCCACTGTGCCCAGCTGTCCTGGAGTAGATGCTTTTTCTGACACTCCCTGAACAACTTGAACAGCAGCACTGAGGCTCACTCCCTTTTCAGTGATGGGGAAGGTCACACATAGAAGGCCAGCCTGAGGAATGGACACTCAAATAGATTACTCTTGAACTTGCTGAGGACAGCAGATAATGACATGCCACTGACAGAGTAGTAAATCTTGTCCATAGGCAATTTCACTATTTGGGAAACATTACAAAGAGGTCAAAAGCTCAGGCGAACTTTAAGGCCTGATCTTAAAGACCTCTTGGGACCTCAGCAAGTAAAAAGATGGTCCAAGTATAAAACAATAGCCTGGGGTCAAAAAACATTTACTTCTAAATGGAACTTAGACATGGATTCAGAAGAAGCCACCAGTTGGACATGCAGTCAGGAGGAAGCTAGAGAACTCAACCCAGAGTCTGCTACTTATTACAGTTTCTCTCTGTGTCACCCTCTGTGTCGTCTGTGTGTTCCATGTGTGTTCAGGCAGACAGAGGAACAGCTGAGTGCATTTCCAAGCTGCACGGTGCAGTGGTGAAGCCGAGCGTTGCCAGGCGCTAGAAAGAACGCGGTGGAATATAGTGATGGCTTCAGCCTCCAAGAATAAGGCATTTTCTCTATCTCTCCTCAAGCCACTTAAGACATCATTTGTGCATGACATGTTTTAGGATCCTGTTTGCTGCATTTAGAAGAGCTTCCAATATTACTGGTCCCTTCTCCCAGCTCAGACTGGCTTCCTCTTTAGCATACACTACTGCCGATTTTGCTGTGCTCTTCCTCACAAGGCTTAAAAGAGATAATACAAAACAGCTCCTCCAAGAAACAGAGTTCTAGCACACAGACTGTGAGAGGCAATGCCCCCGGCACTCTGGGCTTTTTCAGAATCAGAGATAGCCAACAGCAATTACAGAGGCTACAGGCAGAGACTGGTTATGGCATTAAAAGAACCTCAGAGCAAGAGGCTGGTGAATCCAAGAGGGGGTAGGGAATGGATGCAGCACAGGAAAGGTAAGAAATGTCTTCATTAGGCAGAGGACCCTAGACAAGTGCTGGTATCACAGGTCAGCCCCTTCCCAACTGCTATACCTGCTATTCCCAACTTGCAATTGCATTTTGGCTCAACGTTCTGAGACTCAAAAGCTCTCAATCCTCCCTAAGGCAGCTATGGGGGAGGCAGCCACACTGGACTTCTGGAGGGTCCCACGGCCCCTGATACCCAGACGTGCCTGGCAGCAAACAGTAGTCAGCAGCTGCTGTACGACCTATTATGCCAAGTTATGCCTAGCAGCCCACTAACTGGAGAGAGAGCCCTGGCAGCAACAGTGCTCCTCTCGTCCTTTCCTCTCTGCCCCTCCAGTAAGCCCCATCCTGAACGTAAGCCACATCCCCCTCCGCTTTTCCTCTTTACTCAGCTCCACACTCCTCCCCCAGGCTTTCCATTCCCACAGCTGTTCGCCCCCTCCCTGCACCCCTCCTCCTGCATCCACGTCGTTAAGTGATTATACAGAGAGAAAACCGAGCCTTTGAGTTTCAAGCCAAAGCTCCCAGACAAGGCAGGCGGGACTGGTTCACCCTCACAGGCATCTCCCTGACCCTCTTGCACACGTGCCTCCGCCCAGACCCTCCTCTCTGCCCAAGCACTCTGAACATCTCTTGGCTTCAACCTGCCAACAGATCAGATGGAGCCCTGGGGTGCCCGGCCTCTCCTCTCCCCACATGGAGCTTAGAATTCACACAAGGAAAGGAAGCAAGGAGACTTCCACACCTCTGCAGCATCACCTGCTCCAGCAAGCTCCCAAAGCCACCGGAGCCAGCCAGACTGCCTGGGCCCCACACCCCCTTCTCTGACGGCTTTAGCTCCAGCCCAGCCCACAGGATGCAGTGCCTGATGCCACTTCCGAGCAGAGAGAGACATACACGCACACACACACACACAGAATGCCACTTCGTCAATGACAAGCTGTTCCAATCACACAGCTCGGACACCAAGCGGACCGGACAACGGACAGCCCAGGCCTCCTCCCTCTGACTGGGAGGAAGCCAACTCAGCACGTCTGGGGAAGTGATCCCCCACCGCAAGCCCCCCACTCACCCTCCATATTTGATCTGACAGCAGTGCTCTATCCTGGCCGGTAGCCTTCCCTGCAACCAGCTCGCACAACTCTGACCAACTACCCTCGTGGCCTTCAGGTGAGGCACTGCTCTCTCTCCTGTCCCAAAGCACAAGGAAACCCCAAACCAAGCAGGAGACCACCGGTGCACCACTTCTCCAGAGGACCAGACAGAGTGAGCTGAAAACCAAGTACTCACTGTGGTGAAGTCTTGGTGGCCGCACTCCTGCCCTTTGAACTTGCAGTAGAGCATCATATCCTTCAGGTCATGGCCCACACGGTGCAGGAACTCCAGCATGCTGAACTGCTTGGGTTTGTAGTGCTTGAAGTTGGCCTTCTGCCGCAGGGCCTCCAGCACGGAGGGGTCAGCCAGATGGGGGTCCGGGATCTGCAGGTTGACATCCAGCAGGGCCAGCAGCTCCCCAGCATGGTACAGGTCATTGGTGGTGAGCCTGGAGAACCGGAAGCCATTGAGGTTACAGAGGGTCACAGCTGGGAAGACCAGGCTTTGAGCCACCACTTCGTCCACCTTGGTGACATGCTGGTAGGAGAAGTAGTAGGACACCCTCTCAGAGCTCTCCACCAGCAGCAGGCCCAGAGAGCCCACGAAGGCCACTGCCCACAGCACACGCCGGATGGTCAGCGGCCCATACACGAAGATGTGGCGGATGCCATGGAGGGTGGAGGTGTTGGCAAAGATCTGGATGCTAGAAGGTTGCAGGCTGCCCTCACTGGGGCTTTCCTTGAGGTCCATCGGGACCCCGTGGAGTTCCGCAACTGGCTTCAGGTTGATCGAATTTCAGAGAAGAGCTCCCAGTCCTCGGGCTCTGCTTAAACCTTGACGTTCAGGGGAGAGAACGCAAGGCAAGCATCGCGCCAGATGCTGTGAGTTTATCCTGAGAGCCCAGCCGCACGCTGACAGGGGTGAGTGTTTATATAAAACCCATTCAAACTCTAGCTCTTGATTTTTTCCAGGCGATAAGGAGGGCTGGTTTTATTTAGGGAGACACCAAGGTGATGTGGAAGAGATGTGGGTGGGAAGGGAGAGCTTAGCCAATGGAAATAAAGTCCTCCCCCCTACACACGCCACTAGAGACAAGATTAAAAGCGAGAGCGAGGGAGAAAATGCTTAAAACAAGTCGCTGAGCAGCTCGGAGCCTGTTAACCAGCGCATAATGCCCCATGTTAACCATCCTGGGGGATGTCAGGGCGGCCACGCTGATGCACTGCGGTCGGGCGCAGCGGCACAGCCTTCAGAGCCGCCGCCGCTCGGTTCCTTTTCCCATGATGTTTTGGACTCCGAATGCCGTTTCTCGCCGCCGGCCTCCGTCCCTCCTCTCCTCCTCCTCCAGGCCCCCTTTTGTGGGCAGAATTCCAAATGCCAGCGGCCGCTGCTAGCACCGGAGAGAAGAGGCAGCGCGCGGCGCGGAGAGGCGAGGACCGGTATCTGCAGACTGGGGACGGAAGCGGGGAGCTCAGACCGGGATCCATTCTCTCCCCGCCTCCTGGGAAAAAAGGGACAATCCCCAGGTCACAAAGCCTGCCTGCTTCCTCCGCCCCAGCTCCCTGTCCCTGCTAGGCTGCCTTGGGGGGAAGGGCAGGGCGGGGGAGAAGGGCTGGTGGGGGCTGGGGACTTTCTCCAAGTTTTCTTTTTAGCCTTTTTTGAAGGGAGCTAGTGGGGGCTTCTTCGAGGGTTGACATGACACTCCGCCCCCCAGGTGGCAGGAAGACAGTGCTAAACTCCTAGGAGCCAGGTGTGAGGTTGGAGGCGGCATTCCTTTGCATCATTGTCAGGGATCCCAGGTTAGACCCAGCCTGGGATCTCCAGAGGGGAGAATGCTAAAAATGCAGAAGGAAGGGGGCGATCCAAACCCACAGTGCCTCTGATGCAGACAGCGAGGGGGCATTCTAGGAGAGCAGCCAGGAGCCCCTCCTGAGACAGAAAAGCCAAGTTGCCCCTGGAGCCTCAGAGAAGGGGCAACAAGTAGTCCCCTCCCCCACCCCCACATAGCTGTCGGGAGAGTCTGTATTTGAAAGAGAAAGACAACTGGGACTCCAGGTGGGACTGGCTGCATACCATTCCATTTGGGCAGTGCGTGTGTGTGTGTGTGTGTGTGTGTGTGTGTGTGTGTGTGTGTGTGTATTCTGATCCTGGATTTGTCAGATGGAAGTACAGCCGGAACTATAGGTGGGAGCAAAGAATTAGCCTTTCCGCTGCCTAACTCTTTTTTCCTGAAACTCCACTGGCAGTCAGCTCCTGCTAGCAGGTGAGTGTGGCTCGCCCTATTGGCCCATGCCAGAGCTCAAATGGCTAGAACCTACTGAATCAATGGTGCTAAATTCCCATCAGAAGGAAGGGAACAGAAAGTCTGAGTGGCCATCCCAAGTCACACTGCCAAGCTGGGGCAGAGCCACATGGAGTCACCTTGATGAGACAAGCTCTCATCTTCAGGGCTTTCCAGGCTTAAATCATACTCCTTGGACAATGTTGGAAAAGAAGGCAGCTGAGGGCACGTCCCTCTAGGTTTAGCTCTACTCTGAAATATGTTTTCATTCCATCTGGACACCTGCTAAACTAGGTCCACTGACAAAAACATCCAGGTGCACTCTGAAGCAACCTGTAGCATTAAATCAGTGGTTTATTGATCCTGGGAGCTCAGAGAACAGAAGCATCACAAGCAAGCACAATGGCAAAGATTGATAAACTTCACATATTCGTTAACCAAGACGTCCTGGACTCCTAGCATAGGACACAGGTTTTTAAAGCAGGAGGACCAAAATTAACAAAGGTCTACCATGTGTCAGGATCTGTGTGAGGGTGTCATATCATCTTACTTATCCCTCTTAACTATCTTGACAGGTACATGTTCTTGTTATTATCCCTATTGTACAGGTGAGGAAGCTGGGGCTCACAAAAGTAAAGTGCTGTGTCCAAGTTACAGTTAGTGGTGTCAGAGGTGGGACTTGAACTCAGGCATATTTGTCTCCAAAATGCAAGTTGTTAAAGCAGATCCGGAACACTTCTTCCCAAATTTAGGAAGGGAGCAGTCCTTTCTATGCTTTGTCCCTGATCACACACACACACACACACACACACACACACACACACTCTCACATACACACACACATCAGTTCCTCACTTGTATTAAACATCTCTATGCCTTTTTTTCTACCACACCACATCTCTGTTGTCCTTTTTTTTTTTCCCCAGCTCCAGGCCCTCTCCTACAGGAAGACTTCCTGGATTAATCTGCTAATCTTCAGCTCATCCACCTGTTTAATAGGTATGTTGGCCTCTAACTCTGTACCAGGCACTGTATGGTTTGGGGGAAACAAAATTAAATGAGATACATGTCCTGCCTTTGATAACTCAAGGATCAGCGGGGGAGGAGGCAGAGAGATAGGTACACACACAAGTCCCTGCTCCACGGTGTGGCTAGCGAGAGAAGCAACATGGCTCATGGGTTCCTGGGATTAGCACTGCCCAGCTGGAAATCATGTTGCTCCATATCTGTTCATGTTCCTTCCACCTCCAGCCCTCTCCCAGGCTGTGTTCCGCCCTCCTCCCCACCAGCCCAGATCTGTTTTCCCCATGAAGCCTCTTCTTTTCACAGGATCGTATTTTCTCTCAGTTCATGTCCCAGACATGTTTTCTCATGTGTGCAGAGATGGGTCTCGGAGTTGCTCTAATTGCTCCTTTCTCGTTTAGACTCTTTGACTGCTTACCTCTACCCTTCCCCATTTGTTTGTTTTGAGGATTACAAACATAACATGGTGCTCTGTGACCTTGGGGGAAGTGACTAAACTTCTCTGAACTTCAGTTTCCCCACCTCCAAAATGATGGAGCTTAGAATGCCTGCCTCAGAGAACTTTTGTGCAAATGAAATGAGATATAGATTATAAAGTGTCTGGTACAATTTAGACACTTAGCAATTGACACTTTCTCTTGATGACTACGAAGAGAACATTCGTTTTTGATGTTGGCACTCTCTTACAGGTGATTGGAGAACCATTTATAGCTCTAGAAGACATCATTTGCCCAAAGCAGTGTTTACCTGTTAGTGTCACCATCCCTTCCTGTAGGCCAGTGTCAAACACACTCCTCACACTACTCTGCTTCCTGTCCATGGCCTTAAGGTCTTCTCAAGGTCTTCTGAAGCAGCTCTTGACTAAAGCTTTCCAAGAGGGTGAGGCGATTTAGGGTGGGAAGGGGGGACTAGAAGAGAATAGCTCTAATGGTGCATTTCACAGCCGGGCACTTGGCTCTGTGCTTGACATTTGGCGGACGTTATCAGTAACTCTGAGAGGAGGGTATTGCCAAGCCCATTTTACAGATGAGAAAGCTGAGTACAGAGAAAAAAGCTAACTTGCCCAGGGTCCCTCAGCTGAAAAGTGGCAGAGGGCTTAAATGTCAAACCCAAGTGTGTCTGAGTCTGAAGGGTGTGGTCCACAAACTCAATAGAAATGCTTCAACGAGACCTCAATAGCACAGACCATGATGGCAACAGTCTTGAACAGGAACTGAATTATAGAATATTCTTTAAGAAATACTGCTATAACATTTTCTATCATATGTAGCAATTCAATTTGATGGCTAATAAAACGTTTCCACATATCTTCTTAAAAACACTCTTTAATTGATAATACTCACTCGCAGTTAGCAGTATGGTTTACGTAAAGGCATCAGATATTCTATCATTCTTAAAAATGCTTTTGTGTTATTCAGTTGGTTAAGCATTCCCCTCTTCAATCAGGTTTACAATACCTATTTGCTTGGCACTAGCGGTAACAGAGATTGGTTTTAGAGTGGGTCAGTTTGGCCCAGATTTGTAAGCATTGACCTAATTGTGTATAATTATGGTCTTTTTGGTGAAGTGTATGACAAGACATTAAAGAACTTTTCAGACAAACTCATTTGCAAATCAGGCAGTTTAACCCCCTATTAGACCACGTGCCCATATTTCTGCTGTGGCAAATTTATTCACTTATGAATAAATAAATGAAGTCAGGAATTAATTTACTTTCTATGACCCTGAAATTGCTACTCTGAGACGCAAGGAGTCGGACCCTCTTCTAACCCCGGGGAACTAAGGCCAGTCCTGAGCCTGGTTTCTGGGGAGGGTCAGAAGCTCAGGGTGCAGCCTCCTGCCTCTGCAAAGAGTAACAGGCAGGAGGGTTAAGGAAACTGAGATCTACAACCAGCTCAGCTCGAATGCTAATTTGCTACTTAACATGTGCTAGGTACATGCCATGGCCACCACCTGCTAATTAAAGGGGAAAAAACATTCTTTTCTAATAAACAGATGACATTATAAGTTGAAACTCGGTGATCTCAAAATACAACTTTTCCCTCTGGTTTGTCATTCCCATAAAGAAGGGTTAAAGATCAACTATTGTAAAACCAAAGCATCTCTTTGCTGTTGGTTGGTTTATAAATAAACACCTCATACAACACCTATTCCTATTTAGTCACCTGGTGAACACTTAGCAAGTAATTTGTCATGACAGGTATACCAGGGAAGGGTGTGAAGCAAAGCCAGACATTTAATGGGTAGTTTACTGAGATTTTGTCTATAGCTGGTTTTCTTTTTTCTTTCCAGGCAAAACCTACAGAACTAGTCCACACTGAGTGGACCTCTGGGGCTCCCAGCTGCCGATTGACCTGAACCCCAGAGTGAACTTGTGTTGCTTTGTGGCTTCAGGAAACCTTGTAACATCTCTGTGCTGTTTTTTCATTTGTGCTCAATCATTCCTGAGGCCTCCTCCTCCTGCTGCAATTTGACAAGCCTTGACCAAATCATTAATTCCCAGTTAATGGGATAAAAATGAGTTTGAATCTGGGATTCTGGTCATTAACCCCATGTCACCATCTGCTCCAGCAGTTTGATGGCAGGGCTAGGTGAATTCTAATCACCCAACACTTGTTAAACTGCTGATTCCTGCTTCCCCACCTCTGCTGACTCAGCATCTCTGGGGCGGGGCCTGCAAAGGCTCTCTTCCTTGACGGGGTTATTGAGGGCAGCTCTAGGAACCCACCCAGGACCAGACCTGATGAGGAGTTCCTCCTATGCATCAGGTATGCTGGGTCGGTTTGCGGAGTTTCATAACTTGCATTTTCCTCTGCCTGGAGAGTTCCTTGCAGCTGGCTTCTTCTGTGTCACGGCCCCACAGAGATCTTGGCTGGTCTCCCTATCTCCACCCTCCACCATGCTCACTATTCCATTACAAGTTTCCTTTTCTACCCAGTACTAATCATTTTCTGCAATTCATCTCATTTCCTTGTGAACTATCTGTTGGTCCTACCAGAATGTAAGTCTCCACCTGGGGGCAGAGACCCTGCCTGGCTTGTTAGAAGCCATATCCCCAGGATTGAAGCATATGAGAGATGCTCAGAAATACAAGAATTAATGAACAAATGAACACATGAGTGAATTCATTCAGCTCTGATGCTGAGGCTCCCTCTCTGAGATGAAAGAATGGGGAAACTTCTTCTAATCCTGGGGAACCTGGGGCCTGCCCTGAGCCTGATTCCTGAGGCAGGTGAGAGGCACTTCCTACCTCTCAACCCTGTCTATTGTTACCCCCAGCACCCAGGGAAGACCTCACTGGAGCCTGAGTCAGTGCAGGGGGCCAAGAGGAATCTGTGCACCCAGAGAATCTTGGCTGAGTTACCTGATTTTAAAAATCCTGACTTAAGGTGCTATTGACCAAGTACTCCTTAGCTCCATCGTCTACAAAACCACAGGTGCAGGTGAAAGTTGAGTTTAGGTATGAACTGAATACTGTTTAGCTACCCTATTTAAAAAATTGTTTTCATTTGTGTGTTTGTTTGTTGAGACAGGGTCTCACACTGTCACTCAGGCTGGTGTGCAGTGACATGGTCATAGCTCACTGTGGTCTTGAACTTCTGGACTCAAGCTCTCCTCCTGCCTCAGCCTCCTGAGTAGCTGAGACTACAAGGTGCCACCACATCCAGCTAATTTTTAAAACCTTTTTTGTAGAAATGGGGGCTCTCCCTATGTTGCCCAGGTTTGTCTCGAGCTCCTGGCCTCAAGGGATCCTCCTGCCTCAGCCTCCCAAAGCAGTGGCCACAGGCATGGGCACTGCACCCAGCCAAAAGAAATATTCTGTCTTCGCTTCCAACTTGAAATGGACTGCTTACCTTGGCACTTCCCATGCCGGCTTCTCTCCACTTTCCAATCTAACAGGATAATGATGTCATACAGAGATAACTTACAGTAGGTATTTAGTAAATGCTGGTGTGCAATATGGAATAAAATTCACAAGAGGAATTCCAAACTGTTCCTTATCCTCAAATCATTTTTTAATAGCCAAAAAATTAGTCTGAAATTTGAGTCCTCGCCCTTCAGTGTAAAATCAGTAGCTTTTAATTTTCCCTTATTTTGTTTGCTTTAAAGAGGCACACCTACCTATAATCCCTTAGTCATGTAAGGGCTGACCCCTCCCACTGGTCTAAAGCGGGGCTTCTGGACCATGCCTGACCACAGCCATCTGATCCTGAGGAGCCTTTAACCCAGTACTTCTGTTTAAAGAAACAGAAGTCCTCTCCTAAGTAAACAAAGCAGGCCTGACTCAAATCTCTCCGATGGGTAAAGGAAAGTACCCAGGAGCAGGAGGCTTGGATTTCTGATTTTATTTCATGTCATTTCCCTTCCTCAAAGGTGTGAAACTCCACCCCACGCCACTCCTTTCCTATTCATCCTCTACTGGATGTTTTTTTCTCTAAATAATTTTTATTTTCTATTTTTGTCTGTATGTGTTCTCGTCTTTTAGTCTACTTCTGTCCCTCTTTCCCCTGCGAAGGAAAAATAGAAGAAAGAAGCCATCTCTGTTTGCTTTCTCTCTGTCACTCAATCTTTGGAGCCAACTGCTTCACAAATAAAGAGAAGTGCACAGAGAGTCCCTGAAGCCCACCATCAACAGACAGGCTTTCAACAAAACTGTATCAGCACCGCCTTGGCCATAGCTACACTCTACAGAAAATGGGAGAGAGGAACAGCGCTAGAGAAGTTTGTCCTTGCCTGGTTCCCGGGTGGAACTTCCTCTCCCCCTTGTGTTCTACGCGTGTGGTTACAGCTGCCTCTGATCTTTGGTGACCAGCGGTTGGCAGTGGTGGTATTTCAGCATACCTTGATCATCGTGCTTATTACACAGCCTCCTTTACCATCAACCCCACCTACCTTCTTCTAGCCATGCCCCCCACCTCCTCCCGTCTCTATCCATCTCTTCGCTCTTTTAAAAAATACATAAGTGTGTACAGATCACAGTGACTTCATTTGTGTGCCCATTCACATTTGATGACTTCCATAACCCCCATACAAGTAGTTGTGTATTCGTTTTAATTCACTTTATTTATTTCCTAGCTCTTTCATAAAATAAAATGAAATATAAGTAATGAAATGGGAATAAAAAAGAGAAAAATAGAATTGAGGGGGTAAAGGAGAAATGCATCTATGTTTGTGATCACGTTCATCTTTCTCCATGCATCAATATGCATACTATTATGAATTCATTGCACGTATTTTAACATGTAGGCACTACATGGGGATGTGGTGTCTACATACCACCTCTACAGTGGTAGGCACTGCAAAGGGACATACAAAAGGTAAAAAGCATAGTCTCTCATAGGACTTTTCATCTCATGGATGTGGCACTCATAATGTCTTTTATCTGTGTCCCACTTGATGTGAAACTCTTTAGTAGGCATGATCCTATTTGATTTCCATAAGCAGAAGAGGGGTCACTGTTTCCATGTTATGAGAGAGGAAACTGAGGTTCAGAGAGTGAAAGGACCCTGATGAGATAATGGAACTGGGGCTCAAATCCTGGTTTCCCGACTCAACATTTCACATTCTTTCTACTCTGTCATTATTCATTAGTCAAGTTTCTCCACAGACAACTCACTGAGCCACAACATATGAAGCAGCATGGTAATGCCACTAGACTGGTCATGATCAGAAGATGTGGCCCCGGGGAAGAGAAAGCAAGAGAGCTGGAGATAGCAGAGAAAGCACCAAGGAAGGGCTTGGCCGTGCAGCTCTAGCAGGGAGGTCCTTCCTTTCAGCCCCCAAGTGTCCCTCTGTGTCTCATCTAAAAAGCAAAAAAAGAGGAGAACTAGAGCTTATGGTTGAAGGCGTGAGAATGAGGTGTCTTTTCCCTCTATCTCTGTAATATACAAGTATAAATACTATATATACATATGTATATG
Source organism: Gorilla gorilla gorilla (assembly GCF_029281585.2). NCBI lineage: Eukaryota > Metazoa > Chordata > Mammalia > Primates > Hominidae > Gorilla > Gorilla gorilla. The sequence goes on along the minus strand of NC_073228.2, from coordinate 58,837,732 downwards.
TGTTCCTTTTTTCTGTGTCTGATTATGCATGCAATTTAGCAAGGATTTATTGCCTAATTTTGGTCTGGGCACTTTGCTAACGCAATGGGGGAGGATACCAAGAAATTAGGGACTCAGCCTCATTGTCCCCAGAGACTCCTGGGGGTGGGCAAGGCAGGGTGTCTGTGCATACTGCTGGGGGAGCTCTGGATTCGGGGACATCAGGAGACATGACATTGAAATGTCCTACTCAGTTCTCTGTACAGATTGGATTTCCATGGAAGAAAGAAAATCAACATGTATTGGGAGTCAACATCTCATTCAGTCCTGTGAGTTTATTCTGCCTGTTTTTCAGACAAGGAGACTAAGGCTTCAAGACGGTAAGTAAATTGCCCACAGTGTCACTGCTGGTGTGGGAATGAGCTTCAGGGTCATTGAGTCATGCTGCTGCCCAGGTACCTTGTAAGGCCGTCAAGTGTTGTGGGTAAGGGTTTTGGTGCTGATGTTCAGGTGATTGTGAGTTTAAAGCCTGGGCCCACCCACACCAGCAGTGTTATTTGAAGCATGCTATTGAACGTGCCTAAACTTCCGTTTGCTCATCGGTAACATGGGAACAGTAACAGTGCCTACCTCATAAGACTGATGGGAGGATGTGATCAGCTAAAGTGTGTAAAGTACCAATAAGTATCTAATAAAGTTCAGTAACTATGTCACTATTAATACCACTGTTATAATCACTATTTTTGTCTAAAGGAGACCCAGGTGACATGAAGCTATTATGCCCTGTGGACTTGAGATCTTGAATTAGGGTTTGATTGTGAGACTACCAGACAAGCAGTGGGATTTAAATATTCATGGACCAGGGTCCATCTAGGTCTCATGGGACAAGGAAGGGACCCTCACAGTTGATTACCCTGAGATGGGAGAGGAAACTCTGCTAGAGGCATTTACACCTTACTAAGCATTTCTGGTGTATCAAGCTCTCTGCTAGCTTGTGAGGATGTAATGTTCATTAAGACATGTTCCCATAGGCTCTGGTCCAGCTTCTACCAGTTTTTAGGGGGACCACTGGTTTCTCCTAAGACAAACATAGGAGCCAGATGACTTCTGTAGTGCCTTGTAGACCTAGTCCAGTCCTTGGTGGTTCTATGAACACTCACCCTGGCTCTGTCCCATAGAAGTACCAGGAGTCTTCCCAGGGGAGAGATTAAGAAACTCTTGCTCCTTCATCCTCTGTGATGGTTTGGAGCCTGAACAGCCTCCAGCCTAGGCCAAGTGTTCTTGGAGGATGCGCTTCTTTATCCCAGTCCCTCATCAGTGCCTCCTATAAGAGACCCACCTGCTTTACTGAGCAATTGACTCCTACATCCATATATCTCTACCACTCCTCAAACCAAACTGCCAGCCACCTCTAAGGCAGCTATTGATTTCACTGACCATAATGGAGTGTGTTCTGTGTGTAGTCACAGCACTAAACATCAGAAGGGATTCAAAGAGGAATCAGGCTAATGCCTTTCATCCAAGGAGCTGGCAGATGGATGAGCCAGACTGGCATGCACACAGTCAGCACAAGGGAATAGGCTGTGATGGAGCTGGGTGTGCAGCGGACTGAGAGTGGAATTAGCATCCAGTTTCCAATCCTAGTGCTGTAGCTGGCATTAAGGCATTCTATTACGCTCTCCAGACACAATCAACTTTATTCTACAAGGTAGACACTTGTTATATGCCAATAACTATGCCAAGAATGTATATGCATTATATTAGTTAATGAGAGTTTCTCAACTTTAACACTGTTGACACTTTGGGCTGGATAATTCTTTGTTGTGGGGAGCTGTCCTGTGCATTGTAGGAGTTTAACAGAACCCTTGGCCTCTATCCACCAGACACCAGCAGCGCCACCCCCCTTCCCCAATTGCAACAACCAAAAATGTTTGCAGACATTGTCAAATGTCCCCTGGGGACAAAATCATACTCAGTTGGGAACCACTAAGTGAATCCTAATATAGACCAGTGACATAGGTACAATGATCATTTCCACTTTACAGTAAACTGAGGCATAACAAGGTTAAACCATATGTCCAAGGTCACATAGCTAGGAGGAGCTGGAAGCAGGGCCAATCTGTTTCCACAGCCCTTAAGCTTACTGTCCTCCCTGTTTTGCCTATCTCTGCATGCATGGAGCTAAGGACTCTGTAATACTCAATAAACCCATGCAAAGATGAACCATTTCTAATGGCAAACCCTGCTGTTTATATTGCATTTACTATCTTACCTTCCATAAACCACACAACAACTCTTCAGTGTAGCTCCTGCTCCCATTTTATAAAGGAGCACACTGAGACCTGGATTGACAGAAAGGGATTGCCCCAAGTCACAGAGCAGAGCAGCTACCAGAGGCTGGCTTTGGGCCCACGTCTTGTAATTCTACACTCTCCAGTACTCAGAGAGTTGAGTAAACACCGATTAAACTATAGGAGGCTGGCAGGCAACTTAATAAAAAAATAAATGCAAATCCAGCATGATGGATATATTTAGCAGATAAATTATTATGTGATGGTATAAAAATAGATCAAGGGAGAGCACATGAAATTGCAAGCCTGACTGTGTGAGAGACAGGGAAGGCGCATGGAGAGCGTCGGGTACATTTAATTAACTTTGCTGGGAAAACATTCACAGGCTGCCACCTGAAACCAAAACATTCATGGGCTCCACTTAAAGTCACAATACATGTAGTCCTATTGGGAAGAGTTATAATCCAATAGAGCTTGAAGTCATTGATTAAAACAATGTCAGTGCTCAAATGCTTTGATGGGTAAACCCAATTCTCACCCGTATATAAGATAACCAGGCATGCATTTGTGGTCTGTGTGACCCATAAGCTCACTGACATTAAAATGTCCCACTCAGCTTTCTGTACAGATGGATTTCCATGGAGAGAAGGAAATCAACATGTATTGAGAGTCAACATCTCATTCAGTCCTGTGAGATTATTCTGCCTATTTTAGGCAAAGAGACTAAGGCTTCAAGAGGGCAAGTGAATTGCCCATAGTGCCACTGCTGGTGCAGGAATGAGCTTCCGGAAAGAGTCAAGTTCATTGAGTCATGCCACCACCCAGGTGCCTTGTGAGGCCACTGAGTGTTGTGGGTAAGGGTTTGGGTGCTGCCATCCAGATGACTGAGTTTAAATCCTGGGCCCACCCACACCAGCTATGTTACTTGGAGCATGCTATTGCACTTGCCTAAACTTCAGTTTGCTCATCTGTAAAATGGGAGCGATAACAGTGCCCACCTCATAGGAATGATGGGAGAATGTAATGAGCTAAAGTATGTAAACCATTGATAAATATCTAATAAAAGCTTGCAATGATAAGATGCCATTATTAATTACTATAATACTAATGTCTAAAGGAGCCCCAGGTGGCATGGAGCTATACCCTGTGGACTTGTGATCTCTCTCTGTTCCATGCCAAATGGAAAGCATACAGTCATGAATCAGGGTTTGAGTGTGAGAGCAGACAAAGAGTGAGATTTAAATATTCATTAGTCAGGGTTCATCTAGGTCCCTGGGGACAGGAGAGGATCCTCATGATTAATTTCAGGGGCCTTTTCCCTGAGATGGGGGGGGACACTCTGCTATGGTCATGTACACTTTATTAAGCACTGCTTGAAATCCTCCCTACCACAAAAGTGCTGTGATTTCAAGGTTTCCCTCTTTTATGGGAAAACCATAGCACAAGAATCTACACTGTAAACCCTATGCCTACTTAAGCCCAGAAGGAGCCTGTTACCTCATAGAAGAATCTTATTTTGCCTTCAAAAGAAGCAGTTATCAAGTGCTCGCTGGGCTTCAGCTGTTTTCACATCCATTTTATTTTGAAAGCAACTGCCCTGCAGATCTTGTGACCCTTGACTGATAGGCGAGGCACCCGAGAACGTGGGAACGAATGCATGTGCTCGTGGTTTTCATAGAATTTGGGGCATTGGAAAATGGAAGGTAGGTGCTTCTGGGTCTCAGAAATTTGCACGTCAGAACCCCTCCTAAGGGGCATCATATGTGTCTCTGAGTCTTGTATACAGAGATATCCAAGCAGGAGTGGAAGAATGCTTTTTAAAAAGTAACAAAGTCAGGCCTAGTAGATTGAGTCTGAATGACTCATTATAACATAACATTTTCTCCTGTCTCTCAAAACAGGAGAATTAGCTCACTAACTATTATATAAGCTCTTTGAGGACAGAGAACAAGTCTAATTGAGCATTACATCCTCAAAGACTGGCAGAAATCTCAAAACATCAGAGATGCTCAAAACTATGGAAAGAAAAAAAATGTCCTCAAAGAAAACTTCAGCGCATATTCTTCTTTTTATTCAAGTATCCACTGATTTACCTTCATGGGCCAGGCTCTTGGGTACAATGTGCATGAGGCAGTTCAAGTCCCCACCATCCTGGGACTTGGTCTAACTAGTGCTTCTGCACAAATGAGCTTCCAACAGTTGCGTATTCTCTGATATTGCAGGATTAACCATAGGCCCTTAAAGAAGAAAAGAAAAAAAATGAAAAAGAGTACTTAACAATTGCATTCTTTGTGTTTCTTGACAGAATGGACTAGAAACTACTAGCAATTATGTCGAAGCCATTAGTGCAAAGCCAATTTGCTTCTAGAGTTACAGTTGCACTCCAGGAACTTGAGCTACACTCCAGAGAGATCATTAGTTGCTGCAGACATGTTACTGAGGGCAGAGGTGTCATTTCCAGTCTGGAATGTCCTCAGTCAAGTGTGGGAGCAGAAAATGGGGGTCAAAATAATTAACCTCACGTGATTTTAGCAGGACTTCTTGCAAAATCGCCCATATACACTTAACATTTCTTTCAGTTGAATAATCTCAATGTATCAGTTTTATCAAAATATTTCTCTTTTTCTCTTTTATTTTCCCACCTGGCTGAGCTTTTTTTTAATTTTTTTTATTTTTTTTTCTGGCTTTCAATACAAACACCTTTAACTTACTTTCTTTGATTCCCTTCTCCCTTCCCATTCCCAATAATAGATGATTGTAACTAATGGAACTCACAAGTATTGCTGGTTGATGCCTTTGCTAGGATTTTCAGTACCATAATCCTCTCACCAGATCATAAGTCTCAGGAGAAAACACCTAATTTTTCCCTTTGTAAAACTTTCCTTGACTTCGTTTCAATTAAATCACTTTCACCGACCCCAGGCCTCCATTAACTATATCCATCGAAATCATCTGTTTCACCACTCCGTGCCCGAGGCTGAGGCAGACACCCCGGCAGCATCCCAACTGACCGAGGAGATGACAGAGTGGGGCTGGCAGGGGTTCAGGAATCAACTCTGGGTTCCAATACTGTTTCCACCAGTCACTACTGGAGATGGGTCCTTCAACAGCTCGTCGGGAGAATGAGGATAACAACATTTATCAGCTTGTAAGAAATAAAATGGATAAGTATGTGAAGTTTCTATCAGAGTGTGGATTTTGATGAGCCTTAATTCCATCCTCTTCATTCAACAAACATGTCCTGAAATCCACCTATATGCAAAGTGTTGCACACGACATAAGTTTGCCAGCTGGGTGCATTGGCTTACCTCTGTAATCCAGCACTTCAGGAGGCTGAGGCAGGAGGATCGCCTGAGCCCAGGAGTTTGACCAGCCTGGGCAACATGGTGAGATCCTGTCTCTACAAAAAATTTTAAAACTTAGCCAAGCACGGTGGCATGTGCCTATGGTCTCAGCTCCTCAGGAGGCTGAGGAAGGAGGATTGCTTGAGCCCAGGAGTTTGAGGCTGCAGTGAATTGTGATCACGCTGCTACACTCCAGCCTGGGTGACAGAGCAAGACCCTGTCTCAATAAATAAATAAATAAATAAAATATTTAAATAAAAAAATTTGCAACTGGTATGAGATATTTCAGTAATTGGGGTATAATTACAGTCACATATTTTTGTTGTTATTAAATGAATCACTCAAGCCATTTCTTCTAATCAGCATGAAGTCCAGAATCTCTCTCCTTGCTTCTTGATATTATTTTATCTTCCCTGTATTCTCACCACTTATCCAGGAGCTCCAGGGCTTTGTCAGTCACTCTTGCTTTACAGGGATGCCCAATCTTTTGGCTTCCCCGGTCCACATTGGAATAAGACTTTGTCTTGGGCCACACGTAAAATACACGAACACTAACGATAGTTGATGAGCAAAAAAAAGAAAAAAAGAAAAAACATGTTTATAATGTTTTAAGAAAGTTTACAAATTTGTGTCGGGCCACATTCAAAACTGTCCTGAGCGGCGGGCTGGACAAGCTTGCTTTAAAATATCAATCAGGGCCATCTCCTCCAAGGCCAAGTGCAATTGCCCCCAACTACCACCAGAGGTCACTGTGGAAGAATGATCTCATACAGGTCTAGAGACACTTCCCACCACAGCCAAGGCCATGCTGGTGCTGGCCTAGATCACCGCACAGTGCGGAGCTGCGGTTATATTTCCCTTAGTTCACAAGTACACATGTTCAACTGTTGTTACTCAGGTCTATACACTGTGTCAGGGGAACCAGGTGCTGAGACCCTTCCAGACTCATTTACACATTGAGCTTCAACTAGATCTCCCTGAGCAATCTACCTGGCCCCTTCTCTCCAGTCCATGAACCCTGGTGAGTGCCACCACTCTCTGCCTTGTTTATTCCCCTCATCAAATGTTTCTAGGATCATAGTTACCATCTTGTTCCCTTTTGGCCGTGTGGATCTACAGGATCCATTTGCAGATTGGTCTACACCTTCTCAGGTCCCTACATAATAAAGAGAGACAGCTGCTATTTCTCAAAAAGTGTCTCCAACAGTATCCATCCCTCTTCCTGACAACACACACACAAAGTCCTTGTTACAACCTCAGGAAAATGACTGCCTCTCATAAAACAAAATGTGGTTGTCCTTCACAGAGAAGGGCCACCGTTTTTTTTTGTTTTTTTTTTTCTTCCCCTAAATGATTGCTGTTGTATCTGGCCAGATGCTCAGTCTTAGGTACTAGAAACACAAAACAAGCAAACAAAACATTGCCCTGGAGAAGCTTAAAATCCAGAGAAGTCAAACTCCCAGACCACTCCAGGCAGGAAGGAATTGCCCCGTTTGATTAATTCTCATCCCATCAGACATGCCTCCAAGGAGACCAAGAAATCCTAAGTAACAAGGACCATGAGAAGAAGATGGCTGAGGAGGCATACGAACAAAAGGAACCTCGAACAAGCAGACCTCTATCATTGCCCTATGGGCTCTTTCTACCTGCTGCACAGACAAAATCAATTCACTGAGACCATGGTACTGCAGTAGAGAAAGAGTTTAATTAATGCAGAGCTAGCTAAGCAGAAGAATGGGAGTTATACCTCAAGTCAATCTCCCCAGGAACTTAGAAGCTAGGATTTTCATGGATAATTAGATGGACAGGGGGCTAGGGAATGGATGCTGCTGATTGGTTGGGGATGAACTCATAAGGATTCAGTCCTCATGTGCTGAGTCTGCCTCAGGGTGGGGGCCACAGGACCAGTTGAGTCATGAGTCCCAGATATGGGTGGAGTCATTTGGCTGTCAGAACGCAAAAATCTTGAAAACATTTCAAAGAGCAATCTGAGGCTCCACAATGGTGACATTACCTATAGAAGCAACTGAGGAAGTCACAGATCTGGTGACCTTTGGCCACATGACTCCTGAGCAGCAAGGGATTATAGAAAGGCAAGCTAGGAGACAATGACTAGTAATCCTTTAGCTACATCTACATCTTTGCAGAATTCAGGCCCCTCCCATAATCCTACTCTTGTGGCCTTTCATTAGGCTTACAAAGGAAATTTCAGTCCCTCAGCAAGCAGGGGATTCGTTTTAGGGAGGAATTATTATCATCCATGCTTCAAAATTAAATATAAACTACATTGCTCCTATGGTTAGCTTGGCCTATGCCCAGCCTGTGAGGCTAGAAGGAAGATGGGGTCAACCATGTTAGACTTCTCCCACTCTTGTAATCTTTGCAAAGGCAGTTTCAACCCCACCCCAGCCACCCCATCAGGAGATATAGCCCTTCATGCAGTTTTAGGGAGGAATGAGGCCCATGAGTTAGCTGTGGGTAGGCCAGGAGAAAAGCCAATTTCAGAATCCATCTACCTTTACCATCCCTCGCACATTGTGAGTAAATGCAGAACTAAGGAAGTGAAGTGAGTGATATCAAGGACAAACATCCCCTCACCTTCTAGTTAATTCCTTTTGACAACACAAGGCCTGAGGCACTTCAGCCTTAAACTGTGTTCAATGCCTTTGCTTTATTTCCAGGGAAATGCAGCAAGGATGTTGCCATGATGTGCGTACTCAGGATGTGGGGAAATGCAAGGAGGAGGGGTTCGAAGGCTTTGCATAAATAAATCAAATGAGGTTGAGCAACTGTTGAAATATGAGGAAATTGCTTCCAGCAGTTTAAAGTCTTGGCTTGACTCGTAATTTAACCTTGAATATAGTTTTCAAAAATCATTAAATCCCCAAAGCCTTCATCTTTAGCAGTGATTAGCCATGATGCAGTAAGCAGAAAGTTAATATATTTATTTATGAGAAGGTATGTAATGCACGACAAATCTATTCATTCAGCACTCGTGTAGTGAATACTGACTGATTGCTTGCTCAGTTACTAGCACTGTGCTAAGTGCTGAGAGGTAGGATAGTGAACAAACACAGCCTCCTTCCCCCCAAGGAGCTTACAATCTAATAGCAGGAGGGGACAAGGAGTCAAAATTTATGGAATACTGCTGCATGCCAGAAATTCTGCTAGGAATTTTTCACACATTAACCCCTGCAAGAACCATGCAATTTTCCCTGTATTATATATTAGTCAAGTGGTGCAGCTGTCTGGGGTAAATACCCAGGGTTCATCATCTCACGCCAAGAAGATGATGGACACGGGCACACACAAGGAGTGAGTTTAGGAGTGGAGATTTAATAGGCAAAAGAAAGAGAAAAGAGAACAGCTCACTCTCTTGTGAGAGAGAGGGCTGCTTGAATGGGAATTCTGGCCCATGGTTGAGTGCACCAGATTTTATAGACAGGCTTGAGGAAGCAGTGTCTGATTTACATAGGGCCCACAGATTGGTTGGACCAGGTGTGATGTTTACATAGCACATGGGGAACACTGGCCACCCCACCCTAATCTTATGCAAATGGAATTTTCACTTGGCTGGCGCCATGTTGTCTGCTCCTTACTGTACACATGGCTGGCAAAGAGAAGGGAACACTGAGCCACCATTTTGAACATTCCTAGTCCCAGGTAGCCTTCACTCATGCAAGCTTCCAGCTTGCTTGTCTATGTCTGCCACTCAATTTTACAAGTTGCTGTCTGTTAGAAAAGAAAATGATTTTGGGGCTACTTTTCCTTAAAAATGGAAAACCTTACCAAGGACTTCCATATCCTCACTATCTGCCTAAATAATTTCTTCTTAAGTCCTATATCATTAGTAAACTCAGGCACTGAGAGGTTAAATAATTTACCCAATGCCACCTGGTTACAACTGGAAGATCCAGACTTCAAACCATGGTCTGTTTAATTCCAAAATCTGTGCACTTCTTATCACTTTCTTCAAGGACAGAGCCAAACAGGAACAGAGGCTGCCCAACTCCCTTCTGTACTGAGCTATGTTTTCCTGGTTTGCCATCTGTGTAACAAAATGGTGAGTGCAAATGTTAGTCGGGCCTAAGCAAGTCATGGTCTTCTTCCTAACAAAGTGAAGAGTTTTATTTTAATTTAGAGTTATATTAAGAAAACTAAAGAGATGGGATGAGAAGGTAAGAACTCCCTCTTAAGGATAATAGGAAGGAAATAATGTGTTAACAACATCAATAGTTACTATAGTGCTCGCTGTGCACCAAGCACATGCTAGGAGTAGGGCATGAATGGCTTAAAATTCTCAAACAACCCCATGGGGTAGATACGGTTATCATCCTCACTTTACAGAAGAGAAAAGTGAGATGTGGAAAAGATAAGAACTTGCTCAAGGTTACACAGCTGGTTAGTGGAAGAGCTGGATTTGACTCCAGGGTCTAGAGTGTTAGAATGAGAAGCAGTCATTGTATTGATGGCAGTAAAGACAGACAGACAGATAGATAGATAGATAGATAGATAGATAGATAGATAGATAGATAGATAGATAGATGATAGATAGATAGATGATAGATAACAGATAGATAGATGATAGATAGATGATAGATAGATAATAGATAGATAGATGATAGATAATAGATAGATGATAGATAAATGATAGATAGATAGATAGATAGATAGATAGATAGATAGATAGATAGATAAATAGATGGATCATAATCTGAAGTACACAAGGACCTACCCTCCAGTCGAGCTTTGAGCCTGCTACTCTGGCAACATAAAGGCAAGTTGGTCCCTGTGGCAATGGTCGGCCAAGATTGACCCCAGCCCTTCTCCCAGGGAAGAAGGTCTTGCATCTGTGGTCATCTCTAGATAGTTATTGTGTATCTGGGAACTCATGGCTCTGCTGCTTCTTTGGTGACCCAGCACCCTGATCCTACTTACCCGACCTGTAGCAGAGAAGAAAGCAACTCCTATGCAGGGCTCTCAAAACTTGCCTTCTGAATGTGCGTCACTGAATGGGACCTTGGTAGGGCTGTCCCCTTATTGGTTCTTGGGACATTTCACCAAGAGGTGGGAGTGGGTGGGGAAGGGCAAAACTTCAGTGTTACAGGGTATTCTTTCTCTTCCAAGATAAATGCAGTTAAACCTGAATGGGTTGATTGCAGACGCTCTGAAGCCAAACTCTTGCTTACCTCACTTCCTAGCTTGTGTCATCTCACCCCGTAAGTCTTAAAATACTGGATCACTGCCCATAGTAAAACAGCTAACACTATTTACAGAGCAATAACATAATTAGCATCCAAACCTTAGATACTTTGCAAATGTAAAGGGAGCCATTCAACAATTACCCTGGAGAAACAGGCAAAAACAGGACTATCCTAGACATATCAGATATAAAGTCACCCTGCTTCTATAGGACCATCTACATGACAGGCATGAAGTGTCACACATGTACGAACCCATTTAATCCTCATGGCAGCCTTTTTAATGTAGGAAGAATTATCATCATTTCTATGTTACTAATGAAGGAACTGACAGTCAAAATCACATAGCCAGAAAGCAGACATTGCTGTTAACCTCTGTGTTATATTTTCCATCCCCCTCAAACCAGTCATCCCCCAGCAAAAGAAAGGTATGCCTTTTCCTCTGGTCCTAAGCTTGCCTTCTGACAGAAGCTTGGAGAAGGCGGCAAAGGAAGAAAAGTCTGGGCAGAGAAGAGGGCAGCCAAGCCTATGATAGGAAGAAGGGCCACAGGATCTTTCTAGTGCCAATCTTTAGTTGCATCACACATCTTTATGACTTCAGATGGCCATCTGGGGCCTTGAGGTCACAAAATGAATAATGATCCTTACATTCCTGCATCTGCTTTTGGGGCTCGCCCTGTTAAAACCACAGGTAAGGACAACATGGGAAGATTTATAGTTCTCAGCCTCTGTACCTACCTGCCCCATCTGATGGCCCTCCCATCTCTCCTCAAGCAATTGTTCAATGACACCCATGCAGCCTCCCAGTTGCCATGGAAATGGCAAGAATGCCTCTAATAGGAAGTAAGAATGGAAGAAGATGATTGTACAGATTCCTCAAGCAATTCCTGAGCAAATTCTCCAATTACCCTTTGCATCCAGAGTCAAGGATTTCTCTGGGTTACAGGAACAGCACTGAGGCTTTCAACATCCTCACCCTGGCAAGCTGGTTGCCTCCTTTTGCCCAGCAGTGCCACAGCACTACTATGCACAGCAACTCAGCTCCCTTCTTTCAGCTGGATTCCTTTTGCGAGACTGTAATTCTGAAACACCCAGTGAAACTGGAACAGGAACAAGAAAGGGGATTCTTCTGTGATTACCCCAAACCATTTGTTGTCTGCAGAAAACTTACATTGGTGCATCCATGGGCAGGGCATGAAGAGAGAGTCCACAGAGGAGCTTGACCCTCTCATCTTCCCAGAGATCTAAAGAGCAGGTGTGGTGAGGACCATCACTGAGGTCAATCAGAAATACCTGCTTGCTCCTGCCTTCATGAGAGATGGCTCTATTTAGCCACACAGACACATCCTTTTTCTACCTAGGCCTATCAACCTAATAGGAAATGGAGGCTCTGAAGACTAGTTTTACAAGGGGGTAAAGGAAAGTCTAGGAGGAAAATGGGGAGGAGAGTGGAGAAGTTGGGCACCAAGACAGCAGAAGTGTTGAAAATGTTTGGGACTAGATGGGACACAGCCAAGGTCGGGGCGCTGGTGGCGGCAGATGGGAGAAGAGGGTACAGAGCAACTGGGCATCTGAAGGCCTGTCCAGCCCTGGGGTGCCCACTCCTGTGTTGTCAAGCAGCTCATTCCCTTCCTCAGACCTCGGATTTTGCCTCCATGGAGATCTCTTCCATCTCCGACATTTAATGTTCTAGAGACAGAGTGAAAAGACACAGGAAGTTGAAGCAGTATCAGAAAGTTTCAGAAATGCCCGCAGAGCAGCAGAGGCTTGGGCTCCAAAAAACACACTGCAGGGACACTTCTTCCCACGATTTTCTAAGGACCAGATGTGCCTCTTCTTATACTGGGTATTAATCCCAAACTCCCTTATCATACATTTAAACTGTTTGCCTAACTGTCCAGCTCTTAATTAGGCATGTAACTGAGGAATCAGGGACAATATACAAATGAGCAAACAATCCCCAAACTTTATTTCTGTTATTGCCTACAACTTCCTCCCACAGGCATTAAGTAGCCAAGCTGAATTTTTTCCCCTACAGTCATTTCCTTTTCCACTTCATTTTCTAATCCAAACGTTTGAGGGTCAAGTGCTTGGGGCATTATTTAAACCACCAGCTGGAAAACAGTCCTCAGCAAAATAGAGGCATGAATAAGAGGCAAACATACATGTAGACAGACAAATTATTGTCGTGTGACTCATCTTTGATTTCAATTTGGGAACTGAGTTGAGTTCAATGCTGTCTCTTCATCTGTTTCTGTTATAACTGCAGGAAGCAGAGGGTTTCTGACTTCTCAACATGGTAAAACAAACAAATAAACAAACAAAAACCAAACAAGCCCCTCACCCACAGGTTGGCTGTCAAGCCTTTGTTCCCTTTGCTGCCACTGAAGCCAGACTGGCGCATCTGAGTAGGTTTCTGGACTCTCTCCTACCTCTATGAAGTAATTCTAGGCTCACTGAGAAGTGACTCCTCCCACTACAGCTCACCCCCTAATGCGTCAGGCCCACAACTGACCAGAATAGACTTCCTTCCTCTTTTCTGTCTGCTACCTATGGAGCAGTTGAGAAGGTTCATTTGCATACATCTTCATTTACTGTCCTTCCAAAGCCTTTGATACCGAGCACGCTAAGATGGGTATCCTCATTTTACAAAGATCAAGGCAGAGAGAAGAGAAGGGACTAGCCTAGGATCACACAATTGACATGTCATCGCTGTAAGTATTTTAAATGCAGGTATGACTCCCAAACCTATGCTCTCCAGCATTCTGCTTCCAGGTTTTCAGGTCCTGATTGTTGGAGAAGAGAGGGCAAGGGGTGGAGTTGGAGGTAGGAGGAAATAGGTCAGAAATAAAAAATATGCTAGAGAAAGAGATGTTGCTTACTCTATTCTGCAATTTTTCCTTGGGTCTTCTTTCCCTTCTTGGCTGAGAGCATGCATTATTTATCCCTCACACACAGAATTTTTGTAGTCGTAATAAAGGTCAGAAGGGGAGGAGACAGTTATCTAAATCTGCGCTATATCCAGGTGCACTTAGAATGACATATTGAGTCTAATGGAATCTTTTGAGAAACAAAACAAGACATGAGCCTCAATGTTTCTTTTTTCAGTTTTTCCTTTCTTCTTCTTCTTTGCTCCCTTTCTCCTTCCAAAAAAAAAAAAAAAATTTGTTGGCAAGTTGGTATCCCTTCCAGACCCATTTTCATTCCTCCCTCCCTGAACTGTCCTTTGAGATAACCTCAGTGCTCTTTTCATACCTAAATCAGGGAGCCTGGGATGAGCTATGTCACTCTGATGCATTCTGGTGTAAGCTTTCCCTTCTCTGATTTTGGAACCCCCTTAGATAGCTTCAAAGTTCTCTTTTAAAATCCTCAAACCTATTCACTTTAATTAAAACAATAAATATGTGCTCTGTAGCATTTGGCAAGAGTGACTTTGGGGATATTAAGGCATAAAAGTGAACAGATGGGATGTTGCAGTTCCGGAAAAGATGGACCCCCCTTAGGCGGGTACTTGCCAGTTGGGTGATGCGCCTCCATCTACAACCAACAGGGACATTTTCGTTACTGGTTACCGACCTTTTTGTTCTCCTCGGGTGACAATCCCTGACCTGATTTTCAGTCATGTTCAGCCACAGTAAGCTGTCAAGCTGGTCTGTCTGCATTAGAGCCAGAAGACCTGCCGCTTTTACAAAAGATCCCTGAGTATAGGGCTATTTAGTTTTTTTTTTAGTATCTGAAGGAAATGAGCCTGGCTCAGGAAGAGGGGTTCAGAAGCGTTTCATTCCGCTCTCATTCCTGGGACCCCACCAAAAACAACCACCAAAAAGATAAAATATTGTTTTAATTGCTGAAGCAAGGAAACTAGCAAATGTCTCCAAACAATAAATTATTAATTATATCTGCCAAATGCTGTCTTGATGGAGATGTGAGAACCAGATGGGAGACCACATTCACTGCCTCCAGTATCTGGAAGGGTGAGGATTTCCCTAGGGGAAGTGTCCTTGTCCCAAAGTTGATACCCAGGGATTCTCTGAGTGGAGTGGCAGTGTCTGGCATCATCTACAAGCTACAAGAGAGGTGGACATACATTGTAGAGAACAAGTTCATGTGGAATGGAGAAGAGTGGCTTTGGGAGTAATGATGGTAATACATATTTTTAGATATCCAGATAATGAATAAATGACAATATAGCATAAAGATAAAAAATAAGATTGTACAATATTGAAGGAGAACAAAGTTGGAGATGCTACCTGATTTTAAGACTTACTATCAAGCTACAATAATCAAGACTGTATGGTACTAGGGAAGAAAGACAAATGGATCCATGGAACAGAATAGACGGCCCGGAAATAGACCTACAAAAATAATAGCCTGCTGATCTTTGACAACGGAGCAAAAGCAATAAAATGGATGAAAAAAAAGTCTTTTCAACAAATACAGCTGGAACAACTGAACATGCACATGCAAGAAAAAAAAAAACCTCACGAATGTAGACACAGACCTTACACCTTTACCCAAAATTAACTGAAAATGGATCACAGACCTAAGTATAAAATATGAAAAATGACAAAACTCCTAGATGATAATAGGAGAAAATCTAGATGACCTTGAGTTCAGAGATAATTTTAGATACAACACCAAAGGCATAATCCAGAAAAAAGAATTGTTAAGTTGGACTTCAGTAAAATTAAAAAGTTTTGCTCTGCAAGAGACCCTGTCAAGAGAACACTGTGGTGTTACCTGGCCACATCCTGAAGAAAATAATTGCAAGAGGCATATCTATTTGATAAAAAACTCTTATCCAAAATATACAAAGAACAGTTAAAACTCAACAAAAAGAAAACAAACCTGATTCTTAAAAAAATGATACAAAGACCTTAACAGAAATCCCATCAAAGATGTTCAGATGGCAAATAATTACATAAAAAGACGTTCCACATCATATGCCATGAGAGAAACACAAATTAAAACAATCAAAACAATAGTGCAATACACTGCACACTTATTAGAATGACCAAAATGCAGAACACCAACAAATTCTGGCTAGAATGTGAAGCAACAGGAACTGTCATTCATTGTTGGTATTGATGCAAAATGGTACAGCCGCTTTGGAAGACAGTTTGGTGGTTTTTTACAAAACTAAATATACTCTAACTATGAGATACAGCAATCATGCTCCTTGGTATTTACCCAAAGGAGTTGAAAACTTATATCTACAAAATCTTGCTCACTTTTATTTATAGTGGCTTTATTCATAATTGCCAAAACTTGGAAGCAACCAAGATGTCCTTTAGTCAGTGAGTGAATAAATAAACTACCATACATGAGACAATGGAATACTATTCAGCACTAAAAATAAATGAGCCATGAACAGACTTGGAGAAAATTTAAATGCACATTACTAAGTGAAAGAAACCAGTCTGAAGAGGCTACACCCTGTATGATTCCAACTATATGATATTCTGGAAAAGGCAAACCTATGAAGACAGTAAGAAGATCAGTGGTTTTCAAGGATTAGTAGGAGGGAGAGATGAATTGGCAGATTACAGAGGAGTTTTAGGGCAGCGAATCTATTCTGCATGATACTATAATCATAGATACATGTCATTATACATTTGTCTAAACACACAGAATGGACAATGCCAACAGTGAGCCCTAACATAAACTTTGGGTGATAATGATGTGTCAGTGTAGGTTCCTCAGTTGTAAAAAATGTGCCCCTCTGGTGGGGGATGTTGATAATGGGGGAGGCTGTGCAGGTGGGGCAGGGGTTATATGAGAAGTCTGTGTTCCACTCAATTTTGCTGTGAAACCAAAACTGCTCTAAAAAAATAAAGTGTATTAATAAAAATAATTTTATTAGAGAAGGATGAAGAAGAAGAAGAGAGAGAAAGGGAAGGAGAAGGAGATGAAAAAGAAGTCGGGATTCAGAGATGGAAAGTAAATTTCAGTTGACCATTTCCCTTGTGCCAGGCACTGTGCTAGATATTTTAAATATACATCTTATTTTGCTTTATTCTCAAAATAGTGCAAGATCAAGATTCTTATCTCTATGTTAGGTATAATTAAATTGATAATTATAGAAGTTAGATCATTATAACAAGGTCAAACAACTAGTAACAGACATTTTAACTCAGCTGTACTGATGGCAAAGCCCAAGCTCCTTCAATTACATCCTCCTCCTCCTCATCATCATCACTCACAGCATCTTCACCTTCATCATCACCGACATGCATTGAGCTCTCAGATGCATCATCCCTGTGAACACGCAATCTTTTTATTTAATTCTTGCAACAACTCCATTTTGTAGTCAAGTACACTGGTGTTCAGACAAACTTAAATAACACTTTCCAGATCGCACATCTGGTAAGCAGCAGAGCCCAGAGCTTTCTGATTCCTTACTTTTAACCATGCTGATCTACTGTTTGTCACTATTTTCAGATAGAGCCCATGGTTCCACTTACTGGATAACAAATCATTTTTCCTCTCTTGGATGTAGCCTCCCCATCTACAAAATGAGCAGTTTGTACTAAATGATTTAAGATTCCTTTCCAATCTAATCTGACAAACTAATCTAATTTCAGAGCAGCCGCGTGGAGGGAATGTTTTTGCTTTGGGTTTGTATTTCTGAAATAACCTGTCTTCTCTCTTCCCAGGAGACCAGCAGTAAATACACAGATGGATAAGACTCAAAAGAACCTACAAATCCTGTACAATGAAATCATGTGGCAAGAATGTGGTTATTCTGAGAAACAGAATAAAGCAGCATTTTGCTGTGCCTTTTCACACAGCTGCCAATCAATGGTACATGCTGGCATACTTTCAGAATAGCTGCTCTGTTTAACCCAATGACCCAGAGGCAGCAATTTGGAGCTTAGCAAGTGACATCCCATGACATCCAGGATGCCCTCTCCACCTACCTGCACCCAGTCAATCACCAAGTCACAGGGATTTCACCTCTGGAATAATTTCAATCACCACCTGCATTCCCAATGGCTTCGTCCAGGCTCTTATCTCTTAGCTGCACTATAGCAGTAACCTCCTAACTGCCTCTGCACACTATAGTCCTCCCTCCTCTGTGCTATTAGAGTAATATTTTTCAAATGCAAGTCTGATCATGACACTTTTTTTTTTTTTTTTTGAGACGGAGTCTCGCTCTGTCGCCCAGGCTAGAGTGCAGTGGTGCAATCTCAGCTCACTGCAAGCTCTGCCTCCCAGGTTCATGCCATTCTCCTGCCTCAGCCTCCCAAGTAGCTGGGACCACAGGCACCCGCCACCATGCCCCGCTAATTTTTTGTATTTTTAGGAGAGACAGGGTTTCACCATGTTGGCCGGGATGGTCTCTGTCAGGCCTCCGAGCCCAAGCCAAGCCATCGCATCCCCTGTGACTTGCACGTATACGCCCAGATGGCCTGAAGTAACTGAAGAATCACAAAAGAAGTGGAAAGGCCCTGCCCCGCCTTAACTGATGACAATCCACCATTGTGATTTGTTCCTGCCCCACCTTAACTGAGTGATTAACCCTGTGAATTTCCTACTCCTGGCTCAGAAGCTCCCCCACTGAGCACCTTGTGACCCCCGCCCCTGCCCATCAGAGAACAACCCCCTTTGACTGTAATTTTCCATTACCTTCCCAAATCCTATAAAACGGCCCCACCCCTATCTCCCTTCGCTGACTCTCTTTTCGGACTCAGCCCGCCTGCACCCAGGTGAAATAAACAGCCATGTTGCTCACACAAAGCCCGTTTGGTGGTCGCTTCACACCGACGCGTATGAAATTTGGTGCCGTGACTCAGATCGGGGGACCTCCCTTGGGAGATCAATCCCCTGTCCTCCTGTTCTTTGCTCCGTGAAAAAGATCCACCTACGACCTCAGGTCCTCAGACCCACCAGCCCAAGGAACATCTCACCAATTTTAAATCAGGTAAGCGGCCTCTTCTTACTCTCTTCTCCAACCTCTCTCACTGTCCCTCAACCACTTTCTCCTTTCCACTCTTCAATCTCTCCCTTCTCTTAATTTCAATTCCTTTCATTTTCTGGGAGAGACAAAGGAGACACGTTTTATCCGTGGACCCAAAACTCCGGCGCCAGTCACAGACTGGGAAGGCAGCCTTCCCTTGGTGTTTAATCATTGCAGGGACACCTCTCTGATTATACACCCACGTTTCAAGGGTGTCAGACCACGCAGGGATGCCCGCCTTGGTCCTTCACCCTTAGCAGCAAGTCCCGCTTTTCTGGGGAAGGGGCAAGTACCTCAACCCCTTCTCTCCTTGTCTCTACCCCTTTTCTGCTTTCCTGGGGCAGGGGCAAGTACCCCTCAACCCCTTCTCCTTCACCCTTAGCGGCAAGTCACGCTTTCCTGGGGCAGGGGCAAGTACCCCTCAACCCCTTCTCTTTCACCCTTAGTGGCAAGTCCTGCTTTTCTAGGGGGCAAGAATCCCCAATCGCTTATTTCTGCACCCCAACCTCATATCTCTGTGCCCCGACCCCTTATTTCTGTGCCCCGACCCCTTATTTCCATGCCCTGACCCCTTATTTCTGAGTCCCATCCCTTATTTCCATGCCCTGACCTCTTATCTCTGTGCCCCAACTCCTTTTCCCACTTTTCTGGAAGGTAAGAACCCCCGAACCCCTCCCTCCATTTCTCTACTCTCTCTTTTCTCTAGGCTTGCTTCCTTCACTATAGGCAACCTTCCACCCTCCATTCCTCCTTCTACTCCCTTGGCCTGTGCTCTCAAAAACTTAAAACCTCTTCAACTCACACCTGACCTAAAACCTAAATGCCTTATTTTCTTCTGCAATGCTGCTTGACCCCAATACAAACTCGACAGTAGTTCCAAATAGCCAGAAAATGGCACTTTGAATTTTTCCATCCTGCAAAATCTAAATAATTCTTGTCATAAAATAGGCAAACGGTCTGAGGTGCCTAACGTCCAGGCATTCTTTTACACATCAGTCCCTTCCTAGTCTCTGTGCCCAGTGCAACTTGTCCCAAATCTTCCTTCTTTCCCTCCCGCCTGTCCCCTCAGTACCAACCCCAAGCATCGCTGAGTCTCTCTAATCTTCCTTTTTTACAGACCCATCTGACCTCTCCCTTCCTCCCCAGGCTGCTCCTCGCCAGGCCGAGCTAGGTCCCAATTCTTCCTCAGCCTCCACTCCTCCACCCTATACTCTTTTTATCACCTCCCCTCCTCATGCCTGGTCCGGCTTACAGTTTCATTCCATGACTAGCCCTCCCCCACCTGCCCAGCAATTTACTCTTAAAAAGGTGGCTGGAGCCAAAGGCATAGTCAAGGTTAATGCTCCTTTTTCTTTATCCCAAATCAGATAGCGTTTAGGCTTTTTCATCAAATATAAAAATCCAGCCCAGTTCATTGCTCATTTGGCAGCAACCCTGAGACGCTTTACGGCCCTAGACCCTAAAAGGTCAAAAGGCCCTCTTATTCTCAATATACATTTTATTACCCAATCTGCTCCTGACATTAAATAAAACTCCAAAAATTGGAATCTGGCCCTCAAACCCCACAACAGGACTTAATTAACCTCACCTTCAAGGTGTACAATAACAGAAAAAAGTTGCAATTCCTTGCCTCCACTGTGAGACAAACCCCAGCCACATCTCCAGCACACAAGAACTTCCAAACGCCTGAACCGCAGCAGCCAGGCATTCCTCCAGAACCTCCTCCCCCAGGAGCTTGCTACACGTGCGGGAAATCTGGCCACTGGGCCAAGGAATGCCCGCAGCCCGGGATTCCTCCTAAGCCGCGTCCCATCTGTGTGGGACCCCACTGAAAATCAGACTGTTCAACTCACCTGGCAGCCACTCCCAGAGCCCCTGGAACTCTGGCCCAAGGCTCTCTGACTGACTCCTTCCCAGATCTTCTCGGCTTAGCGGCTGAAGACTCACACTGCCCGATTGCCTCAGAAGCCCCCAAGACCATCACGGATGCCGAGCTACGGGTAACTCTCACAGTGGAAGGTAAACCTGTCCCCTTCTTAATCAATACGGAGGCTACCCACTCCACATTACCTTCTTTTCAAGGGCCTGTTTCCCTTGCCTCCATAACTGTTGTGGGTATTGACGGCCAGGCTTCTAAACCTCTTAAAACTCCCCAACTCTGGTGCCAACTTAGACAATACTCCTTTAAGCACTCCTTTTTAGTTATCCCCACCTGCCCAGTTCCCTTATTAGGCCGAGACACTTTAACTAAATTATCTGCTTCCCTGACTATTCCTGGACTACAGCCACATCTCATTGCTGCCCTTCTCCCCAACCCAAAGCCTCCTTCACGTCTTCCTCTCATATCCCCCTACCTTAACCCACAAGTATGGGACATCTCTACTCCTTCCCTGGCAACCGATCACATGCCCATTACCATCACATTAAAACCTAATCACCCTTACCCCACTCAACGCCAATATCCAATCCCGCAGCACGCTTTAAAAGGATTAAAGCCTGTTATCACTCGCCTGCTACAGCATGGGCTTCTAAAACCTATAAACTCTCTTTACCATTCCCCCATTTTACCTGTCCTAAAACCAGACAAGGCTTACAAGTTAGTTCAGAATCTGCGCCTTATCAACCAAATTGTTTTGCCTATCCACCCCGTGGTGCCAAACCCATATACTCTCCTATCCTCAATACCTCCCTCTACTACCCATTATTCTGTTCTGGATCTCAAACATGCTTTCTTTACTATTCCTTTGCACCCTTCATCCCAGCCTCTCTTTGCCTTCACTTAAACTGACCCTGACACCCATTAGGCTCAGCAAATTACCTGGGCTGCACTGCTGCAAGGCTTCACAGACAGCCCCCATTACTTCAGTCAAGCCCAAATTTCATCCTCATCTGTTACCTATCTCGGCATAATTCTCATAAAAACACATGTGCTCTCCCTGCTGATCATGTCCGATTAATCTCCCAAACCTCAATCCCTTACAAAAGAACAACTTCTTTCCTTCCTAGGCCTGGTTAGTGCGGTCAGAATTCTTACACAAGAGCCAGGACCACACCTTGTAGCCTTTCTGTCCAAACAACTTGACCTTACTGTTTTAGCCTAGCCCTCATGTCTGCGTGCAGCGGCTGCCGCTGCTTTAATACTGTTAGAGGCCCTAAAAATCACAAACTATGCTCAACTCACTCTCTACATTTCTCATAACTTCCAAAATCTATTTTCTTCCTCATACCTGATGCATATACTTTCTGCTCCCCAGCTCCTTCAGCTGTACTCACTCTTTAAGTCCCACAATTACCATTGTTCCTGGCCCGGACTTCAGTCTGGCCTCCCACATTATTCCTGATACCACACCTGACCCCCATGACTGTATCTCTCTGATCCACCTGATATTCACCCCATTTCCCCATATTTCCTTCTTTCCTGTTCCTCACCCTGATCACGCTTGATTTATTGATGGCGGTTCCACCAGGCCTAATCGCCACACACCAGCAAAGGCAGGTTATACTATAGTACAAGCCACTAGCCCGCCTCTCAGAACCTCTCATTTCCTTTCCATCGTGGAAATCTATCCTCAAGGAAATAACTTCTCAGTGTTCCATCTGCTATTCTACTACTCCTCAGGGATTATTCACACCCCCTCCCTTCCCTACACATTAAGCTCGAGGATTTGCCCCCACCCAGGACTGGCAAAGTAGCTTTACTCAACATGTCCCGAGTCAGGAAACTAAACTATTAGACCTCTTAGTCTAAATAGACACTTTCACTGAATAGGTAAAGGCCTTTCCTACAGGGTCTGAGCAGGCTACCACAGTCATTTCTTCCCTTCTGTCAGACATAATTCCTCAGCTGGGCCTTCCCACCTCTATACAGTCTGATAACAGACCAGCCGTTATTAGTCAAATCAGCCAAGCAGTTTTTCAGGCTCTTAGTATTCAGTGAAACCTTTATATCCCTTACGGTCCTCCGTCTTCAAGAAAAGTAGAACGGACTAAAGGTTCTTTTAAAAACACACCTCACCAAGCTCAGCCACCAACTTAAAAAGGACTGGACAATACTTTTACCACTTTCTCTTCTCAGAATTCAGGCCTGTCCTCAGAATGCTACAAGGTGTACAGGAGCCCATTTAAGCTCCTGTATAGACGCTCCTTTTTATTAGGTCCCAGTCTCATTTGACACCAGACCGACTTAGACTGTGCCCCCAAAAATACTTGTCATCCCTACTATCTTTTGTCTAGTCATACTCCTATTCACCATTCTCAACTACTCATACATGCCCTGCTCTTGTTTACACTGCTGATTTACACTGTTTCTCCAAGCCATCACAGCTGATATCTCCTGCTGCTATCCCCAAACTGCCACTCTAAACTCTTGAAGTAAATAAATAATCTTTGCTGGCAGGACTATGCTGAATCTCCTTAGGCACTCTCTAATCAGATGTCCTAGGTCCTCCCAATTCTTAGTCCTTTTATACCTGTTTTTCTCCTCTTATTCCATTTAGTTTTTTAATTCATACAAAACCGTATCCAGGCCATCACCAATCATTCTATACGACAAATGTTTCTTCTAACAACCCCACAATATCACCCCTTACCACAAGATCTCCCTTCAGCTTAATCTCTCCCACTCTAGGTTCCCACGCCGCCCCTAATCCCACTTGAAGCAGCCCTGAGAAACATCGCCCATTCTCTCTCCATACCACCCCCAAAAATTTTCGCCGCCCCAACACTTCAACACTATTTTGTTTTATTTTTCTTATTAATATAAGAAGGCAGGAATGTCAGGCCTCTGAGCCCAAGCCAAGCCATCACATCCCCTGTGACTTGCACGTATACACCCAGATGGCCTGAAGTAACTGAAGAATCACAAAAGAAGTGGAAAGGCCCTGCCCCGCCTTAACTGATGACATTCCACCATTGTGATTTGTTCCTGCCCCACCTTAACTGAGTGATTAACCCTGTGAATTTCCTTCTTCTGGCTCAGAAGCTCCCCCACTGAGCACCTTGTGACCCCCGCCCCTGCCCATCAGAGAACAACCCCCTTTGACTGTAATTTTCCATTACCTTCCCAAATCCTATAAAATGGCCCCACCCCTATCTCCCTTCGCTGACTCTCTTTTCAGACTCAGCCTGCCTGCACCCAGGTGAAATAAACAGCCATGTTGCTCACACAAAGCCTGTTTGGTGGTCTCTTCACACAGACACGCATGAAAGTCTCGATCTCCTGACCTCATGATCCGCCCACCTTGGCCTCCCAAAGTGCCAGGATTACAGGTGTGAGCCACCGTGCCTGGCCGACACTCTCTTAAATTAATCACTTTGAATAGTAAAGTAAAAAAAAAAAAAAAATCACCAGCTCATATTAAAAAGCCATTTATGGGCCGGGCACGGTGGCTCATGCCTGTAATCCTAGGACTTTGGGAGGCCGAGATGGGCAAATCACGAGGTCAAGAGATCGAGACCATCCTGGCCAACACGGTGAAGCCCCGTGTCTACTAAAAATACAAAAATTAACCAGGTGCGGTGGCGCGTGCCTGTAGTCTCAGCTACTCTGGAGGCTGAGGCAGGAGAAGCGCTTGAACCCAGGAGGTGGAGGCTGCAGTGAGCCAAGATCACACCACTGCACTCCAGCCTGGTGACAGCGAGATTCCGTCTCAAAAAAAAAAAACAAAAACAAACAAACAAAAAAACTCATTTATAATCCGACCTTTACCTCCTTTACCTAAATATGTTCAGCTTCACCTGTCTCTCATTCCAGCCTCTTATTTCTCAGCTTTACTGAACTTATATCCATATTTCTCAGAGATGAATGAATTTTCATGCTTTCATGTCTTTTTTCTTCTCACCCAGAATGCTCCTTATTTTCTCTCCGAGTCGTGGACTCTATGCCTGCTCATGTGTCAAGATGTAGCTCAACTTCCAACTTCACTAAAATTATCAACCTCATGGTGGATTCTCAGCTAGAGTTAGGCCTTCCCATAGCTCTAAATCTCTAGCACCTAACAGACAACATTTTAGATAGTTGGTTTTGCATTCATTGTCTTTATTGGAGTGAAAGCTTTCTAAAGAAAAGGAAGGTACCTAAATATTGAACAGATATATCAATACCTAAGACTAGACTATGCAAGTGGCTCTCCTGGGTGAATTAATAAATACTCAAATAAATACTTGAATGAAGAGAAGAGCCAAGGAGCACCCACGCCAGAATATTCAAGAAAAGTATTTGATAAGATCATTTTGCAAGAGTTTATGAGGTATATCCAGGAAACACATATTAAATGCTATTTGACCACAGATTCCATAAAATTATGCAGAGAACAAAAGAATTATAGATCGAGAACTTCTCCAACAGTTTCTGATGATCTGGTGAAGAAATCAATGTCCAAAGTCATGAAATAATAAAAAAGAATTCAATATATGACACTTATGAAATTAATTATGAAATTAATAAAATCTTATTAAATTATGAAATTAATAAAATCTGAATCAAAAATCCAAGGGGATTTTTTTATTAATTCTTGACAGAATGAAGTTAATTGGGAAGATCAAAAACAGACGAGCACAATCTCAATAAAAAATCACAGCAGGTATTTGTGTGGTAATTGATAATCTTATACTAAAATTTATATAAAAATCCAAAGACCCAGGAATAGCCAAGGCAACCTTGCAGAAGAATAAAGCTACAGGGCTTATATTACCAGTGAGTAAGATCTATTTTAAAGTTTTAGTAATTAAGACATTTTGGTATTTGCACAAGAATAGTTAAATTGATAAATGAGATAGAACAGAGAGTGGGCATGGAGGCCCATAACTGTAATCTCAGCACTTTAGAGGTGGAGGCAGGTGGATCGCTTGAGCCCCAGGAGTTTCAGACCAGCCTGAGACACATGTCAAGATTCTATATCTACAAAACAAAAACAAAAACAAACAAAAAAAAACACAATTAGCTCAGGCGTGGTGGCATGTGCCTGTAGTCCCAGCTACTCTGGAGGCTGAAGTGGGAGAATTGCTTGAGCCCAGGAGGTTGAGGCTGCAGTGAGCTGTGACTGCACCACTGCACTCCATCCTGGGTGACAGAGTGAGACTCTGTCTCAAAAAAAAAAAAAAAAAAAAAAATGCAGTGGTTACAGTCTTCCACATACATGGCTGCCTGATTTGTGACATACAAAAAAATCATATTTGCTGCCCTTTTGTATGTGTCTTCCTCCATTCAACCATGTTAGTGAGATTCATCCATATCTTCAAATATAGTTTTAAATCATTCATGCTCATTGCTGTGTAATATTCATTCATACAGTGTGCATCTCTTAGGCAGTGGAGAAAAGACAGTCATCTTAATCAATGGTTCTGGGTCAGTTGGATACCCATATGAAAGGATATATTTTATCCTTCTACCTCATATCATACACAAAAATCAATTGATAGCATTAGGAGATATACCTAATGTAAATGACGAGTTAATGGGTGCAGCACACCAACATGGCACATGTATACATATGTAACAAACCTGCACGTTGTGCACATGTACCCTAGAACTTAAACTATAATTAAAAAAATCAATTGCAAGTGGATTGCACATCTAAATCTGAAGATAAGAAACATTAAGCTTATATAAGAAAACATGATTATGATATTGGAGATGACAAAGATTTCTTAAACATGTTACCAAAAATGCAACTGTAAGAGAAAAAAGTAATGTATTAGATTGTATTAAAACGTTAATGGTGTCATCAAAGGACACAAAAGAGTGAAAAGGCAACCCAAAGAGTAAAAGATGATATTTACAATATACATATCTAACAATGAACACAAATCCCAACTATATGAAGATCTCCTAGTAGTCAGTTTTTTTTTTAAAGCAACTCAATAAAAAGAAGGCAAAAAACTTGAAGATACAGTTACATAGATATAAAAATGACCAATAAAGCTACAAAAATGTGTATGGCCTGATGAGTCATCACGGAAATGGAAATTCAAACCACAGTATCACTCACACTAGAATAGCTAAATAAATAAGACAGAAAGTACTAAGTGTGGGTAAGGGTGTAGGCAACTGGACATCTTAAATACTGCTAATGGGATTGTAAATTACTACAACCACTCTGGAAAGCTATCTGTGAGTATCTGCTATAAAGAATATATACATACTCTGTGACCCAGTAATTCTACTCCCAGGAATAGATTGAACAGAAGTGCATACATATGCTCACCAATGAATTGCATGCATATGTTCACATAAGGTACTAGAACATTCATAGCAGCATTATTTGTAGTAGTTCCAAGCTTGGAAACTACCCAAATACAAATCAATAGTAGAATAAATGAATCAATCATGGCATATTTACACAAAGAAATACTATACAGCAATGGGCATGAACAATTTAAAACTATACTCAACAATATGGATGACTCTCAAAAACATAAAGTTGAATGGAAGAAGACAAATACAAAAGGAGAAGCCATATGGTTCTTATTACATAAAGTCCAACAATAAGCAAAACCAATCTTGATCAAAGTCAAGACATCGTCACCCTTGGAGTGGGCATCAGCTGGAAGAGGTTGATGGTTTGATGGCAGGATGGTGCTTCTGGGGTGCTGGTAATGCTGTATTTCCTGATCTGGCTGTTGATTAGGCTGACACAGTCAGTCTGTGAAAATTTATTGGGCCATTCACTTATGAAATGTGGACTCTTCCTACGTATATTACACTTCAATAAAACATTTAAAACAGTTTTTTAAATTTTTATCTAAGGAAACAAATATTAAAACATATAAACCTACAATAATGTAAAAAGTGTGGTGTTGCCACAAGACTAGGAATATAGATGAATGGAACGCAATGGAAAACCAAGAAAAATAGCTTGGTAGATTTAAGAACTAAGTATATGATTAAGATGAAATTTGGGATCAGCAAGAAAAAAGGGAATTCACCAACAACAGTGTTAGGACAAATTTAGTAATTTGTTAGAAGGAAAAAAAAATACCTTCTTTAAACCATATACTAAAAAATGTCCAGGCCAGGGGTGGTGGCTCATGCCTGTAATTCCAGCACTTTGGGAGGCTGAGGCAGGTGGATCACTTGAGATCAGGAGTTTGAGACCAGCTTGGGCAACATGGCGAAACCCCATCTCTACTAAAATACAAAAGAAATTAGCTTGGCATGGCGGCGGGCGCATGTAATCCCAGCTACTCAGGAGGCTGAGGCAGGAGAATCGTTTGAACCCGGGAGGCGGGGGTTGCAGTGAGCCGAGATCGAGCCATTGCACTCCAGCCTGGCGACAGAGCGAGACTCCGTCTCTACAAAACAAAAACAAAAATAAAAACCACTACAAAGATAAAGTGTTACAAGTAAAACTAAAATGTAAATTAAAGATTGGAATGAAGGATTACTTATGACAAAAGATTACTGTGCTTTAATCCTAAAGAGCTCTTTTTTTTTTTTTCTTTTTGAGACGGAGTCGCACTCTTGTTGCCCAGGCTGGAGTACAACGGCGCAAATTCAGCTCACTGCAACCTCCGCCTCCCGGTTTCAAGCGATTCTCCTTCCTCAGCCTCCGGAGTAGCTGGGATCACAGGCATGCACCACCATGCCCGGCTAATTTTGTATTTTTAGTAGAGACGGGATTTCACTCTGCTGGTCAGGCTGGTCTTGAACTCCTGACCTCTGGTGATCTGCCCGCCTCGGCCTCCCAAAGTGCAGGGATTACAGGCATGAGGCATCATGCTGGGCCATAAAGAGCTCTTTCTAAACAACATTATTAATATTAATAATAGAATAAATGCTCTTAAAAATATGTACAAAGTATAAAAGCATACATCCTATCCTACAAAGTAAGACACAAAATGTCTAACAAACTCATGAAATTCTTTCATCTCAGTTAGTAAATAAATACTAATAAGGACGGTAATGAGATAGTATTTTTCATACATCAATGGCATTTTTTACGATACCATCCAATATTGGTGAGGGTGAGATAAAATGATGAGATTATTGATTAGTACTTTCTTTCTGAAAGATAATTTGGCATATATATATATAAAGCCATAAAATATCTATACCAATTGGCCTGATAATTTTACATCTAGAACTTATCTCTAAGGAAATAACTGGAGATACAAAGAATTATGTAAAAAAAGATGCATTGCAGTGCTGCTTATGATAATAAAAAAGAGTTGAAACAAACTAAATGTATGAGAAGAGGAGATGAGTTAAATAGCCACGGGATGGAAAAGTTAAATTTAAAGACAAACAAAAAATGCTAAAGACCATTAGGGTCCAGAAGAGGCCACCAGAACTTCCCCCAGACCTTTGGGGATTCAGGATCACACCCTCCTTTGCCGTTAGGGAGATTTCAGTGGAAAAGTTTTAAGAAGCCCTTCTCGGCATGACGATCTGCCACCCTGAGATTTTAAAACCTGGGGGAGTTGTTTACATGCAGAATGTTCCATTTGCAATGTTTACATGAATATTCAATGTATTAAAGTGACACATTTTAGGAAAAAAACCCCAATTCTCCTTAAACTTTAAGGTTGACTTGTATTTTTTTCTATTAATATGCTTAATAAAATAACACAAATAATAAATCATCGAGTCATGTTTTAAAAGTCAACTAATGACGTGGGAAAATGGGCTGTGTTAAGGAAAAAAGACAGGACACGATACATGTACAGTATATTTTGATACACACATACACTCCAAATTGTCTAACGAGTGATGAGATTAATGGGTGACTTTCAATGTTTTATTCTATATTTTTGGATTATTTGAATCTTGAAAAATGTGTAGCTGTCACTTTTACAAGTATAAAACAATAAAGCTATTTTCATTTTGAAAAGAAATTAAGCAGAAATGAGAAAAATGTTATAGATCTTGATTTCCGTTTTTATTTTATTTTTGGTGATGGAATTCCTTTCTTAAATGCTATGTTACACGAGAACTGAATCTTTGAACAAATAAAAGGAGCTCTGTTGAATGAGATTGACAGATACAGACCCCAACTGCTTGCCCTCTTCCTGCCTTTCACCTGACCTTTGTATTCTCCTCTACTCTGGTCCCCAACACCTGAAGCATCTACCAAGAGCCCCAAGGCATCACGGAACGCAATTGTAAAACTCTTATTCTACTAGATGACCATTCATTGGCATAGTAAGCCTTTCATGATATATTCCAATATTCCATAAGTGTTAAAAGTAGATTATAAAATAATTTGTAGGGTAATATCCTATGTTTTAAAACTCCACATGTGCTATATACAATTATATGTGTGTCTGTATATGTGTGTATATAGACACACACATGCACACACATATATATGCATGGGTGTATATATATAGATGTATATATACATCTAAATAAACAAAAAACGTTTAAAAAATAGTAAAAAGAAATACACTAAAGTGTAAAGTGTCGTATCAGAGCCATGGCTGTATTTTTTTGTATTTTTGTTTTTATATTTATTTTTATATTTTATAAAAACATTTATATTTTATATATGTGGAATACACACATATATATGTGTGATATGTGTATATATAGAGATGTATATATTTAATGTATATATACATCTAAACATTTAGTTACTAAAAAGTAGTAAAAAGAAATACACCAAAGTCTAAAATGTTGTTGTATCAGAGCCATGGCTATATTGCTTTTGTAATAAGAAAAAAATGCATTTTAAGGCTGAGCAGGATTTGAGACAATGATTTACTCTTGATGAAGTCTAGTGTGATTTTTCTGCCAATAAGAGATCCAGGTGACACTTGAGAATTATGGGTTTAGGTCTAGTTACTGTTTTTTTAGTAGCAGTAGTTTATTCAGGCATATTTTACATGCATTAAAATTCTCAAATCCTAAGTGTAGAGCCAGATGATTTTTGGTACACATATAGTCACATGAGTATAATTATTGTTTTGTTGTTGTTCCTCTCTTTACTCTTTATATCTGATTCTGGATGATGCTTAAAAAAAAAAACAGCTTTATTGAGGCATGCCTGACTTACAATCAACTGCATATATTTAAAGTGTACAATTTGATCAGTTTTAACATGGAAAGAAGAAGAGTCAGTTATTCCTAGGTTTCAATCTTGGATATGGATTTTTCTTGACCTTAGATAAATTATTTAATCTCCTTAAGCCTCACTTTTCTCACCTGTGGCTGATATACTTACCTTGCAGGATTGTTGGGAAGACTAAGTAATGTGTATGACTCTTCAGTACAGCCCCTGCCATACAACAACCATCCAATAAAATAATGGCTGTTGTGGATCTCATCTATTTCCAAACAGGGAACCGAAGATTCAATGAGGTTAGAAACTTGTTTACATTCCCAGAGCTGGGCTGAGAAAGCAGCTGACTGCATGACTTGACTCTTCTTGCTGGAAACTCTTAAATGTGTCTTCTCCCGAGGAGCTCCCCCGAGCAGTGTAAGAATGGTCTTGTACTGGCCGTGAAACTGGGAGAACAGGTATCTCCTCAGCCCTGTTGCTCCCTTGCCTGTAACTCTGACTTCACAATGAGTGATAGCAACCAATCCACCATGTTGCCCCTGGCAAATTGCCCAACTCACCAACCTCAGTTTCCTCATCTGTTAAAGGAAGAAATTACATCAATGGTGGCACCTTCTGGAGGCTACTGAGGGATCACATAAGATAACAGTTAAAATCAATTCTTAAAGCTCTGCAATTGTTCAATAGTTAGCTCTTTGAAAGAAAAGAATGTTGGAATTTTGTAGCAGAAAGGACCTTGAGAATCATCTCGTGCTAGATTTCTAGTCCCC
The DNA here is from genome assembly GCF_029281585.2 of Gorilla gorilla gorilla. Lineage (NCBI taxonomy): Eukaryota > Metazoa > Chordata > Mammalia > Primates > Hominidae > Gorilla > Gorilla gorilla. Next base: position 58,806,188 of record NC_073228.2, on the reverse strand, counting down.
CCTAGTGATGTAATAGTAATCATGTTAATTATCAAAACACCTCCCATATGTCAAGGGCCTACTAAGAGCATTGCTAGCCAGTTTTTCAGACATCACTGCATCTATTCTTCACCACAACCAGGCTACGTAGACAATATCAACCACACTTTACAGATAAGAAACCAAAATCCTAGAGTTTAATTGTCCAAAGTTATAAGGTTAAGAATCTTCCTAGTCCACGGCTTGCCCTTCTATAACAGTATATCTCAAATTCTTTCAGGAAAGAAAGAACAAGGGAACACTTCTTAGCTCATCTCATAACTGCAGCAAGACCTTTATAACAAAGCCTGTCAAGAATACTACAAGCAATGAGAATTATAGACCAATATTACTCATATAGACACAAAAATTCTTGAAAAATAAAAGCAAATTGAAACCAGCAATATATGAAAAACATATCACGACCAAGTAAGGTTTATCCTAGAAATGTAAGGATGTTTTGACACTTAAAAGTAAATTAATATAATTCTCCAGATGAACCAAAAAAGGAGAAAAATCATGTAATGATTATCTCAAAATATGCAGAAAAGATTGTTTGATGAATTCAACATTAATCCATGATTGAAAACAAATGTACCAGTAAATGAAGAACAAAAAATAATGTTCTCAGTCTGATAAAAGTCAATAATAATTTTAAAATCTGCAGGTAACAAAATACATAATAGTAATACAGTAAATACTTTCTATCAAAGACTGGTACCAAAACAGGGTATCTGCTGTAACTACTTCCATAATATAGTGCACTGGCTATCCTAGCCAGCATAATAACACAAGATAAAGAAATAAAAGGTATACAGATTGTACAGGAAGAAAAAAAGCTGTCTTTGCTCATAAATAACATAATCTTTAATGTATAAAATCCTAAAGGAATCTAAAATATGAGAACTAATAGGGGAATTTAGCAAGGATTCAGCATACAAGATCAATATACAAAAATCTATTTTAATTATGTTTACTAGTGACAAAATAAAAAATGATAACAAGGAATATCATTTACAATAGCATCTAAGGGTATAAAATTCTTAAGGATGAATTTTACAAAATATGTACAAGATAGCTACACTTAAAACTTTAGGAGAAATTAAAGAAAACATAAATAATTGGAAAGCTATACCATGTTCATGGAATAGAAGCTTAAATATCAATTCCGTCAAGATTATTTACCAGTTCAAAGCAATACAGTGAAAATCCCAGCTGATCTTTTTATAGAAACTGATAAGCTATATAATTCATTTGAAAATGCAAAGGACCTACAATAGTCAAAATAATTATGAAAGAAGAATAAAGTTAGATACTTTCAACCTGATTCAGGGGTTACTATAAAATTACAGAAATCAAGACACAAAGTGGCATGGACATAGTCAAATATATTAATGAAATAGAACAGAATTCAGAAATAGACCCATATATGTATGCTCAGTTGACTCTGTTGAAGGTAATTCAATGAAAAAAGATAGTCTTTTCAATAAATGGTGCTGGCTCAATGGATATACATTTGAAAACAAAACAAAACAAAAGCCTCACATCGTACCTTACACTGTACATCATTAAGTAAAAATTTAAATCACAATTACAGTCATGCATTGAATATACCATAATGGTCCCATAAAATTATAATATTGTATTTTTACTGTACTTTTTTATGTCTAGATACGTTTATATACATAAATACTTTCTGCTGTGTTATAACTGCCTACAGTATTCAGCACAGTAACACGCTGTATGGTTTGTAGCCTAGGAGCAAGAGGGTGTAGCAGTAGGCTATACCATCTAGGTTTGTGTAAATACACTCTATGACATTTGAACAATGATGAAATTGCCTAACAATCCATTTCTCAGAATGTATTCCTGTCATTAAGTGACACTTGACCATGTAAAGTTTTTAAAAGAAAACACAGGAGAGTATCTTTGCAACCTTAGTTAGACAAATATTTCCTGAAGAAGACATAAAAAACACTAATGAGAAGAGGAGAGGACAGGAGAGGAAAGGAGGAAAGAAGAAAAGAAAAAAGAAAGAAAGAAACAGAGAGAGAGAGAGAAAAGAAAGAAAGAAAGAAAAAGAAAGAAAGAGAAAAAGAAAGAAAGAAAGAAAGAAAAAAGAAACAAGAAAGAAAGAAGAAAGAGAGAAAGGAAGGAAGGCAGGGAGGGAGGAAGGAGAAAAAAAGAAAGAAAGAAAGAAAGAAAAAGAAAGAAAGAAAGAAAGAAAGAAAGAAAGAAAGAAAGAAAGAAAGAAAGAAAGAAAGAAAGAAAGAAAAGAGGAGGAGAAGGAAGGAAGGAGAAAGGGAAAGGCAGAGAAAGGAAAGAAAGGGAGGGAGGGAAAAGAAAAGACAAGAAAAAGAAGTTGCTACATTGGACCTTAACAACGCTAAAAACTTCCCTTTGAAGACACTAACGTGAAACTGAAAAGACATGCCACACGATGGAGAAAATACATACATCTGACAAATGACTTATATTCAAAATATAAAAGGAATTCTTACAAGTCAATACTAAAGATGGCAAAATAACTCTAATAGCCACTTCCTAAAAAGACACACAGGTGATCAATAAGCACCTGAAAAAATGATCAGCATTGCTAATCATCAACAAATTGCAAGTTCAAACCACGATGTGATATAACTTCATACATTAAAATAGCTAAAAGTTAAACAAAGAAAACTAGCAAGCTCTGGTGAGCATGTGGACAATCGGAATTCTTGTAGTAGGTAAGTAAATGGCATAATTACTTTGGAAAAATGTTTGTCAGTTTCTTACACAGTTAAACATGCATCTACCTGAGACCCATCAATTTTACTTCTGGAAATTTGCCCAAGATAAATAAAAACCACACAAAGGACTCACAAAGTTCATCCAAAGACTTATACACAAACGTGCCTGCAGTTTTTTGCACCACAGCATAAATCTGGAAACAGTCCAAAAGTCTATCAAGAGGATGGATAAATGAATTATGTATTTATTCACTGAAATACCACTTAACAATAGAAGAAAACAAACTGCGAATACCTACAAAAGCATGGATAAATTTCAAAAACAATTTGTTGTGCTAGAGAAGTTAGACACAAAAGAGTGTATACTGTACACTTCCGTTTATATAAAGTCCTTGAAAGGGCAAAACACACTGTAGCAAGAGAAGTCAGATCAAGGATTGCCTGGGGTAGGAAGTGGTGAAGATTGACTACCAAGCGCCATGAGAAAACTTTGTGGGATAACAGAAACGTTCAATATTTTGACTGGGGCGGTGGTTCCACGTGCGTATACAGTTGTCAAAACTTATCGATGTGTACATTTAAAGAGCATGCGTTTTGTTGTGTGAAAATAAATTGTGTGCGAATAAATGTGATTTTAAAAAATAATAAAGTTCCCCACATATTTCTTAGGTCCCTTAAAGAGTGAGCACTGCTTGTCAGTGCCAGAGCCTCTGTCTCATTAATCTTTTAATCGCAGTCTATACAATATCTGGCACTTGGTAAGTGCTCCCCAGGTAGAGTTTGAGAGAAGGTAGGTCGGGAGAGCACGCATTGTCGGAGGGGTGTGAGGAGGAACAGAACACAAGCAGGACTAGACAAATATGCTCTTCTGCTAGAAACCTCTTTCACCATAAGGTGGCAGCAGAGAGCACCTGGCAATGTCTTTACCTACTTAATCCAGCAGGTGACAGCAGACCCACACTAACCTCTACACGAAGTTGCATTTTCTCCTCTCTTTCCTACAGTTACCACAATCTCAGCCCAGCCACTCCGCCAGGCAGAAAAGGGAGACTTAAATGGAAAAGAATGAGAACATACCGATGATCCCCATATATGACGGGCACTGTTCTCCATGCTTAATAGGCAACATTTAATTATACTTTATGTAATATCCATGCTTAATAAGCAGTATTTCATTTCCATGCCCATCCTTTTTCATGGGTATGATTTTCTTTGTTGTAAAGACAAGTAAACAAAGCTTCAGAGAAGGAGAACATGTTCCTGATCACGGATCTAGAAGTGATAGCGATGGAGTTTGAGTCTGCTTTTTCTTTCCATGTCATCCTGTCCAAACCTATAGACCAACATGATCCATACAGAGGTTATGTATTGGTGTTCACTGCAGCAGTGTTCGAACTGCTCATGTGCATTAGCTCATGTAATCTTCACAACGAGTTGAGGTAGGAACAGTTGTTATCCCTATTTATTTTATTTATTTATTTATTTATTGTGTTTTTGAAACAGTGTTACTCTGTCACCCACTCTGGAGTGCAGTAGTGCGACCACAGGTAACTGCATCCTCAAACTTCCAGGCTCAAGCAATCCTCCCACCTCAGCCTCCAGAGTAGCTAGGGCTACAGGTGTCAGCCATTGCACCTAGCCTGATTATCGCCATTTTAAAGGTAGGCAGTGACACTGAGATACTGATAGGTTAATTAACTTGTAAAGTTCCCATCATCAGTAAAAGCTGCAGCTGCCACTGCCTGAACCTTAATCCTTCACTGCAGAACTAGCTACCAAGTGACCACTTTGACAAGCCTTGAGGAAAAGGCGGAGGGGGCTTTAGCACACACTCAGCTAACGAAAGTGTGCCGGTTCATTTCCCACAGCTCCACACAAACTCCCAGGGGTAGTAAAGAATAGCTTCTCCCTCCTCTGTGTCCCTAAGAAGTCCCAGGGGCATTCAGAGATTTACTGTCATCCCTGTCCAACCCATAGGAGTCTTCTAAGACCCATGCTTCTTCACCCATCTAGCCAGCCAGCCTTTATTGAGTACCTACTGAATGCCAAGCCTTAATTATGAAAACACAGAGCCTTTCTTCAAAGAGCTTTCATACTGAGGGGAAGATCACATGCAAAAGCAAGCAAAAGCAAAACTGCAGAGAGATACTTCTGCTGGTGACTAATTACCATGTGGATGGCACAGAATTTCTGTCTAGTCAGGGAGGACTTCCTGTAGGAGGGGAGGTCTTCCATTGAGCCTTAGAGGGTGAGTAAGGCTTGAAGAGATGGAGAAAGAGGTCAGGATACGGTCTTGGCCTGAGTGAAGAGGTTTAGTGAGAATAGAGAGGTCAGCTAGGCCAGAGGGAGGGTCTTGGGAGGAATAGCTGAAAATACACCTGGAAGGGTTGGTTGGGGGCGTATTGTGGAAGGTCTTGAGGGCTCAGATGAGAGCCTTTTTGTATCTCTTAAACTGATGGCTTATGAATGGCTGGAAGCCATTCAAAGTGCGTAGAAAGAGAGTGGCAAGAGGAAGCCAGTTCCTAGGAAATTAACATAGGCAAGCCTGTGCAAAAAGGAATGGAACTGGGGAGCCTGCAGGGGCAAGAAGAAGGGACCTAGTCCATGTGGAATATTTCCTATGTGTCAAGTACTTAGTATTTAGCCTACATTATGACAGCTAATTCTCCGTAGAGCCCTGAAAGATCTGTGCAGTTATCATCTCTGGTTTATAAATGACTAAAATGAGACACAGTGAGGTTAAAGATGTTTCTCAAGGTTACCTGACTAAAACCAAAAAAGCTGAGTTTCAAACTCCCACAACCTAACAAACACCAAAGCTCGCTTTCTTAACCACTATGCTCGACTGCCTTTATATCATGGGTCATGCGAAATCCAACCTAAGTCTAAGAGATATTTAACCTCATCTGAGACATCTATCAGGTTGGAAAACATTTAGGGCTCTTCCCTGGATGCCACTGTGCTCAAAATAGGCAATGTCTCTAAACAAATAATTAGAGAGGCATTCTCAGTGTTAGAAGTGTGGAAAGCTGAGGACCATGCCTGGCTTGTGAATTCAGAGGTTATAGTAATAAATACTTGATAGTGTTTATTCTTTTAAGAGGCTGATGGGAATCACAGTGGCCCTCAGGAGACAGAAGCCATCAGAGAAGGGCGGCAGTGGTGCCAATGCTAAACACCTCCATCATGTCTTCCTTGAAAGGCAGGGAGGGCATAAACACCTTGCTGCCACACTGGAGGCGCTCAGGAAGACCTGGAATAGTTGGAGAGAAAGCACTCCTAAAAGCAAGTAGAAACTGCCTGCAGCTCTTTTGGTGTGGTTGGATGTGGTTGCAGATTTATCTGGCTTATCTTCTCAGGCATAGAATAATTGCTGTCCTGCAGGGCAAGCCCCAAAGAGATTTCCCCAGAAGCAAGCATCCTGGCTCCAGTTCCTTGTCTTCTTACACAGTGCATGCCTCCCAAATTTCCTGTCTAAAGCAGAAATAGCCATGGCATAGCAGCAGCACCACCCCGCGGAGTTAGCTACTAGTGCTGTCACGCATGTTGGAGCTACTGCAGGAAGAGGTGGCAGCATGGGGGGAAAGGATGGGAGGTATCAGGTCTGCATGGAAGAAAACTGGAAACAAAGCCACTGGCTCGTGAGAGTTTGAAGCTCATGAGAATTTAGGGAAAACTTCCACATACACGGTTCTGTACTCTTCAGCTTTCAGAGCTCCGGAAGATCAGAGTCCAGGGTGGAATCTGTCATTGAGAGAAGAGACTTGGAAGACAGTGGCTTCAGGGAGGAAAGTGACGGCATTGTAGTGATGGAGAGCTTAGCCCTTGTCTGAATGAGGCTCTGACAGGTGTGGTCACCTATGACAAACCCATGGATAATGTATACAAGAAGGCTGATAGTTGTGGCACTGAGCCATCTTCTAAAAAGACCACATTTGAAGGGAAGAAGAAACCTTGCTCAGTGAGATTAATCAAGCAAGGACTTCTTGGTTAGGGAAGGCAAACTGTTTTGATGCATTGGTCAGGATAGGCTAGGTTGTGCTGCAGTAACAAGCTATCCCCAGACTTCAGCAGTTTTTAACATAAACGTTCCTTTCTCACTCATCCAAAGCACCTTTCTGGGCAAGGACTCTGTTTTTCATATTCCATCAGGGACCCAGCATCTGGGATGTCACCAGTTGCTGAGTCAAGGCAAGAAAGAACTAAGTGTCCCGGGCCTTAACGGGAAGTGATATCACTTCTAGCCATGGATTGGAACTAGTCACATGGACCCAATTAATGCAAGGGCAGCTGGAAGGTGTCAAGGAGCAGAGTGGGGTCTGGTGAGCACCACCTTCTCTGGCACGCTTAGCAGAGTCTGGTGTTTGTCATTCCGAGAAATCTCTGACTGAGCTCCTAAGGGTCTATGACTTATGAGCCCCTGGGGGACTCCAAATAAAAACTAAAAGAATCATTTTACTAAGAATTCTATGAGGCATTGAGGTAGAGCCACACTGCCTGGACACTGCTTCTTTGGACAAGCCTCACACAAAGAGGGAAGATGCATGCCCTCTTCCTCAGAGACAACTGTACATCATGGCATTCAACATACCAGGAGCAGTGGCACCAGTGGTCCCCAACAGAATGCCACTAGCCTTCTCAGAGCAGAGGCAGAGCCTGGCATAAATGGATGTGTCTGTTTGAGTGTTGGCAGCACATGAGAGCCCCACTGAGTCTGATTGTGCCTGGGGACTATTTCAGAAAGCTAAGATCTTTGTTATGCATGTGGAGAACAAGAGCTGGAGATGGTGACCTCCTATTGAGTCTAATAAGACTGGTAACACTGATTGGATTACGTCCACATTACAGATGAGGACCTTGAGGTTTGGGGAAATTAACGGCCTTTCCAAAGTCACCTGGTTGATGCATGGCAGAGCCAGAGCCTGTTGACCCTATTGCATGATTTGAAATCATCATGTTTGGGAGGCATGCACTGTGTAAGAAGACAAGGAACTGGAGCCAGGATGCCAACTTCCCAAGTGACCTCGGGCACATTATTTGAGGGCCTCCATTTCTCTATTTGTAAAGAGTAAAGCTGGATGAGATGTCTCAAAGTCTTTTCTGTTCCCACTGAAGGTCTGTTGCTGCAACCCCATTGGAGCTGATGACAGACTCCATCAGCTGGAAGTCTGCTCGACCTGCTCCACCTGCTCCATCACCTCCAGTACCTGGAAGTCCAAAATTAGGAGAACAGAGCCCACGGCCTCATGCCACCACACCTGCTTTCACCAGCTCCTGGAGAAGTTGGACAGCTAGAGAAGGGAAAGCATGCTGGGCTGGAGCCCAGTGGGGTCACACTGTGGGCTCCCTGCTACTGTCCTCTGCTCCAACCTGGCCAGCCACCAGCTCGGCCCTGGGGTGGGGAGAGGTGGCGTCAACAGTCAGGAGCTGCAGCCTGGGGGCTGCCCTGCCCTGCAAGGCTTCTTGCTGTATGTCCTTCTTGCTGTATGTCCTTGCATGCGGCCTGGTCCTGCCTTAAGCAGGGGCCTGCTCCTGACAAGCAGCTCAGCTAGGGAGGAGAGGCCATTGCAGCAGATGGGCGGATGAAGACCAGGTGGGAGCATGAGGCCAGATCACGAGAGTCCTGAGCCCCCCATGGAAGACTGTTCCAGGCCATCCCTGGCCCTGAGTGTCATCTCCCACTATCCCTGTCACTAAGGTCCCCCATAAATTTGACTTTGCAAGCTCCCTCCCCGAGATTTAGGCATCCTTGGGACTTAGCTCCTCTCTCTAGCACCCGCGTGCACGGAGTCCTCCCCATCGCTGGAGCATGAGTCCATGCTTGAGACTAAGCCTTCTCCCCATGCCTGGCACTGAGTGCCATCCACGTTATGATGTGCAACTGAGCCCTGACATTGAGTGGCCTTCACCCACCTGACACCTAGCACCCCTGATGTCCCACAGTTAGTGCTTCCCTGATAGAAGAATGCCTCTTATCCTCCTCAGCAGGTGGCCTCCCTCCCACTTTGGCAGTCTCTTGCTGTGACCCTAGCCCCACTTGGCATGTCATCTCACCATTACAGCCTTAGCCCTCTGTTCAAATGTAGCCAGCACCTACTGAAGTTGTACCATGTGACAGTGATGTTCAATGCTCTTGTTAAACACACAAACCAGGCTCCCAAGCTTCTGTCTGTGCCCTTTCTCCTCTACTGCATGCCCTCATTCCCCTCGGCACACTGAATTCTCCCCGGGTAGCCTCTGCAGTTCTGGGAGTACCAGTACCCATCAGTGCTCTAGGGCTCCCAAGTCCTGCAGCCTTCTGGGGATGCCTTTCCTTTCCCATCTGCCATTACACTAATGATAATTGTCGGCCACCTCCAGGATGCCCTAGGATTCCCAAGGTGTTACATTCTTTGTGGCTTTTTTCACTTCTGAGTCAGAAAGGCTACTCTGAGCTTTCCCTCTCACCTCTGAACACTTCTGCAAGCCAGACTTGAACCCAACATTTCCACCACCTTCCTCCTGGGCCTTCCCTACTGCAAAGCTAACTCAAGGTTGTCACTTGTATCATGTCACTTGTATCATGAAGGTTTCAGGAATTGCCATGTGGGGGAGAAAACAGCTGAATGTTAAATACCAGGTTCCATTCTTGAGTCAATGGTCACCTTAAACCCCAACCTGCCCTAGGAACAGAGCCCCTTCTGCCATCTCTCTTTTTTTTTGAGACAGAGTCTTGCTCTTTTGCCCAGGCTGCAGTGAAGTGATGTGATCTCGGCTCACTACAACCTCCATCCCCTGGGGTTTAAGCGATTCTCCTGCCTCAGCCTCCAAAGTAGCTGGGATTTCAGGTGCCCGCCACCATACCTGGCTAATTTTTGTACTTATAGTAGAGACAGAGTTTCACCATGTTGACCATGTCTCGAACTCCTGACCTCAGGTGATCCACCCGCCTCAGCCTCCCAAAGTGCTAGGATTACAGGCATGAGCCACTGCATTCAGCCTCTGCCATCTCTTCCTTCCCTTGGGACCCACTCCAGCACTTACGCCCTTTAATAGAAACCAAAATGCCACTCACCCGAAAGTAACCTCAAGCAAGGAAGTTGTCCTTCCACTTTCTTACCCCCAGAAATGACCTCTTTATTTCTTACCCTCCCCTTCCTCATGAGGCCTTGAGATCTGAAACTGCTGAACAGCAGGGACCCTGAAAGTGTTTTTCCAAATGGAATAACATGCTTCCTTCCTCATCCAGTGAGCTAGAAAGTGGCTGCAGTTTGTTTGCAGTAGCAGTTTTTTGTTTTTTATTTTTTACCGCCGCACACACATTTTCAAAGACATGGACCTCACTGACCCTCCCAGCATCATTTGGCTTCAGGCCACACCACCTACACCACTTTTTGACAGAGCCAAGAGTGATGCTGGAAGGGGAGGCAGGAAGGAGAAGAAGAAAGGGACCCAGAACAGTGGAATGCAGCAGCTCAGGGGCCACGCAGGAGTGTGGTTCTGCGTCTGGCCTAGGCACATCACACCTGCCTTGGGCGTAGTATCCTCAAACCTGCTAGTTGAGGGGCGGGAAAAATTCACAGAATCTTTTAGGGATTTCTTGCTCAGATAATCTGAGATTTGCCTCTAAATCATGAAAGTGAGCCTAAGGCCAAGCATCAGGCCTTCAGGGAATTGAGATTGGACACAACTATAAACTTGAATTCCCAGCCCAATAAACTTATCTCTCTGGCAGGAACTTCCAGAGACAAGTATTCCAGACCAAGCTTTTAAGGAGCACAGTGGAATAAGAAAGCAAGAAAATAAAAGGTTGCTGTGTATCACTTGTATGCCAAGTAATATTCATCTATTATATCATAACATTATAAAATTGAGATATAATTTATACTATACCATAATATTCATCCCTTTAAAGTGTACAATTCAGTGATTTTAGTATATTTACAATGTCATACAATGATCACCACTGTTTAATTCCAGAACAACCTCATTACCCCCATACTGCTTTGTAGTCACCCCCACCTCTTCCCAGTCCCTGGCAGCCACTACTTTGTATCTTCTTAGATTAGCCTTTTCTGAACGTTTTACATACCATATGTGGTATTTTGTGATAAATACTTTTGACTTAGCATGGTGTTTTCAAGGTTCATATACGTGGTAGTATCTTTAATCCTTTACTCATTTTTATGGCTATATAATACTCTATTATACAGATATATGACATTTTATTTATCCATTCATCAGTTATTGAATATTTGCATTCCTTCTACCTTGGGCTATTATGAAAAATGCTATGAACATGCATGTATAATTTTTTTAATATGAACACACATTTCACATTTTCTTGGGTAGATACCTAGGGTAGAATTGCAGGGTAATATGGTAACTCAATGTCTGCCTTTTTGAGAAACTGCCAAACTGTTTTCTGTGGTGGCTGTGCCATTTTACCTTCTCAACAACAATGTATGAGGGTTGCAATTTCTCCATATTCTCACCAATACTTACAAATGTTCATCTTTTTTATTGTAGCCATTCTTGTGGGTATGAAGTGGTTTGTCATTGTGGTTTTGATTTGCATTTTCCTAATGACTAATGATGTTGAGCATTTTTTTCATGTGCTTATTGGTCATTTGTGTATCTTCCTTGAAGGAATGTCTATTCAAGTCATTTGTCCATTTAAAAAATTGGGTTGTCTTCTACTGTTGCATTGTAAGAGTTCTTTAAATATCCTGGATACAAAACTCATAACAAACATGATTCAGTTATATTCTCCCATTCTGAAGACTATCTTTTTACTTTATTAATAGTGTCCTATGAAGTACAAAAGTTTTCATTTTGAAGGAGTCCAATTTAACTGTTTTTTTCTTTTGTTGCTTGTGCATTTAGTGTCATATCTAAAAAACATTGCCTGATCTAAGGTCATGAAGATTTACTCATATGTTTTCTTCTAAGAGTTTAATAGTCTTATCTTTTACATTTAGGTCTTTAATTCATTTTGAAATAATTTTTTATATGGTATGAGCCAGGGGCCCAACTTTATTTTTTTGTATGTGGCTAACCGGTTGTCGCAGCACCATGCAGTGAGGGACTATTCTTTCCCCATTGAATTATCTTGGCACCCTTGTTGAATATCAATTGACCATGAGTATGAGTTTGTCTCTGAACTCTCAATGTTATTTTATTGGTCTGTACGTCTATTCTTATGCCAGTACCACACAGTTTTGATTACTGTAGCTTTGTAATAAGTATTGAAATTGTGAATTGTGAGTCTTCCAACTTAGTTCCTCTTTCCTTTTTTTTTTTTTTTTTTTTTCTTTTTTTTTTTGTGAGATGGAGTCTCATGCTGTCACCCAGGCTGGAGTGCAGTGGCACGATCTCAGCTCACTGCAAGCTCTGCCTCCCGGGTTTACACCATTCTCCTGCTTCAGCCTCCCCGGTAGCTGGGACTACAGGCACCTGCCAACACCACGCCTGGCTAATTGTTTGTATTTTTAGTAGACACGGGGTTTCACCGTGTTATCCAGGTTTGTCTTGATCTCTTGACCTTATGATCCACCTGCATTGGCCTCCCAAAGTGCTGGGATTACAGGCATGAGCCACAGCACTCAGCCTCTTAGTTCCTCTTTCTTAGGACTCTTGAGTATTCTAGTTGCTTGAATTTCAATATAAATTTTGGGAGCAGCTTGTCAATTTCTACAAAAATGGCAGTGATATTTTGATAGAGATGGTGCTTAATCTGCTAAACAATTTGAGGAGTATGTTAGCCAGAGTTCTTCAGAGAGCCAGAACCAATGGGATACATAGGTAGAAAGATTAGATTAGATTAGATAGATAGATAGATAGACAGATAGATAGATAGATAGATATGAGAGGGAATTTATTAGAGGAATTAGCTCACATGATTATGATGGCTGAGAAGTCCCACCACAGGCTGTCTGTAAGCTGGAGATGCCTGGCTTAGTCCAAGTCCAAGGGACCCAGAATCAGAGAAGCCGATGGTGTAACTCTCAGTCTGAGGCTGAAGCCCTGATAACCTAGGGGGGCACTGGTATGAGTCCTGAAGTCCAAAGGCCAGGGAGCCTGGAGTTCTGATATTCAAGGACAGGAGAGGAAGAGTGTATCCCAGCTCTAGCATATAGATGGACAAATACACTTCTATTCTGCTTTTGTTCATTCTGGGCCCCTGCCGACTGAATGGTGCCCACCTACATCGAGGGTGGATATTTTCCACCTCACTCAGTAAGAATCACATGCTAATCTCCTCTAGAAACATCCTCACAGATACACTCAGAAGTTATGTTTTACCAGCTTTTTAGGTATTCCTTAATCCAGTCAAGTTGACTCCTAAAACTAACCATCATAAGGAGTACTGCCATCTTAACAATATTGTTTTCTATTCCATGAACATGTTTTTTTTGTATGCTTAAGTCCTTTTTAACTTATTTCATTGATGTTTTGTAGTTTTCAGTGTACAGGTTTTGCATTACTTTTATTAAATTTATTCCTAAGTACTTTATTCTTTTTGGTACTATTATAAATGGAATTGTTTACTTAACTTCACTAAATTTCCAGTGTATAAAACCATAATTGATTTTTTATTTTTATTTTTTATTTTTATTTTTTTTTATTATACTTTAAGTTCTAGGGTACATGTGCACAATGTGCAGGTTTGTTACGTATGTATACCTGTGCCATGCTGGTGTGCTGCACCCGTTAACTCGTCATTTACATTAGGTTTATCTCCTAATGCTATCCCTCCCCCACCCCTCACCCCATGATAGGCCCTGGTGTGTGATGTTCCCCATCCTGTGTCCAAGTGTTTTCATTGTACAGTTCCCACCTATGAGTGAGAACATGAAGTGTTTGGTTTTCTGTCCTTGTGATAGTTTGCTCAGAATGATGGTTTCCAGCTTCACCCATATCCCTACAAAGGACATGAACTCATCCTTTTTATGGCTGCATAGTGTTCCATGGTATATATGTGCCACATTTTCTTAATCCGGCCCTTTGTCAGATGGGTAGATTGTAAAAATTTTCTCCCATTCTGTAGGTTGCCTGTTCACTCTGATGGTAGTTTCTCTTGCTGTGCAGAAGCTCTTTAGTTTAATTAGATCCAATTTGTCAATTTTGGCTTTTGTTGCCATTGCTTTTGGTGTTTTAGACATGAAGTCCTTGACCATGCCTATGTCCTGAATGGTATTGCCTAGGTTTTCTTCTAGGGTTTTTATGGTTTTAGGTCTAACGTTTAAGTCTTTAATCCATCTTGAATTAATTTTTGTATAAGGTGTAAGGAAGGGATCCAATTTCAGCTTCTACATATGGCTAGCCAATTTTCCCAGCACCATTTATTATATAGGGAATCCTTTCCCCATTTCTTGTTTTTGGCAGGTTTGTCAAAGATCAGATGGTTGTAGATGTGTGGTATTATTACCAAGGGCTCTGTTCTGTTCCATTGGTCTATATCTCCGTTTTGGTACCAGTACCATGCTGTTTTGGTTACTGTAGCCTTGTAGTATAGTTTGAAGTCAGGTAGCGTGGGATGCCTCCAGCTTTGTTCTTTTGGCTTAGGATTGTCTTGGCAATGCGGGCTCTTTTTTGATTTCATATGAACTTTAAAGTAGTTTTTTCCAATTCTGTGAAGAAAGTCATTGGTAGCTTGATGGGAATGGCATTGAATCTATAAATTACCTTCGGCAGTATGGTCATTTTCACAATGTTGATTCTTCCTATCCATGAGCATGGAATGTTCTTCCATTTGTTTGTGGCTTTTATTTCATTGAGCAGTGGTTTGCAGTTCTCCTTGAAGAGGTCCTTCACATCCCTTGTAAGTTGGATTCCTAGGTATTTTATTCTCTTTGAAGCAATTGTGAATGGGAGTTCACTCATGATTTGGCTCTCTGTTTGTCTGTTATTGGTGTATAAGAATGCTTGTGATTTTTGCACATTGAATTTGTATCCTGAGACTTTGCTGAAGTTGCTTATCAGCTTAAGTAGATTTTGGGCTGAGGTGATGGGGTTTTCTAAATATACAGTCATGTCATCTGCAAACAGGGACAATTTGACTTCCTCTTTTCCTAATTGAATACCCTTTATTTCTTTCTCCTGCCTGATTGCCCTGGCCAGAACTTCCAATACTATGTTGAATACGAGTGGTGAGAGAGGGCATCTCTGTCCTGTGCCAGTTTTCAAAGGGAATGCTTCCAGTTTTTGCCCATTCAGTATGATATTGGTGGTGGGTTTGTCATAGATAGCTCTTATTATTTTGAGATACGTCCCATCAATACCTAATTTATTGAGAGTTTTTAGCATGAAGCGCTGTTGAATTTTGTCAAAGGCCTTTTCTGCATCTATTGAGATAATCATGTGGTTTTTGTCTTTGGTTCCATTTATATGATGGATTATGTTTATTGATTTGCGTGTGTTGAACCAGCCTTACATCCTAGGGATGAAGCCGACTTGATCGTGGTGGATAAGCTTTTTGATGTGCTGCTGGTTTCGGTTTGCCAGTATTTTATTGAGGATTTTCACATCGATGTTCATCAGGGATATTGGTCTAAAATTCTCATTTTTGTTGTGTCTCTGCCAGGCTTTGGTATCAGGATGATGCTGGCCTCATAAAATGAGTTAGGGAGGATTCCCTCTTCTTCTATTGATTGGAATAGTGTCAGAAGGAATGGTACCAGTTCCTCTTTTACCTCTGGTAGAATTCGGCTGTGAATCCATCTGGTCCTGGACTTTTTTTGGTTGGTAGGCTATTCATTATTGCCTCAATTTTGGAGCCTGTTATTGGTCTATTCAGGGATTCAACTTCTTCCTGGTTTAGTCTTGGGAGGGTGAATGTGTTGAGGAATTTATCCATTTCTTCTAGATTTTCTAGTTTATTTGCGTAGAGGTGTTTATAGTATTCTCTGATGGTTGTTTGTATTTCTGTGGGATTGGTGGTGATATCCCCTTTATCATTTTTTATTGCATGTATGTGATTCTTCTTTCTTTTCTTCTTTATTAGTCTTGCTAGCGGTCTATCAATTTTGTTGATCTTTTCAAAAAACCAGCTCCTGGATTCATTAATTTTTTGAAGGGTTTTTTGTGTCTCTATTTCCTTCAGTTCTGCTCTGATTTTAGTTATTTCTTGCTTCTGCTAGCTTTTGAATGTGTTTGCTCTTGCTTCTCTAGTTCTTTTAATTGTGATGTTAGGGTGTCAATTTTAGATCTTTCCTGCTTTCTCTTGTGGGCATTTAGTGCTATAAATTTCCCTCTACACACTGCTTTGAATGTGTCCCAGAGATTCTGGTGTGTTGTGTCTTTGTTCTCATTGGTTTCAAAGAACATCTTTATTTCTGCCTTCATTTCGTTATATACCCAGTAGTCATTCAGGAGCAGGTTGTTCAGTTTCCATGTAGTTGAGCGGTTTTGAGTGAGTTTCTTCATCCTGAGTTCTAGTTTGATTGCACTGTGGTCTGAGACACTGTTATAATTTCTGTTCTTTTGCATTTGTTGAGGAGTGCTTTACTTCCAACTATGTGGTCAATTTTGGAATAGGTGTGGTGTGGTGCTGAGAAGAATGTATATTCTGTTGATTTGGGGTGGAGAGTTCTGCAGATGTCTATTACGTCCACTTGGTGCAGAGCTGAGTTCAATTCCTGGATATCCTTGTTAACTTTCTGTCTCATTGATCTGTCTAATGTTGACAGTGGGGTGTTAAAGTCTCCCATTATTATTGTGTGGGAGTCTAAATCTCTTTGTAGGTCTCTAAGGACTTGCTTTATGAATCTGGGTGCTCCTGTATTGGGTGCATATATATTTAGGATAGTTAGCTCTTCTTGTTGAATTGATCCCTTTACCAATATGTAATGGCCTTCTTTGTCTCTTTTGATCTTTGTTGGCTTAAATTCTGTTTTATCAGAGACTAGGATTGCAACCCCTGCTTTTCTTTGTTTTCCATTTGCTTGGTAGATCTTCCTCCATCCCTTTATTTTGAGCCTATGTGTGTCTCTGCACGTGAGATGGGTCTCCTGAATATAGCACACTGAAGGGTCTTGACTCTTTATCCAATTTGCCAGTCTGTGTCTTTTAATTGGAGCATTTAGCCCATTTACATTTAAGGTTGATATTGTTATGTGTGAATTTGATCCTGTCATTATGATGTTAGCTGGTTATTTTGCTTGTTAGTTGATGCAGTTTCTTCCTAGTCTTGATGATCTTTACAATTTGGCATGTTTTTGCAGTGGCTGGTACCAGTTGTTCCTTTCCACGTTTAGTGCTTCCTTCAGGAGCTCTTGCAAGGCAGGCCTGGTGGTGACAAAATCTCTTGGCATTTGCTTGTCTGTAAAGTATTTTATTTCTCCTTCACTTATGAAGCTTAGTTTAGCTGGATATGAAATTCTGGGTTGAAAATTCTTTTCATTAAGAACGTGAATATTGGCCCCCACTCTCTTCTGGCTTGTAGAGTTTCTGCCAAGAGATCTGCTGTTAGTCTGATGGGCTTCCCTTTGTGGGTAACCCAACCTTTCTCTCTGGTGGCCCTTAATATTTTTTCCTTCATTTCAACTTTGGTGATTCTGAAAATTATGTGTCTTGGAGTTGCTCTTCTTGAGATGTATCTTTGTGGTGTTCTCTGTATTTCCTGAATTTGAATGTTGGCCTGCCTTTTTAGGTTAGGGAAGTTCTCCTGGATAATATCCTGAAGAGTGTTTTCCAACTTGGTTCCATTCTCCCTGTCACTTTCAGGTACACCGATCAGGCGTAGATTTAGTCTTTTCACATAGTCCCATATTTCTTGGAGGCTTTGTTTGTTTCTTTTTACTCTTTTTTCTCTAAACTTCTCTTCTCGCTTCATTTCATTCATTTGATCTTCAATCACTGATACCCTTTCTTCCACTTGATCGAATTGGCTACTGAAGCTTGTGCATGTGTCACGTGGTTCTTGTGCCATGGTTTTCAGCTCCATCAGGTCATTTAAGGTCTTCTCTATGATGTTTATTCTAGTTAGCCATTCATCTAATCTTTTTTCAAGGTTTTTAGCCTCTTTGCAATGGATTCGAACACCCTCCTTTAGCTCAGAGAAGTTTGTTATTACCGATCATCTGAAGCCTTCTTCTCTCAGCTTGTCAAAGTCATTCTCCGTCCAATCTTTGTCCGTTGCTGGTGAGGAGCTGTGTTCCTTTGGAGGAGAAGAGGCACTCTGATTTTTAGAATTTTCAGCTTTTCTGCTCTGGTTTCTCCCCATTTTTGTGGTTTTATCTACATTTGGTCTTTGATGATGGTGACATACAGATGGGGTTTTGGTGTGGATGTCCTTTCTGTTTGTTAGTTTTCCTTCTAACAGTCAGGATCCTCAGCTGCAGATCTGTTGGAGTTTGCTGGAGGTCCACTCCAGACCCTGTTTGCCTGGGTATCAGCAGTGGAAGCTGCAGAACAGCAAATATTGCAGAACGGCAAATGTTGCTGCCTGAACCTTCCTCTGGATGATTCATCTCAGAGGGGCACCCAGCTGTATGAGGTGTCAGTCGGCCCCTATTGGGAGGTGTCTCTCAGTTAGGCTACTTGGGGGTCAGAGACCCACTTGAGGAGGCAGTCTGTCCATTCTGAGATCTCAAACTCTGTGCTGGGAGAAGCACTACTCTCTTCAAAGCTGTCAGACAGGGATGTTTAAGTCTGCAGAAGTTTCTGCTGCCTTTTGTTCAGCTATGCCCTGCCCCCACAGGTGGAGTCTACAGAGGCAGGCAGGCCTCCTCGAGCTGCAGTGGGCTCCACTCAGTTCGAGCTTCCTGGCTGCTTTGTTTACCTACTCAAGCCTCAGCAATGGCAGACACCCCTCCCCCAGCCTCACTGCCACCTTGCAGTTTGATCTCAGACTGCCGTGCTAGCAGTGAGTGAGGCTCCATGGGCATAGGACCCTCCAAGCCAGGCATGGGATATAATCTCCTGGTGTGCCATTTGCTAACACCATTGGAAAAGTGCAGTATTAGGGTGAGAGTGTCCTGATATTCCAGGTACCGTCTGTCACAGCTTCCCTTGGCTAGGAAAGGGAATTCCCTGACCCCTTGCCCTTCCAGGGTGAGGCAATGCCCCACTCTGCTCCGTGGGCTGCACCCACTGTCTAACAAGCCCCAGTGAGATGAACCTGGTACCTCATTTGGAAATGCAGAAGTCATCTGTCTTCTGCATCACTCACGCTGGGAGCTGTAGAATGGAGCTGTTCCTATTTGGCCACCTTGGACTGTTTTTTCCATACTTGATTTTTGTATATTGAGCTTGTAAATCCTGCAACCTTGCTGAACTCATTTATTAACTCTATTTTTTATTGTTTTTTTTTTAGAGTTTTATTTTATTTTTTAAAAATAGAGATGAGTCTCACTATGTTGCCCAGGCTGGTCTCAAACTCCTGAGCTCAAGTGATCCTTTTGCCTCAGCCTCCCAAAGTGCTGGGATTACAGGTGTGAGCCACCATGCCCGACTCACTTATTAGCTCTAATAGAGATTTTTTTGTGGGTTCTGTAGGGTTTTCTATATACAGGATCATGTCATCTGCAAACATGGTTTTACTTCTTCCTTTCCAATCTGGATGGCTTATATTTATTTTGTTTGCCAAAGTGACCTGAATGGAGCCCCCAGCACAATGCTGAGTAGAAGTGTTGAGAACAGACATCCTTATCTTTTTTCTGATCTTATGGGGAAAGATTTTACTCTTCTGTTATTATGTATGATGTTATCTGTTAGCTGTTCATACTATTGTTCATAGTATTTCCTTATAATCCTTTCCCTTTCTGTAAGGTCAGTAGTAATGTCATTTCTTCTATTCCTTATTTTAGTAATTTGGAGGATGTTTCTTTTTTTTCTTGATTATTCTAGTAAATGTTTGTCAACCTTGTTGATCTTTTAAGAGAACCAACTTATGTTTTGTCTATTTTCTCTATGGTGTTTATATTCTCTATTTTCTTTACTTTTGCTTTTATCATTATTATCTCCTTCCTTCTGTGAGCATTGGGTTTAGTTTGCTCTTCTTTTTCTAGTTTGTAATATGGAAGGTTAGATTTTTTAAATTTGAGAGCTGGTAAATCCAACATCTGGATTTCTTCAGGGACAGTTTACATTGACTCCTTTTGTTGTGTTTTATTTTATTTTCCTGTGTAGATGCCCTAGTTTTTGTTTCTTTTCATGTCCCATAATTTTGGTTAGAAACTGGACTTTTTTTAAAATTATACTTTAAGATCTGGGATATATGTGCAGAACGTGCAGGTTTGTTACATAGGTATGCATGTGCCATGGGGGTTTGTTGCACCCATCAACCTGCCATCTACATTAGGTATTTCTCCTAATGCTATCCCTTTCCTAGCCCCCCACCTCCTGGCAGGCCTCAGTGTGTGATGTTCCCCTCCCTGTGTACGTATGTTCTCATTGTTCAACTCCCACTTAGGAGTGAGAACATGCAGTGTTTGGTTTTCTGTTCCTGTGTTAGTTTGCTGAGAATGATGGTTTCCAGATTCATCCATTTCGCAGCAAAGGACATGAACTCATCTTTTTTTATGGCTGCACAGTATTCTATGGTGTATATGTGCCACATTTTCTTTATCCAATCTATCATTGATGGGCATTTGGGTTGGTTCCAAGTCTTTGCTATTGTGAACAGTGCTGCAATAAACATACGTGTGCATGTGTCTTTATAGTAGAATGATTAATAATCCTTTGGGTATATACCCAATAGGATTGCTGGGTCAAATGGTATTTCTGGTTCTAGATCCTTGAGGAATCATCACACTATCTTCTACAATGGTTGAACTAATTTACACTTCCAGCAACAGTGTAAAAGCGTTTCTATTTCTCCGCATCCTCTCCAGCATCTGTTGTTTCCTGGCTTTTTAATGATTGCCTTTCTAACTGGTGTGAGATGGTATCTCATTGTGGTTTTGATTTGCATTTCTCTAATGAGCAGAGATGATGAGCTTTTTGCTTAAGTTTGTTGGCTGCATAAATGTCTTCTTTGTGAAGTGCCTGTTCATATCCTTTGCCCACATTTTGATGGGGTTGTTCGTATTTTTCTTGTAAATTTGTTTAATTTCTTTGTAGATTCTGGATATTAGCCCTTTGTCAGATGGATAGATTGCAAAAATTTTCTCCCATTCTGTAGGTTGCCTGTTCACTCTGATGATAGAGAAGCTGGACATTTTAAATAATATAATATGGCAACTCTGAAAAGCAGATTCTCCATGCAAATTTTGTTGTTGCATTTTATTTGCTTTTATGTTCAGGTTTAATGACTTTTACAAGATAATTCTGTAAAGTCTGCATTTTTTGTCACATGTGGCCACTGAAATCTCTTATCAGCTTAGTGTTTAGCTAGTGACTGGATAGAAATTTCCTCAGACACTTGGGGCCAGTAAGTCTTTCAGTCTTTGCCAGGGAGCTCTGTGTGTTGGGGCTCACTTTCAACAACAGAAGGGCTGTTTACAACTCTGCCCTAGTGGGCTGGATGTGGTGGCTCACACCTGTAATCCCAGCACTTTGGTAGGCCAAGGTGGGTGGATCACTTGTGGTTAGGAGTTTGAGACCAGACTGGCCAACATAGTGAAACCTCATCTTTACTAAAAATACAAAAAAAAAAAAAAAAAATTAGCCAGGCGTGGTGGCAGGTGCCTATAATTCCAGCTACTCCAGATGCTGAGGCAGGAGACTCTTTGAACCTGGGAGGCGGAGGTTGCAGTGAGCCAAGATCACGCCACTGCACTCCAGCCTGGGTGACAGAGCAAGATTCCATCTCAAAAAATAAAAAACCTACTCTGCCTTAGCTTTCACTTCCTGTTTGCTCAGTGCCTCAAATTTAGTCAGAGGTGAGAGCTTAGGGTCTTTTCAAGTCTTTCTGAGCATTTATACAGCCCTAAGCAGGTACAATGTCATATGTATGTGTGTGGCCTTCTAGATTTTGCATAGCTTTGTGAGGTGTTGATAATATCACTCAATGGTCTTTGAACTGAGGCTGAAAGATATTAAGAGACTTACTAAAGTATTCCATCAAGCAGTGAGAGATGCCAGATTTAAATCCAAAGTTATGCTCTCTCTTTTCCAAGAAGCAAGGCCTCTGCAACTTCCATGGGTGTTCCTCTTATGTGCTTTTTGGCAATCCTAGCTTTCACCCAGCATGGAATTCCTCCATACCAAGTTTGGGACTGAAAGATGAGCTCTTGGGGGTTGGCAAGTGTCTGAGGATAGAGACTTAAAGCCAAAGCTGATTGTAAGAAATCTCAAGGATGGGGGAAGGAAGTCTTGCCCCATGTGTGATGAGTGAGAGACAAGTAACTGCCTGTGCATCTGAGGACTGGGAGGACATTTAGGGCCGTCACAGATGCCTCTAGTCCTTTTTAAGAGCTGTCATTTCTTGGGCATGCATTACAGGGACCTGGCCCTATGACAAACACTTAGACTACAGTAGGTCTATAAAACAGCAAAAAGGAAATAAACAAACAAGCAAATCTCAGCCAATGAGTTACTGAAGTGGCATATGATTTTAGAGTCTAAGATCCTAACTCCAAAGATCTACCAATTTGTTTTTCTTGAGTCTTTTCCATGGAATCATTGACAGGTGGTCACCTTCGATAACAGGGAACATATTACTTTCCAATCAACTCATTCCTTCTTCAGCCTCCTCTGCTTGTAGATAGAGAATCCAATACAGTGGAGGGAGCAGACTCCTCTGACTTCCAAACTTTTGTTCTTGGCTTCAACCCTTTTAATCCATATGGCTTTGCCAAGTCACTTCCCTTCTTTAAGTCTGTTTCTTCATCTGAAAAATGGAGAAAAAAAATTCCTGCTTGGCCAGGTTGCTTGAGTGTTGACGACATAAAGCAATTGAACTCACCTGGTAGAGGAGCACAATAGTGGTAGCCATTGTTGAAGCTCTTCCCTCTAAGAAACTAAAATCTTTGTCTCAGCAGTTTTCACCCACTGTTGTTAATTCTGCTCCTTTAGACCACTTCCCCAACTCATGCTTTCAGATTACTGCATACAGTGACTGTATTGCCTCTTTTTGGGTAGGCTAAACCACTCCACTCCTTAAAAACACTCCTCAATTATATGACCTTAACTCCTTTTACCACCCAATTTCCTCTCCTTTGAAGATAAGGCCCACTCTCTCCCCAGATCATAATGTGTGAAGGTTTTCAGGCTGTCCTGGCCAGCAGAGCAAGAAAAGTGAGATCCACTCCCTCATTCCAAAGCTTATACTTCTTGTAAAGCAACCCAAGCTCACCTTCATTTTCCTATTATGCTCACCTTCATTTTCCTATCCTGGGTCACATGTTTGCACCTAAATTTGTGAAGTACAAAGTCAGTATCTTTCCTATCCCTGCTAAAATGCATCTTGTTAGAGACAGCACAGTGTCCCAGGCTGCTGAGACCTCGATTCTCACATCTGTCTCAAAGCCTATAAATTGGCAAAAATAATGAGAATACATCGTATTACATCACCCAAGTTCTCCTCACTTTCCCACACTCTTCTACCCACCAATCGCAAATGTCCTGGGTAGATGAGCACCTGAGGCTATTTTAACAAGAGTGAGAGTGGAGCCTGGAAAATGCTTAATTTAAACTTAAACCCACAAGTATTTGTTGAGTGCCTGATATGCAGCAGGCATTTGCAAACACAGTCTTCTGACCTTCACAACACTCCTCAGTGTGGAGTATCATAAACCCATTTTACAGATGGGAATCAAAGAAGTCAAGCAATTTGTACAAGATCACATAGCTAATAAGCTTCAAGGATATGGCACAAGTCTGGGAGGTTTGTTTGACTCCAGAACCCATATTATTTTCCTATCTTGTCTAGGTTTCTCATGCTGCTAATGGAGTCTATAAGCAGTTCTTAAAGTGCATGCAAATCACCTGAGAAATATGTTAAAAATGAAAGTCCACCCTCACCCCCAACATTCTGATTCAGTAGGTCTGGAGAGAGGCTCAGTCACCTTTAAGAAATGCTAGGTGATTCTGAGGCTAGTGGTTCACAGACAACACCTGCCTTGCCAGCTCAGCTACTGGGCACCAAAAGTCAATTCCCAAATATTGCTTTTGGACCAGCACAAATAATGACAGCCAGCCTTTCCTAGCTGAGAGAGATGGTCAGAGCTCTCCTCAGCCACTGTCTCTCATTGCTTCCATGGGATTTTTCAGCCTAGAGCCTAAATATTGCCTCCTTCTGTGACTTTTGACTTGCTTTCTAGATCTGGCCAGGGGAAGCAAGAAACCCTAGGTGTGGATGTTGCAATGGCAGATTATGTAACACCTCTGGATTGCTCCCTGCATCACATAATCTCTGACAGTGGAAATGAGACCTTCTCAGGCTGCCTGTCCATGCCTTGTCCCAAACCATGAAAATGTACATAGAGCAACAAATGGCTGCTTGGTGCACCATGGCCCATAATCACTGCTTCCCATCCCCCTCACACCAAGACACTGCATCAATCACCATTGGCATTTAAAGACACTTGCTTCACTGATCTTGTAGCCTCCCCTATCTTTTTGCCTGTAGTCATCCACGGCTGTTTCTTAAAGTCACCCCTCTCGGTCATGAGATTAAAAAGAGAAAACTGCCTCTTCCTTCCTTTTGGGATGTGAGTAATGATTGAATCCTTCTTGGGGTTAGCATGCTGCAATAGGGTTTCCGCGAAAGGATCTGAAGTTTAATAAGCTCATGGGCTCTCTGACTGCATTTTGTTTGTTCTACATGGCATGAAAAATTCAGAGACCAGGTTAAAATGTCTATGTAACTTAGAATAAACTACCTTACCTCCCTGAAATCTAGTTCCTTTATCAGTAAAATAGGGATAACAACCGTAACTGCCTCTTTGTTGTTAAGATCATTGAATAGAAACGTACGTACAAAGAGCTCAGCAAAGTTGTGGCATGGAGTAGGTGCTCCATGCATATTGTCATTGTTCTCTACATCTTGCTACACACAGTGCAGTCCCCAATGAGGCAGCATCTGCATCACCCTGGAGCTTGTTAAACATGCAGGATTTCATGCCCATCCCAGACCCATTCAACCAAAGTCTGCATGTTAACAAGTTCCCCAGGAATTGCAACCCACATTGAAGCTTGAGGAGCAGTGGTTAGATCACTATCCAGCAGGGTGAGAAGGCTGGGAATGGGGACAGTGACAGCTTTCTAGCCAACATTTTTATCTTTTTGCACTGCTTGCCACCCCTGCCACCCCGTGCCAAATTCACATTCCATCTTCCTGTATGAGTGATGGTACTAAAACAGAACTCTGGCCTCTTCACTCTTGCACATGTAGATGGTTCCCTGATGCCTAAAGGATAAAGGACCAACTCTGTGGAGTGGCATGCAAGGCTCATCAGCATCTGGCCAGGTCTTGTCTTTTCATCATTGTTCGATTCCCACTCTACAGCTGAAGATACTGTGCTGTGGCCACAGTGAGAAATGTCTGTCATTCCCAAAGGCAGCCTTCACTTTCAGGCCTCCACTCCTCATTCCAGAGATGGTCCCTTCCCCAAGGGACACTCGGTCCTGTCATCACCTCCAAGTTTCCTCATGCACCACTTCCTGGAACGTTCTCTGCCTCCAAAACCCTGTTCAGCATTCAAGGCTCGGCTCCACTGCTATTTTCAGAATATGTGCAGACCAGTGGCCAGGTATAAAATGCCCATGATGGATGAATATCTTAGATGGGTTCTTCCTTGGCCCACCAGCAACTATTTAAATCTCCTTGGGCATGTCACCTAAACTTTTGAGCCTCAAGCACTCCTTCCAATCCCAGCTGGGTAAAGAAGATAAGAAAGGTGCCAACCTCAGAGAATTGTTATGAGGATCCTTGGGGGTCACTATACCTAACATAGTGACTGGTACACAGTAAATGCTCAATAAAAACTAGCTAAGCCCACTACAGTATAAACCTACTACAGTGCAATTTCCATAAAGTGCCTGGGTTTGTTTTCTTTACCAATATAATCCCAGTACCTGGCTCAGTTTCTGATACACAGTATATGCTCAATAAATATTTGCTAAATAAATGAATGCCTAAAATGTGTTATGCAAATTGCAAAGCTCTATCTTGATTGTTTTTGTAATCAAGATTTAGATAACTTGATAAAGAGAATGAGAGGAAGAGATCATAAATATACTATTATTGTTAATTGCTGACTTATGGCTGTCTTCCAGATGCATATAGACAGGCTATGGCTTTTTCATGCACGATTCTAAGAATACACACCACGGGTTTTTTTCCCATTATTTCAACATCTTATCCAATCTGTTTTCAGTTCCCCCATCACCATAACAACTTGCACTTCCCATAATAACTGTTTAGAGCTGCAATAATCTCTTGATCCCCTGCAATCACCAATTAGGCTCTAAAAACTCCATTACTCTGTCCACCTTCAAGCTTCTAGGAGGTCTGTCCTTGATCATCCTCCAATCTCAAAAATGCTGACATCTTCTTTTCTAGGAAAAACAATGAAAGAGGTCCTGTGAAGATATAGGCCAAACACCTGAATGAGAGATAGGAGATAAGAGTTGCTTTATAAAGGAGCCTTTAATTAGGAAGACAAGCACAACAAAAGAATGGAAATAACCCTTTCCCAACATGATTACCATCATCTGTTTCTTCCAGGCCAACAGTGATGTCCTCACCCCTCACACTCTGCCAAGAGTCTTTCTCAAACAAAGAGACTTGGACTGAAGAGGGTGAAGATGGCCTCTATCCCAGGGAATCTCAGATGTTAATACACACAGCTTGTTAAGTGGTGGAATCACCTGCAAATATTGTAGTGGCAGATTCTGGAAGTTAGTAGATCTGTGGGGGAACCTGAGATTCTGTGTTTCCCAAAAGCTCCGATGTTGCTGGTGTGTGGAATATCCTTTGAGCAACAGGAGCTTACTCTATCTCTGAGCTATGAATACCATCGTTCTTCTGGAAATGTATGAGCCAAGTCCTCACTAAATAACTTGTAACTTTTTTTTGTACACTTACTGTATGGTAGGCAGTGTGATAGGCATTTCAACTAGCTTACTCGATGGAATGTATTCACAACCCCATTTTATAGATGAAGAACTTGAGTCTCAGGGAAGTGAAATGAGCCTTCTTAATTGCTGGTCTTTCATTCCTTGGGGTGTGGAATTGTGCGCTTGAGCTTCAGCTGGGGAAGCTCTGGCTATGAACAAGAACCACTCTCCTGAGAACACCAGGATACTAGTGGGCATTTGTCTTGTGCATTTCCATTTCTGCCCCTACAAGACAATCTCCATGATCTGAAAATGATTTAGCACCCACTTGCTATTACTCACACAGGTTCTTGTGGATAAGACTTCCTCAAGAAAACGGGCTTCAAGCCACCTTTGTTAGAGTTACCAAAGATGGTTAGAATAAATGTGTATTTGTAACAGCATGTTGTAAGCCTCGAATATACATAATAAAATGTGTAAATGAACAAAAAATGCATATATATCTGTTCCCATCCAGATCATGTCTATGACTGGTTAATTTTCCACAAGTTGCCTTTTCCTCCTGGGCACATAGCTAGAGTACATCTCTCAGGCTCCTACCTGGGGTCATGAGACCAGTTCTTGCCAATGGGCTGTGAGTGGAAGTGACATGGTCTCCACACTGCGGCAATTAAGACTGGGGGTGTCTCCACATTCCCACCCCATTCTCTCACTTGTGGGATAGACATAGAGGACCCGGGATAGGAATCTGAGGCTATAAGAAATGATAGAGTCATTTGATGGGGGAGCTTGGGTCCCAGAGTAAACCCAGAGTAAAATTGAGAACTCTGGCCCCACTGACCCATACTGGGTTGCCACATGGAGAAGAAGCCTTTACCTTACGCATCCATTGAAACTGTCGGATTATTTGGTAAAAGTTGGCTTTTCCTAACTAATACATAGATTGAATGAATATTGGTAGGTGGAGCCCAGAAATCTGAATTTCTTAGAACACCTTCAGGTTATTCTGAAAAACTGAAGTTTCCTGAAAAGGATAATGGCTGGGACACAGGCCAGAAGTGTGTTTGTGTGGCCCAAATAGTTGTGTGAAAGATAACAATTCACAGTGACTCTTTTCCGTCGTGCGTTATCCTCATGCCCGCTCCTTCCTCATTCCTGTTTGTGGCACAAAACATCAGAAACTAAGCACACCCTTTATAGCCTGTTGTGCTAGCACTTGCTTTCTCACAGATGGAAAAGTTGATTTCTAGAACATGAGCTCAATCTCAGAGCACTTGATAAGCTGATTGAAACGGAAGTCACAAAGCCTGGATGCACACCAAGTATTTTATCTACTGAAACAGCAAAGCTCAAAGAGGATTCATCTTTATCTTCATATTTATCATCTTTTCTGTCCATTCAGAGTCAAAAACCAAGCCCTGAGGCAGTGTGGGGGTTGGGGTTAAGTGAAAGAAAATGGCAACATATCTATTTTAGGGAATGGGAAAGTACGAGTGGGTTTGGAAGTTTCTCTCAACTACCAATACTTGAAAGCAGGTACCTGCCAACCCCAAAATACGGGTCTTCAAGTGACTCTTGTTTCTCTCCTTACTGTGAGACTCCAGTGGCACAATAGCATAGCAGCTCCCTTCACCCCCAACACGCACACACATACACACACACACATACACATTCACAGTTAAAGCATTCCCTTTCGGTGGCTCTTGAGTGGCACAGTTATGATTTAGTTGGAAACTGGTTATTGTTGAGAAACTGTTAGTCTTCCCCTTCACCTTCCTGGTGCCTTTAAGGGGGCCCACCTCTGTCCATGATTCACTATTTCTCTAAGTTATGGGTGAATTGTCACTACAGTGAGTCACCCTTTCTCCAGAACTGTCTGAAGCTTTAGTGAGCTCGGGCAGAGGATGGAAAAGGAATGGTCCCTGTCCAGCTCTGATATCACAGCATCAAGTAATCAGGACAGGGAAAAACTGGCCTCCTGCACATTCTGAAGTCAAAGGAGACAACATCCAAAGTCCTATGTCAGTTGAAGAAGGGTAACTCCCATTCCCAACTCATACACCCCATCCCAATTCTCTGCTTATTTCTGGCAAGTAGTGGGTATGGTGGTATCCTGAAGTCTTCCTGGCTCCAAAGGAAAGAACCAAACCCCAAGGTAAACCGTTCTTACTTAGCATAGACAGTATCAAGATTCTAAAAACTCAAAACTGAAGTTTTCATCCTTTGGAAAATCAAAATACTGTATACAAACTCTCATGGCAGCAAGCATAGAATTGAAGTATAACAGGCTCTTTGGGGTTCATAGACCCTGAACCCCTTGATGGCAGAGACTTTACCTTACTCATCACCATGATACCAAGAGCATAACAGGTACCCAGTGAAATAATTGCCAAAGAAATGAGTGCCTGCAGGAATGAATACATGTGAAGTGCTCACTTTTCCACAGTTAATGAGACCCAACTCAATCATAAAGAGCTCCATGATGTGAGGAGATACAGTAATTAAGCACATGGACATAAAAGGCTCAAACCTCCAACTTTTCACTCAATGTATGAATCATCAGTGTAAAGAAGTCATGTCCTGCAGATGCCTGATGATTTGGTTTGAAGTTAAATTTACTCCTGTGAGTTCATTATTTTAAGTAGCCTTAGGCATCTGGAACTAAGTAAACGAAGCCAGACACAGTAGCTCAGAAGACATGGAAAAAGTGTATAAACAGGTATGTGCAGCAAATTAAAGGCTGCCATGGCCTTGAAACTTACACTGTAAAATCAGAAGAAAAAAACCCCAAACATCTAAGATTCTAATTGAAGCCACATTTCTGCTGCTAGGTGATGATAATTAAAGCATGAGACAGGGAGTCTTACACTCACTTGCCCAGTCTCTGTTTCTAATGATACAGTCTAATTCCATTCATGGCTCAAGTCTCAACCTCCAGTGGTGAATACATTGGAACAACTGTTCTTGATGTTTCTGTGGTTTTGCGGTACCTGTTATTAAATTGGAGCTGATGATTGGGATGTATAGAATGCTCTACTTCAGGGATCAGTTTGTAGAATGTTTCAGAAGGAAGTGTGGTTGAGTGGAGAGATCTATGGACTTTGTAGTCTCATATCAAAGCTCGAATCTGTTCCCTGTTAGCCTTATTGCCTTGAGCAAGTTATTTAATCTCACTGAGTCTCAGGTTCCTTGTTAGTAAAATGAGAATAGTGGTACATGCTTAGTATGGGCATTATAAGGATTACATGAAATATTCAATATAAAATGCACCACCCCTAGTATGACACATAGGTCAGTGAATTTTGGTTCACTCCCTTCTCTTCTTTTCATCCCAAACTCTCCACATATCACTTGTCTTTCTTCTCTTTATACAATATCCAGTGTTTCATCTCCCTTCCAGGGTCCAATGCAGTGTTGAATATCTGGTAGAAATTAACTAAATGAACATTGAGATGAAATGCTTCCAGTCAAATACCTTTCTTTGGTTAACTCTCTCCTTTTGAAGCTCTGACTTTGATCTTCTGTAGTTCAGTTCATTTCAAACCATTTTCAGAAGCCCTGTTGTGCAGTGGATACTCAGGAAAGCATTGAGAAGAGCTATGCCTAGGTCCTGGTTCCTGTCATGGTTGCTGATAGTCTGGTGGAGGAGATGCCTAAGCAGATCTTTTCAGTGTTTTCTTTTCTTTTCTCTTCTTTTTCTTTTTCTTTTCTTTCTTTCTTTTTTTTTTTTGAGATAGAGTCTCACTCTGTTTCCAAGCTGGAGTGCAGTGGCATGATCTTAGCTCACTGCAAACTTGACCTCCTGGGTTCAAGTGATTCTTGTCCCTCAGCCTCATAAGTAGCTTGGATTACAGGCATGCACCACCACATCCAGTTAATTTTTATATTTTTAGTAGAGGCGGGGTTTCACCATGTTGGCCAGGCTGGTCTCAAACTCCTGGCCTCAAGAGATCTACCCAGCTCAGCCTCCCAAATCCCCTGTTGGGATTATAGGCATAAGCCACGGTGCCCAGCAACTTTTCAGTGTTTTCTATGTGTGGTCTTTATTCCTCCTGAAGTGGGCATGTTTCCCCAGCAGGCACCTTCTACTTCTCTGTATTGATCACTGCAAATAAACAAGAACTTTCCCCTTCAGAACACACACAGAACTCAGTACTTCCTCCTGCCACTATTCACATTGTAACCCAAAAATAAAATCTAAAGCCCCACCCCCACCCTCAACCACCTGAATGAACTCCCTCCTCTTGGCTAGGGCACCCTAAAGTTAACCTGAAAGACTGGTTCAGGCCGTGATGGGAAGGGGGGTTGGACATGCCCCATTATGCCCTTCTCTTTTTCAGAATTCAGGAAAAGCCAACCAGCATTTAACCGCAGGAACTTTATGTCGGATAAGAAACATTTACTATGGATTCTCTCTGAAGCCTGCTACCTGGAAGTTTCATCTGCATGATAAAACTCGGTCTCCACAATCTCTTATTCTAACCCAGGCATTCCTTTCTATTGATAGTAACCCTTTCAACAAATTGACAATCAGAAAAATTTTAAATCTACCTATAACCTGGAATCCCCGTTGCCCCCCCTTCAAGTTGTCCCCCCTTTCTGGACTGAACCAATGTGTATCTTAAATGCATTTGATTGATGTCTCATGTCTCCCTAAAATGTACAAATCCAATCTGCCTCCCAACCACCTTGAGCACATGTTCTCAGGGTCTTCTAAGGGCTGTGTCACAGGCCATGGTCACTTATATTTGGTTCAGAATAAATCTCTCCAAATATTTTACAGAGTTTGATTCTTCTCATTGACAACTTCCTGTCCCAGATGATATGCATCAGTGAATTTGTCTTATTCTTTCTCTCATTATCCCTTCCCACCTTCCCCCTCCTGAAGCAGCCTTTGCAAAATTATGACTGAGACAGTGAAAGCCATCTAAATTAAGCGACTCCATCTTGCTTCTAACCTCCAAGTTGTCCTTGTTCATTCCTGAACAGAGGCAGAACTAACTTTGGGAGAAACTTGGTTTACAGTTTACAGTTTAAAACTAAGATGATAGCCCTTTCCCAAAGCAGACCTCTTTCTTGCTTGGGGACTAGATTGCCTTTGTAGGACTAACATTAGCCACGAGATTAGAAATTATGGTTTAGGAGTCATGCAACTGGAGGCTATAAGATTCTGGCCCTCCCTAAAATGCTCCTAAGATCAGTGCTTGAGATATTTTGCAGACCCTGCACTTCACGGATCAGCTGGCACCCCCAGATTGACAAACTGGCTCATCTGATCTTGTGGCCCCCACCCAAGAACTGACTCAGTGCAAGAAGACAGCTTGGACTCTCTATGATTTCATCTCTGACCAATCAGCACTCTGGGCTCACTGGCTTCCCCTCGTCCACCAAGTTTTGCTTAAAAACTCTGCTCCCAAAATATTTGGGAAGACTGATTTGAGTAATAATGAAACTCTAGTCTCTCGCACAGCAGGCTCTGAGTGAATTACTCTTTCTCTATTGCAATTCCTCTGTCTTGAGAAATTGGCTGTGTCTAGGCAGAGGGCAAGGTAAACCCACTGGGTGGTTATACTCCCTCAACACACACATGAAGGTGATAACCTACCATAAGGCAGACACACCAGGTGTGCTCCTCAATAGTTGTGCAAACTTGAACAATAACAATGAAAACATTTTCTTATCAATCTTCAGTTTCATGGTCTGCAGGACAGATTTTTTTTTTTTTTTTTTTTTTTTTTTGCAGGTATTGGGAAGGCTAAAAAGAAAAATAAATTGTGGTAATTTCTTTATTTTTTAAATTTACCTTTACATCTCTTAACCAAGTATCAAGCACCAGGAGGTTGAGTCCTAATTCACTCTCCCTCACTCTGTTACATGGGAAACTGACCTGGAAATGAAACCACCTTTGCAAAAATTATAACAGTGAGAAAATTATGGCAATAAATGAGATCTTATTTAACTAACCCCCATCTTGCCCCACCTTGACTTTAGCTGCCCTTAATTATTCCTGGCCTTAGGCCAAGCTAACTTTAGGTGACATTTAGTTCCCCTCCAAAAATTTAGTTCCCCTCTCCTCCTCAAAAATGCTTCTTGATCTAATATACAACTTCAGCAGTTTCAGGATACAAAATCAATGTACAAAAATCAGTAGCATTCCTATACACCAGTGATATCCAAGCTGAGAGCCAGATCAAGAATACAATTCCATTCACAATAGCCAGAAAAAGACTAAAATACCTAGGAGAATACAGCTAACCAAGGAGGTGAAAGTCCTCTACAACAAGGATTACAAAACACTGCTCAAAGAAATCAGAGATGACAAAAACAAACGTAAAAATATTCCATGGTCATGGACAGGAAGAATCAACATTCTCAAAATGGCCATACAGCTCAAAGCAATTTACAGATTCAGTGCTTTCCTTTCAAACTGCCAATGACATTTTTCATAGAATTAGGAAAAAACTATTAAAAAGTTCATATGGGGTGGGGCCAGGGATGGTGGCTCATGCCTGTAATCCCAGCACTTTGGGAGGCTGAGGAGGGTAGACCACCTGAAGTCAGGATTCGAGACCAGCCTGGCCAACATGATGGAACCTCATCACTACTAAAAATACAGGCATGATGGCATGTGCCTGTAATCCCAGCTACTCAGGAGGCTGAGGTGGGAGAACTGCTTGAACCTGAGAGGTGGTGGTTGCAGTGAGTTGAGATTACACCATTGCACTCCAGCCTGGGTTTCAGAGTGAGATTCCATCTCAAAAAAAAAAAAAAGTCATATGGAACCAAAAAAGAGCTCAATTAGCCAAGGCAATCCTAAGTGAAAGAACAAAGCTGAAGGCATCACATTACCTAACTTCAAACTATACTACAAGGCTATAGTAACAAAAACAGCATGGCAACGGTACAAAAACAGGTGCATAGATTGATGGAACAGAATAGAGAGCCCAGAAATAATATTGTGTACCTACAACCACCTGATCTTTGAGAAAATTCACAAAAGCTAGCAATGGGAAAAGGACTTCTTATTCAATAAATCATGCTCAGATAACTGACTAGCCATACACAGAAGGTTGAAACTGGACACCTTCTTTACACCACATACAAAAATTAACTCAAGATGGATTAGAGATTTAAATCTAAAACCAAAAACTATAAAAACTCTGGAAGGCAACCTAGGAAATATCAATCTGGACATAGGAACTGGAAAAGACTTCATGAAAAAGACACTAAAAGCAACAGCAACAACAACAAAAAATTGACCAATGGGACCTAATTAAACTAAAGAACTTCTGAACAGTGAAACTACAGGTTAAGCAGGCAACCTACAGAATGGGAGAACATATTTGCAAACTGCATCTGGCAAATGTCTAATATCCAGAAACTACAAGAAATTTAAACAAGCAAAGAATAAACAACCCCATTACAAAGCAGGCAAGGACATGAACAGAAACTTTTCAAAAGAAGACATTCATGTAGCCAATGAGCATATGAAAAAATGCCCAACATCACTGATCACGAGAGAAATATAAATCAAAACCACAATGACATACTATCTCACATCAGTCAGAATGAATAGTATCAAAAAGTCAAAAAAATAACAGATTCTGGTGAGGTTGTGGAGAAAAGGGAATGCTTATGCACTGCTGGTGGGAATGTAAATTACTTCAGCAATTGTGGAAATCAGTTTGGCAATTTCTCAAAGAACTTAAAACAGAATTACCATTTGACACAGCAATCCCATCACTGAGTATATGCCCAAAGGAAGATAAATCCTTCTACCATAAAGACACATGCATGTGTATGTTCATCACAGCACTATTCACAATAGCAAAGACATAGAATCAACCTAAATGCCCATCAATGGTAGACTGTGGTCTACTATTGTGGCACATGTAGTACCACTGTGGTACAAATGTGGTACATATATACCATGGAAGACTATGCGGCCATAAAAAGAATGAGATCATGCCCTTTGCAGCAACATTGTTGGCCATTAACCTTGGCAAACTAACGCAGGTAAAGAAAACCAGATACTGCACATTCTCACTTATAAGTAGAAGCTAAACATGGAGTACATATGGACACAAAGAAGGGAGCAACTGACGACGTGCAGTGGCTCATGCCTGTAATCCCAGCACTTTGGGAGGCTGAGGCAGCAGGATTACTTGAGCTCGGGAGTTCAAGACCCACCTGGGCAACACACTGAGACCCTGTATCTACTAAATAAATAAATAAATAAATAAATAAATAAATAAATAAATAAATAAATAAATTACCTGGGCATGGTGGCACATGCCTGTAGTCCCAGCTCCTTGGGAGGCTGAAGTGAAAGGATCTCTTGAGCTTAGCGGTCAAGACTGCAGTGAACCATGATTGTGTCACTGCACTCCAGCCTGGGTGACAGAGAGAAACCTTGTCTCAAAAAGAAAAAAAAAAAAAGAAAGAAAGAAAGAAAGAAAAGAAAAGAAGGGAACAACAGACAACAGACAACAGACACTGGGGCCTATTTGAAGGTGGAGAGTGAAAGGAGGGTGAGGATTGAAAACTACTTATTGAGTACTATGCTTATTATCTCGGTGAGGAAATAATTTGTACACCAAACCCCTGAAACATGCAATCTACCTACATAGCAAACCTGCACATGTATCCCTGAACCTAAAATAAAAATTTTTAAAAAAGAAAAAGCAAGAAAAATAAATTGTGGTCACTTACTTCTTTTTTTAAATTTACCATTGCCTCTCCTAGCTAAGTACCAAGCCCCAGGAGATTGAGTCCTAATTCACTCTCCTTCACTCTGTTACGTGGGAAACTGACCTGAAATGAAACCATCTTTGCAAAAATTGTAACAGTGAGAAAATCACGGCAGCGAAAGAGATCTGATTCAATCAATCCTCATTTTGCTTATAGTTGCCCTTAATTATTCCTGGGCTTAGGTTGAGCTAACTTTGGGAGACATTTAGTTTATAGTTTAAGTGATAATAGGCCTTCCCCACATCTCAGCCACTTTGTAAAGCTAATGAGAGACCACCAGGCTAGAAGGATAGAGGAGTCTGAATTCTGCTAAAGTGTAGACATAAATGATTGCCAGCCATTATTGCAGAAGTCACAGGATATGCAACTGCCCCAGTAACTCCTGCAGATAACATCACCATTGTAGAACCTAAGATTGGCCTTTTGAGATGTCTTTTCAGATTTTTTGGATGGCCAATGGCTCCACCTAGACCCACCAATTGCTCCTGTAATTTTATCTGTGACTCAAGCAATTAGTACTCCCCATACCCTAGCCCCCTGCCCACCAGACTATCTTTGAAAAGACCCTTGCTGGTCGCGATGGCTCACACCTGCAATCCCAGAACTTTGGGAAGTCAAGGTGGGCCAATCGTGTGAGCTCAGGAGTTCAAGACCAGCCTGGGGAGCATGGCAAAACCCTGTCTCTACAAAAAATACAAAAATTAGCCTGGCATAGTGTTGCATGCCTGTAGTCTCAGCTACTTGGGAGGCTGAGGTGGGAGAACCATCTGAGCCTGCAGAGGTTGAGGAGGCAGTGAGTCGTGATTGCGCCACTGCTCTCCAGAGTGGGTGACAGAATGAGACCCTGTAAAAAAAAAATAATGAAAGAAAGAAAGAAAGAAGGAAGGAAGGAAAGAAAAAAGAAAGAAAGAAAGAAGAAAGAAAGAAAGAAAGAAAGAAAGAAAGAAAGAAAGAAAGAAAGAAAGAAAGAAAAGAGAAAGAAAGAAAGAAGAGAGAGAGAGAGGAAGGAAGGAAGGAAGAGCAGAAAAGAAGGAAAACTCCTAGCCTCCAAGCCTTCAAGGAGATTGATTTGAGTAATAACTCTGTCTCCAGCGTGGTGTGGTCGGCCTTGCATCAATTAAACACCTTCTTTGCTGCAATGTTCTGGTTTCTGTGCATTGATTGTGTCTGTGCAGCATGCAGGAAGAACCAGTCCAGTGGTTAAAGAAAGACCCCTGAGTGAGATTGGTGCTGACAGTCTCTCTGAACACTACCCCCGAACTGTATCTTGCTCCCTCTTCTGAAACAGTCCTTTCAGTGATCCAACCCAGGGTCTGTTCTGGCTGGAGAAGTGCCCTCCCCTCTGGACTTGTCCAGGGACTTCTGGCTCCCAAGACATGGATGTGAATTTGTTCCTATGTCCCAGGCCCCTAGCTTCCTACTCCCTCCCTCTGCTTCCCAGTCAGATTCAGCCACCTCATACTCAGTAACAGTTTTGAGCAGAGTGTCACCCAGGATACCCAGACCCACCACTGTGGCAAGTCCTAGCAGGTGCAGGTATAATGTCCCCTTTGCAACTTACTAAACATGTGACTTTCCTTCCCCATACCGCCACACTCCCGCTCTCTACGTCTTGCGTGCGCGCGCACGCACGCACACACACACACACACACACACACACAGAGACTCTGCTTCCTCCTCTATGAAGTAAGGTAGCTGGTGTTAACATTCTTGTGGCCCTATCATTAGTAAAAGACCTTTCTCTGTTTCTGCAATCAGATCCCTCTGGGATCCAGCTCCTGCATGTTGGGCACTGGGTGCTGCCACTGGAAGGAGATAAAACACAGGGAGGGTGGCCCCCTGGGAGGGTCATGGGGGCCAGTGCAGTCCGTCTCTGTCTTCTCAGGTCATTTCTCAGAAACATGTCCTTGGCTAGGTCTTTGCAGGGGGCGATAAAGCCAAGCCGAGGATATAAAGTGTGGAAACAGCAGTGCCAGACGTATCTGCATACGCATTTCTCCCACAGACACACACCCGTGGAGCCAGATGACTGATGGAGACTGATGACAACAGGAACAATGAACATTTGTGGATTACCCTGGGGGCCAGTCTAAGGGCTTAGCAAGTATTTATTTAACTTACTGATCCTCACAACAATGCTGGGAGATAGGGACTATGACTATTCTCATTTTACAAATGTTGAAACAGAGGAACTACAAGGCTAAGTAAATTGACCAGAGTATATAATATCATAAGTGACAGAGCTGGGGCTCAGACCCTGGAAATCAGGTTCTAGAGGTTGCTCATTGAAACTTTTAACCAGACAGAGAGCTTCAGACACATGCAGGCACTCACACACAGCAGGACTGGCTTCTTCCAGGCATTAGGATGGAAAGAAGGGACCCATCCAGCCTCCCTCACCATGCCTGGCCGTGGTTGGCCCCGGCACCCAGCACTCTACCCACAAGGGTATCTATAGGGGAGGGGCTTGTCTCAGCAGAGGTACACAGATATTCACACCCTAGAGCGCCTACCATTTCTACCCTTAGTCCCTGGGAAGTAGAAACCAGGAAAAATTCTCTCACACAAGTCCTCAGAAAAAGGCCTACTCACGCCTGTGGAGACATCTGACCACAGGGCCAAGTCTTATCCCAGACAACCTCTACATTCTCCAAAGCAGCCATCTCTTTGACCTTGAAAAATCAGACAGTAATGTACTCTTTTCAGGGTAACACTGAGGCTTAGATGAGATGCTGTATTTAAAGCACGTAACACAGGGCTGTGCACACAGTCGGAGCCCAATAAATGAGGCACTAGTATGATGCCACTGCTATAATTAACTGAAAGCACAGCTGAATGCAGAGATAGACACCCAGACAGGGTGTTCCTGCAGCCTCTCTGCATCAAGACTGGCTAGGGGAAGATGTTCTGGAAAGCAGGCCTGGAAGGGTTTTGCTCAGCTAAAGCTGACCTGGGAATCAGACAAGAGGAACAGAGGCAGGGGGAAGGAAGGAAGATATTAGTCCAGGGCAGGGGCTGAAGTGTCCCGAGGGCCCTTCTCTTCACTAATTCCTGATGAAACTGGAGCTGGAAATTCACCGCCAAACCCTGAGGACTCTGGGAATGCCCCTCCCACCTGCTCCCTCTTCCACCTTTTCACATGGCCAGATTCCCTGTATGCTCTGAGCCTTCAAGATAAAGTCAGTAAGTTCCTCCCAGGCCCTGAAAATGGGAAAGTCCCAGCTATGTTGATTGTCCCTACAAGGCAAGACAAAGCCTGTTCACAGGCCTGACCTCTGAGCCCTGAAAGCAGGTCACACTCTGGCCTCTTTCCAACCCAGCTCTGGAGCTATCCAGCAGCCATAGGAAGGCCTGCCAGCTACATCCTTCATCCTCCCAGCCAGGCCTGCAGTCATCTGGGAAGTCCCAGGGATTCTCCCCACCCAGAGAGATAAACGAATTCTTCCCGGGTACTCC
This sequence comes from Gorilla gorilla gorilla, assembly GCF_029281585.2. Lineage (NCBI taxonomy): Eukaryota > Metazoa > Chordata > Mammalia > Primates > Hominidae > Gorilla > Gorilla gorilla. The sequence continues at coordinate 58,767,306 of NC_073228.2, read as the reverse complement.
AGTGGAGCTGGGCACTTGCTAGAATAAGAGGGAGGTCAAACTGCCCTCAGTGTGAGGGCATCACTTCTGAAGCCTTTGTTTCTGTACCCCTAAAAGAGCAGAAATGAGTGACTTCACAGAGCTGTGGACTCAGATTTCACAGATCGAGTGCAGAGCAGGAAGTCAGGGGTACAGGGACTAACTGCGAGCTCATACCTTGTTGGAGGAAGCAGCCTCACCATCCCCACAATCCATATATTCTTCAGAGGGATGGCCAGGCCATGTGGGCAACCAGGCTGGTCTACACCGCCAACTTGGAGTGGGAAGGTCCAGGACCGCCCCCAGGCTTGACATCTCTCCAGCTCTCCAGCTGTGCAATCTTCATCAAGGCTTAGCCTCTCTAGGCCTTCATTTGCTTGCCTGCTGACTAGTAATGACTGAACCCTGAGGTCTGAAGCAGCTAAGGCCTGCGACACCCCTGCCTCTGTGCCTGGCAGGTGGGTCCCCATCAGTGTGTGCCATTCTCCCTCATACCCTAACCCTGGGTCTTACTCTGCTTGCTGCACCAACTGCCCTTTCATCAACTCCTCTGCCCACCAGCAGCATATTCATGTGGTTTTTCTGAGAAGACTCCCTTCTGTTTTGTGAAATAGCCAGCAAATAGGGGCTGTCCTGTCCCAGTAAAAGGAATTACTCCAGCCCCAGGGCCTTTCCCCATGTTAACATGAAGATCTCTATACAGCCACACAGAGGGCCTCCAAAGAGGCTTCTCTTACTCAACGTTCTTCTAGGGGAGAGCAGTCAAGCCCCACATTCTCCATCCCCCAAGTTCTGCCAAGAGCCACAGCTGGGCAGGACAAGACCGAGCCACATTTCTCTTGGGACTTCCTCATTACTGCTTATCACAACCTTGGCACGCCAAGCACACCATGCTGTCAACCCACTATCCGCCCCCCCAACTCTGCCATGGCTGTTCAGCCTGGCAAGGCCCAAGTCTTCTGCTCTACCCCAGGTGCCCTCAGCAGAATGTGTGTGTCTTCAGAAGGTCTTTTTGCCAGGGCATCAGCTCCATTAATCCCCATGGTGTGCCAATAGGTGACAATCACTCTGCTAAATACCCCATGTCAATAAATATATAAGGCAGGATACTCTAATCCATTGTTATCCCAGACCAGAACATTAGGCAGCAATGAATCACTAGCAGAGAAGGCATTCACTTTTCAATTATCTTTTAATCTTTCTGATTCCATCAAGAAGAAAACCTTAGTGCTTATACTCACCAGTCTGTCTCTCTGTCTGTCTGTCTCTCTCTCTTCAGTGAGACAGTAAGCTTGTAAGCTCAGTACTCAGTACACCAGGCAGGCAGCTGCATCAAGTTTGAATCAAAAAACAAGTTTGTTTTGATTGTACCTATGGCAGGCAATACTGCTTCCAAATTTGTAACAGTTATACATTTCTTTTTAAAATGAATTTATTTAAGAAAAAAATGAGTCATTTTACATAAAACCACTAAGTATATAAGTGAACAGTGTTGCAAAGACTTGTCAAAAATCTCAAAGGTAGATTACCAAAATTGAGAATATGCTTTAGCTGAAAGGCATGCCACAGTAGTGAGAATTCCAGGCCCTGGGACTGGCTGGTAGACAAGGTGTTTGGGACACAGAGTTCCTTAATTTCCTTTCAAATCGCAGTTCCAAGGTTGCCATGTACCCATAGGATAAGCTCCACCTTTCATTCTTCTGTCCATTCATTCATTCAGCAAGTAGTTAAGTTTTATTTTCAGTGTTTTTTTTAAATACTAAAAAATTGCTGAACAGAGAGCTCTGTCCAGCACCAAGTCTGGATTCTATGGAAGAAGTTGGGGAAACAGGACACAAAGTTGTCCAGCAAAGTCTCTGTTGTGAGTGGCTGGCAAGGTCCCTGGGCTTACCTGTCGGGTAGGACCTGGGCTGGCTGGATGTGGGCTGAGGCCAATGTGGTGCTGGTGCTGGTGGCCAGCTGCTTCTGTGGCATGTATCATGTCTGAGAAAGAATGGTGCACTCTGATAGGTCCACACAGTGTCAGAAGGCAAGGTGGCCAGGTCGCAGGCTGTTACTTATTAAAACTGTGTCATAGAAAGACCATACAAATGGAAGTCAGATTCTAATTTCTATTCTGTTTTCACCTGGTTGCATGGCCTTGGGCATGTCATTTTGTCTCCCCAGACCTCAGTTTTCTCATCTGCAAAAGGGTAGGGGTCCTCTATTAGCTGAGAGGACTATTAGGAGAATTAAAAGTGAGCTTCCTCTAGGCAGAAATCATGTCTGTTCATGTAGAAGTTATGTAGACCCAGTATCTGCCCCATGGTAGGTTCCTTTTTTTTTTGTTTTGCTCTTGTTGCCCAGGTTGGAGTGCAATGGTGCAATCTTGGCTCACTGCAACCTCAGCCTGCTGGGTTCAAGCAGTTCTCCTGCCTCAGCCTCCCGAGTAGCTGGGATTAAGGCACGTGCCACCACACCCAGCTAATTTTTGTATTTTCAGTAGAGATGGGGGTTTCACCATATTGGCCGGGCTGGTCTTGAACTCCTGACCTCAGGTGATCCGCCCATCTCAGCCTCCCAAAGTGCTGGGATTACAGGTGTGAGCCACTGTGCCTGGCCAGATGCTAATTATTTTAATGAATTAATATATACAAGGGTCCAGCAGAAATCTCCTGCATATGTAAGTTCTTGAACCTGGCAGGTCTGATGAGAACTGCCCCTCCCTCTACTCAGCACCAGAACTTTTCTGTGGTGAGGATGAATCAACCACAGGGCAACAATGGGGGAAGGTAATTGAAAAGCTCAGTGGTTCTCTGTGGATCCTGAGGACTTGGAAGGTGGCAGAGGGATGGATCCCAGTTCCTAGGTCCAGCAAGGCACCTGGGTGTAGGGCCAGCCCTCCACTTCTCTAAGCTTTAGCATTGTCAGTTTGTCTGAGTGGGGAAAACAGAAATATTCTCAGCTAAAACTCTGACCATGGAGCAGCAAGAAACACTGGCTAGCAAAAGGGAAAGGTCAAATAGCTTATTATTTTCCTCTTGAAATCCACCCAAGGCCTGGTATAAAGGGAAAAGCCACAGGAAAGCGTGTGGACTTTCCCAGTCACAATTACTAACAGCTGCTCCTGCATTCTGTACCATCTGTGGTATTGTAAGAGGCCCCTTTGTTCTCTAGAAAACCAGACACATTCCTTCCTCCTGAGCCCCAGCCACCCACGAGAGTGGGTCAAGTTGGGTGCATTTTGCAAGCTGCTTTGGAGCAGATAAGATAGTTTCTTTCTTTGAAATTTCTCCTATGTCCATTCAACAGAACATTAATAAGCACCTTCTTGAGCCAGGCATTATCTCTGTAGTAGACATCCAGGAGTCCACGGAAAAATCAGAGAGACAAGCAGGACCCAGACAATCAGTGAAATCTGAGTGCAATAGAGTAGAACCCTTGTGTGGGGTAAATGTCAATGTTGCAGAAATGTAAAAGAAGGGTATATTAGTCAGAGTTCTCCAGAGAAACAGAACTAATAGATTACATATAGAAATACAGAAAGATGTGGCCAGGCGCCGTGGCTCATGCCTGTAATCTCAGCACTTTGGGAGTCGAGGCGGGCAGATTACCTGAGGTCAGGAGTTTGAGACCACTCTGGCCCACACGGTGAAACCCTGTCCCTACTAAAAATACAAAATTAGCCAGGTGTGGTGGCACAGGCCTGTAATCCCAGCTACTTGTGAGGCTGAGGCACGAGAATCCCTTGAACCCAGGAGGCAGAGTTTGCAGTGAGCCAAGATTACACCACTGCACGCCAGCCTGGGTGATAGAGGGAGACTCTGTCAAAAAAAAAACAAAATAAAAAGAAAGAAGAAAGAAAGAAAGAAGGAAAGAAAGAAAAAGAAAGAAAGAAAGAAAGAAGGAAAGAAAGAAAGAAAGAAAGAAAGAAAGAAAGAAGAAAGAAAGAAGAAAGAAAGAAAGAAGGAAAGAAAGAAAAAGAAAGAAAGAAAGAAAGAAAGAAAGAAAGAAGGAAAGAAAGAAAGAAAGAAAGAAAGAAAGAAAGAAAGAAAGAAAGAAAGAAAGAAAAGAAAAGAAAAGAAAAGAAAAACAGAAGGATTTATTATGATGGGTTGGCTCATGTGATCATGGAAGTTAAAAAGTCCCACAATTTGCCATCTGCAAGCTGGAGGCCCAAGAAAACTAGTGATGTAGTTTCAGTCTAAGCCCAAAGGTCTGAACGCTAGTGAAGCCAATGGTGTAAGTCTCAGTCCAAGTCTGAAGGTATGAGAACCAGGAGCACCAGTGTTCAAGGGCAGAGGAAGATGAATGTCCCAGTTCCAGAAAAGAGAGAGTGAACTTGCCCTTTACTCTGTCTTTTTGTTCTTTTGAGCCCTCAGTGGATTAGATGATACCCTCACACATTGGTGAGAGTGATCTTCTTTACTGTCTGACAATTCAAATTGTCTTCTCTTCTGGGACCATCCACACAGACATTCCCAGAACTACTGTCTTACCAGCTATCTGGACATTCCTTAGCCCAGTCCAATTGACATACCCAATCATCAACAAAAGCATCTTTTCCAGCCATGGTTTGCAGGGGAAAGGGCTTCTGACCAGGGTTTTTTGGGATAAGTAGACATTGGTCTGGTAAAGAAGAGGTATCAGATACACCAGGAAAAGGAAATAACTGTGCAAAGATCCAGAAGTATGCCTTTGGTGGGTGGAGGGGAATAAAACTCTCTGCAACCAGTTTGGCCTTTCTGGAGGCAGGGTCCCTCAGGGGAGAGAAGAGAGGTGAGGCTGGAGAGGGAGGCAGTGGCCAAGCCACAGCCAAGCTCTGGACAGGCATGCTGAGGGCACACGGGAGCCAACAAAGGGTTCTCAGCAGGGAAATGGCACAATTGGCTTCGCATTTCAGTCTTTTGGCAGCAGGGTGGAGGATAGATTAGAGGTGTGAGATTGTAGGCAAAGAACCCAGCCAGGAACCTTGTGGTATCCAGGAAAACAGTTTTAAGAACGCAAAGATTAGGAGGGCAACGAGGGGCTGTACTTGGAGTGTAGGGTAGATGAAAGAATCTAGGAGTCTCGTCATTTCTATTCAATCTCCTGAACCAAAATTCAACTCCTGAAGTCGCAAACCATGTTTCATCAATCCTGCTATCCCAAGTATCTAGCATAATGTCTTGCACAGAAGAGACCCAATTTTGTTAAAGGATGGGTGGATGAATGAATGAGTGAATGAATGAATAATGAATCTTTCTCTAAGACATCACTAATGTCTAATCAACGTTGGTTATCATTATCATTATTATTATTATTATTATTACCCTAGCTTCCCTGTAGGGAAAGTGGAGGCCCTGAAGAAGTCAGAGTCACAGAAAACTTTACTCTGCTCAGACTAGAAATTCCCCTCCTTTGCTCAGAGAAGGCCAGCTGGAGTCAGCGGGGAGGAAGAGCTCTGGGCAGGAAACAGAGTCCTTCCTGGCTGCTGTCCTGGCCTTGGCTTTCTGCCTGTAGGGCTTTCCGGGCCACAGCTGGAACTTTCCCGTTGTGCTGGGGACCTAGACATGGGAGGCAAGGCAGGGTAGTAGAAGATACCCTGAATTTGTGGTCCAGTTCAGCCACTTAATTGCTTATGGCCTGAACCTCAATTTCCTCTTCTGAAAAATGAAATCAACTCATAAAATTGCTGTAAGGATCTAAAGAGGCAAGGCTATTGAAGATGCTTATTACAGATACATTTAACTAGTATGAGTTTGTGTGTGACAGCAGTATATCAAAAATGCCCCAGATTTGGAGACTTGATTCTATTATTTTCCATCTATGTGGCCCTGGTCAAAGTGTTTAACTTCTCTGAACCTTATTTCTCAATTCTCAAAAGGGAAAATAAAGTGCCTGTTACGGCAGGCTGTTGTAAAGACCAGAAATCAGAGATTATAGACGAATAAGCTTGATCAACTGTAAAATGCAGCTTATCTCTAAATCATTATAATTGTAGTTATAATAATCATAATAGAAAAGGCAACTTGATGATTGTTTTTCTTTGGAAGCAGATTATTTGGTCGGCTTAGAGAGTTTTGTGAGCAGAGACAGGTGTCCTGGGAGCTTTGAGACTGGCATGTGAATGGCCATCAGTTAACACGTTCATGCTTCAGTTTCCTTTATCAATGCTTCAGGTGGCTGAAATCATGTCTTTTAAGAGCTCTGCACATCCTGTGACCAGCATGTGACCCAGAAATATGTGACAAGACAATTTCTTTAAGGGCAAAGTGTATAAAATAAGAGTGACTGCCAGAGATTTATCCAGAATCTATGCTTGGGGATTTTGCAAATCATTTAGCAGGGACCCCTGATGCTCCAAGCAGCTTGTGGCAGAGGAAAGGCTTCTTCTCAGAAAAGGAATTAGACACCAAGTTCCAGCCCAATCCCTGGTCACTAATTTGCTTTTTGACCTTGGGCAAGTCACTGCTTTCTCTGTGCTTTAGGATCATCAATTTGCAAAACGAGGTTTGGATGCCAATGCCATGCAATGTTCATATCAGCCAACCCTCCCCAAGACGGCTGCACCCTCTATTGGCAGAGTGGTATCTTAACTTATAGGATGTTAGTTACCCTGAGTTCTAGTCAGCTTGGAGAAAAGGCCACAAACAAAGGGTGAGGGGTCTGGAGTCATAGTAACCTCTGGATTTTCCCGAGAGTCTAGCTAAGGACCCAGCATCCAGCAAGATAGGAGACCTGTTTGTTTTGCAGAAAATGGAAGGAGGGGGACAAAGGCTTTTCCAGCTTTCTTTTTCCTAGAAGTCCTAGAAACTAATATCACCCTGGAAAAAATCTCTGTCATCCCTCAAAATGGGAAATCTGATGTAATCGAAACTGCCAGCTTGGCTGATGACAAATTCCAAGGGGATGAAAATGAAATGAGAGAAAGAAAAATGGGGAACTAGAAAAAAAAAATAACTGTCAGAGAAAATAAGCAGCGGAAGCTGATGACCAAAAAGGGGAACCAAAGTCTTAATGTTTGGCCTGGAGTAGTGAAGACAGAAGAATTACATTACAAAACACATTCAAGAAATGGAAATGAGGAGGATGCGGTTTAGGCCAAGATGTGAGGGCAGACCCTATTGTGGGCCACACCAGGATTCCAGTCTGGGTGTCTAGACCCAACTTCTCACCAAGATGCCTGGCAAAGCAGTAGTTAAGAGTCCAAACCATGCTGGGCACAAATACAGAAGACCTGTTTCCCAGTCCTTGCCCTGTCATATTCTCGCACTACCACTTTGGGCAGGTCATTTCACCTCTCTGTGTAATGGCACGATAGTCTCTGTCTTGCTTGTCTTACAAGGTTGTCATGGGTATGCAGTGAAGTGACACTAAACACTGTGCCCTGAACACAATGCCTCATGTTCCATTCAATGGGAGAATTCCAGGAACTGAGATATTTCCTTCCTTTGCAGCTGTCTAGGAAGTGAAAAAGTAATGGAAATTATAAAGAAATTCAGAGATTTTTATTTCTCCTTTGCATATGAGGGCCTGAGACAGCCAGCCACTCAGCCACTGTCATACAGTGTTTCAGGGAAAGTGAGTCTGTGCCCAGTGTGGTTCAAACCCAGTCAAACCACAGTGGCCATTTTCAGATTTTAACCTTTTTCTTTAGCTAATATCTAACTATCCCCAACCTCTCAACTTATTCATTCAGCAAAAATGTGCCTGATATAGAGCTCATGACCAGCACAGACTAGGCACTTAATTACTGTTTATTAAATTAATGAATAAATAGGCAAATGAATGAATAAGTAAATGCCAGGCCCTGTCCTAGGTGCTAAGATAGATTCAAAGAAGAATAGGTAGATTCTACCATATATTTGACAAAGAAAAAATAACCAGAAACCTTCAAAATACAGGGTGCAATCAAAGGCTGTAATAAAGGAATGCAAAGGTTTATGTGTCCAAACGAGTCTGGAAAGACTTCCTGGAAAAGGCTTGGCTGCCTTTTCCAGGCAAGAGAAACAATGCCTGCAAGGGCATGTTCTGGGAAAGATGAGAAAATTGGTTATTACTGCAGCACAGGGTATTTGAAAGAAGCGACTGATGAGACCTGACCTGAAAGGTGCAGTGGGCCAACATTTAGGAAGGAACAGGAAGAGAAACCAGTGAAGATAGCATAGATAGAAGAGGCCAAGTCAGGCCTTCCGATGGCCACACTGAGGAGTTGGGTTCTAGTGCATAGACATGGAGAGTGGTAATTTCTGGGTATGAAGTCATTTAAGCAGATCAGATGGGTGGTTTGGGATAGATATATTTGCTATTAGGACTAAAGTTGGTCTGAAGCGTAGTGCTTCTCTTGGCAAAAAATGATGTGAAACTGTTTAAATAGAACTCAGAGTGAGGCAGAGTCTTTGGGGATGAAAAAAAGGAAATGAATGCTGAGATGCTTCAAGAGTGGAATGGACAGGTCTCAGGGACCAATTAGATGGGAAAGGAGATGGGGAGGAAATCAAAAGATGGATACCTGCTTTCGACCTTGACTATCTGGGTGGGTAGGGGTAGCAGATCTGGGAGTGGTGTAATGAGACCAGGAACTGCAGAGGACTTATTTGCCTTCCTGGCACTCAGCATGATGCCTGGCAACGTAGTGATGATGACATCAAAAGATGGTTTGGGGAGCTTTAAGACCCCTCTCCTCAAAAATTCGTCTTAGATTCTGCCCCTCCAAAGCCACCCCAAATGAATACACAAATGAAGGGAAATAAGTGCACCTCCTACACAAACGCAACCTCTACACCAGTCCTGTATTACTTCTTCCAACAAAATTAATTTCTCAAGGCCCTCTTAAATAGGGATTTTGTATCTGCCATAGAGGTTTATTACATCTTGGTTGAAAAATAATAAAAGAAAAGAAAGAAGAAAGACAGGGAGAAAAAGGAGAACTGCAAAGAGGGAAGGATGAACTCACTGAAGTTGAGTGACATCCAAGTGTAAATTTTGTTCAGTGGGCATACTGAAACACACATCTAGAACTCATCTAAGAACCATTTACTGAATTATGAGAGCTGAAATATGTGAGTTATAGGAAAAAGACTCTACACTCAACTACAATAGGGGCCAGGAAAATAAGTGAGTGAAATAGACCAACAATATGAAAACAGAGAAATTGTGGGTGAGGGAAGGGGAATTTCTGGTGACCTGTGAACATATGATTTACCTAGAGGGATGGCTGTCCCTCTGCTCTCATGGATTGTTGCCATCTAGGAATGTGACTTCAAATTGCCAAATCTGATTCCATCCAGGCAAACTAGAAATTCAGATTTTAAAATGAGAAATCTGCCCATTTGAAGCATTGGCAATTAGTTGTATTTGTTTTAAACACCGTACTGGCCAAACAGGACATGCCTGCAGGCTGGAACCAGGTAGAGGCCACCAGTTGGCAAACTCTCACGAAGAGTGAGAATGAAAGTATGAATCTTGGCTGGAAGCAGTGGCTCCCACCTGTAATCCCAGCACTTTGGGAGGCTGAGGCAGCTGGATCATCTGAGGTCAGGAGTTCCAGACCAGCCTGGCCAACATGGTGAAACCCTGCCTCTACTAAAAATACAAACATTAGCTGGGTGTGGCGGCACGTGCCTGTAATCCCAGCTACTCGGGAGGCTGAGGTAGGAGAATCGCCTGAACCTGGGAGGCAGAGGTTGCAGAGAGCCAAGACTGCCATTACACTCCAGCCTGGGCAACAAGAGCAAGCCTTTATCTCAAAACAAAAACAAAAACAAACAGAAAGTATGAATCCTTAGAGAAGACCAGCATTTAGGAATAAACAGGAAGAGAAACCAGAGAAAGTAGCATAGAAAGAAGAGGCAGAAAGTAATTTGAGGAGAAAGCAGAGCACAGACATAGAAGGAGGAGAAACAGTGGTAACTTGGCAGTGATTTCAAGTTGGATCTGAGCTACGAAGAATCCTTCATATTAGGTAATGAGGAAATCATTCATGAAACCATAAGAATTTCAGTTGAATTATAGGAGTGGAGGATAAATGGCAACAGGTTAAGGAGTTAATTGGAGGTGGAAATGGAGAGCCCCACAGGTAGAGATTGATCATTCAAAAATGTTTCTCAAGAAAGGAAAGAGAGAGAAGGGAACCGGTTGAAGGAAGATGAGGTTTAGGAAAATGCATTTTTCCCCTAAGACTTGAGTGTGTCAGTTGGAAGAAGGGAAGGGAAGGGTGGAAAGAAGATGGAAATGGCATGAAGATAAAGGAAAGTTCCAGTTTCTGGAAGATACAGCAGGAAATCAAGGATCTAGATTGAGCCATGACCCTCAACAGGAGCGACCCGCTCTTCTGAGCCAGGAAGGAAGAGCTGTAATCACGTGAAGATGGAGTTAAGTTTTGATATGAGCACGGAATGGGCATGGAGAGAATTCTTATCTCACAGCCTCTGCCTTCACTGGGGAGGAGGCTGTCTCCTGAGAATGTTGAAGCCTGAGACAGGAGCCCAAGACGCTAGGGGAAGGGTGAAGGTGTGGAATGCCACTGTGGAGTATGGCAGCGCCAAAGAACTAGGGGCACATTGCGGAACGGCAGCAGCACTGAGGAGTCTGTCGCATCTGTGGACCTCTTGTCCTTAAAGATATCCAGGCCTTCCAGCAAGCCCAACAGCCTGGGAGTGGTCAGGAATCAGGGGGAAGATGATCCGATGACCTGGGTTTGGGCACTGGCAGGTATGGAGATAGAATTGTAGAAATGAGAGCATCTGTATGCTGGTAGGAGAGTGGTCAACACTGGGCTGGACTGGGGAGGAAAGGAAGCCAGGTAGGGGCTAAGGGACCTGGAGGAGCTGATGCAGTAGATTCAGAGTTGCTGAAGGGGAAGGAAATAGAAGGCTGTGGTCAAAGGACTGGATTACTAAGTGGAACATTACAAAATTGAGAAGTTCAGGGAGATGACGAAGTGCAAAGGGTGGCCATGCAGCAAGGCTGATATGAAGTGGTGATAAGTTCACTTGAAGAGGGACCCAGAGGAAATTAGAGAACTTACATTCCCTAAATATTTCCTTCCCTTAACCTTCCGCTCCTTACCAAGCCTTCCATTTACAGCATGGGTGGAGGTGACCTTGAAAGGGGAGCCTTAGAATGAAAGGAAAGGAAAATAAGCAGGAGAAGAAAAGGCCCGGATTTCAAGGAAAAAAACACTTGGATGGTAGAGCATACAGAAGATTGGGCTTGGAGTGAGAACACGTGAATTTAAATCCCAACCCCTCCAGTCCCCAGCTCCCTTGTCCTTGGGCAAGTCAACCTCGAAGGCTTCATTTCTCTGTCTATAAAACAAGGAAATGAGACCAGTGTCACCTACATAGCAATGGCTTTGTGGGAATCCCGTGACTTAATGAATCATAGAGGACACATAAGGGGTTGTGGTTTTTGGCGTCTCATGACCCACAATTTTAAAATCTTTCCTTGTTAATTGCACAGGTGTTCTAGAAGATATTCAGTAAAGATTAAAAATTAATGTTTATTGTCATGAAATCAGAATTGCATAATGACAAGGCTAATGCCATAATTTTGGAATGTAAATACATCCTAACTGCATTGGGAGCAGAACATGGGACAAATGTGGGCTAAGGATGTGCTAGAGCAGCGAATTAGCCACAATAAGTAAATATTTGTGTGTCACTGGCATAGTCCTTTTTGTCACCTCAGGGTACAAATAGTTCACATCTCTCTCATTATGTTCATTTAATTCCCAGGTCTCCAGGTTGTCCATATTAGGAGGAAGTCTAGTAATTCATGGTTAAGCCCCCTCCCAACATCTTTACAGTGTCCCCAGAACCTTGAGGACCTATTCAGTCAAGCTGAGAAAACTCTGCTGCTAAGTTTCAAACAAAGTGGAAGCTGGGTAACCTGACCCGCTTACCAGTGGCCAGGACTCCTGACTGCCATTGCTTCTGTCACTGTCCCCAGGGTACCTATGGATCCCTGGCCTCACACCACCTAAAGATTTTCCTGTTCCTTGCTCTCATGGTACCTCCTCCAGCCTTGGCCACAGTGTCATCCTTGGGCCCCCTAGGTTTCAGCCTCTTCAGTTTGCACTTGCAGGTTTGGCTGTTGCTCTCAAAGCAGGACTACTGCATCAACATGGCAGGTGCAGAGGTCTTCCCGCCTCAATCGTCACCCACTGACTTCTCTGCCATGGCCTTTAACTCAGGCGACCAATCCAGTTGGAACCTCCCCACACTCTCCGTGGCTAATAATTTTGGACTCAGAAGAAAAAGCCTCAATTTCTCTCCTCTCAGGAGGTCTCTTGGTCCTTGAGCATATGTATCCATTTCTTCTCCTATCTCCAGTCTTTGGGCCCCCAAAGGTTTTTTTCTCCCTTTGTGCAGGACAATGAGTGCCTATTTACAAGTGCCTGTTTCTACTTGAATAAGGTTTCTATAAACTAAGAAGTGTTCCTTAGGGACACAAGTAACTGGCACTCCTGTTGGAAAATGCTAAGATCTAGGTCACCAGCACTTCCCCCAACAGACACATACACACATTCACACACACACACACACACACACATACAGCTTGTCTGCACTCTAGCACTGGCACTGACACTAACGCTATAATCCTGGGCAACTTTATTTCCCCATCTTACATTAAGCAGTGGTGCAGGGATTTTCAACTCTGGGATCTCTATGACACCTCCCAGCTCTGATTGCTTCCTAATTTACATATTTATTGAGCATCTGATGCTAGGTCCTCATGCTGGTGATGCAGGAGTAAACTAGACAGACAAAAGTCCGTGCCCCACATTGTCTGACACCTACGCGCCTGCTGTTCGGACTCCATTACAAACAGCTCCAAGGGGAACAGTGCACTTGTAAAGTTTCTCTCATTACCATGGCCACATCCGTGAGCAATAAATAAGTTGCATAGTTGAATTATTTGATAATGCTTTGTTTTTAACTCCCTGCACTTAAGTCAGAGATGTGTGTGCTTTGGAAAACTATTTCTCCTGACTCACTAGACAAATACTATTTGCATTTTTATTCAGCTTCCTTCCTCAGACTCTAATTTACAGTAAAGGCAAGAGGATTTTTGAATGGAGCCGGTGCTTTGCAATGTGGGGCTCCACCAGCTAGCCAACTGAAATCATTAATAAAGAAGCCTTTTTAAGTGGCTGAAGTTTCCCCTTTTTGGCATGCAATATTTTGCAACCAAGCGGAAGAAACATCATCCGCAGAGAAGAATCCATGTGGCCCCTGAAAATCACTCTCTCTGCTACAGGCTCCCCACTCCCCAGTGCTCCCCTTAGCCCTGCCGCTATCTCTCCTCCAGATGGAAAAAGTGAGGAACTCAGGGAACCAAAAATCTTGCTTCTTTACTAATTTCCCTGTCTGACATTAAATCATCCTATAGTTCAGATATCTGGGGGAAGTGACTTGAGATTCTTGAACTGTTAATAATTAATTTAAATGATATTTGTTAAGAACCTACGACATGGAAGATACTGTACCAGGTGCTGGGGTCCAGCATGGGCAAAGGCCTCAAGGTGGAATGGAGCTATGGTGTGTTCTAGAAGCAGAGAGTGGGGCTGAGGGTGACATGAGGTGAGGAGACAGGAGAGGGCCTGGCAGGGTGGGACCTTCTGGTGAGAGCTGGCTGCTGTGTGAGGAGCTGAGGCCCTGGCTTGATTCTGGGGTTACTTCTTTGACCTTCAGCTTTTTGTCATGGGCAGACAGAATGGGGATGAAAAAAAGCTTAGGAGATGGAAACCTCCCTATGCATTATATAATAAAAATGGCCAACACATTTTCATAGCAAGAAATAACAGCAGAAGCTTGTACTGGGCATCAGGACTGTAGGCATCCAATGCCCAGAAACTGGCATGTGCCCTGGGACATCCCCTGAGAAGGCATGCCACGAGCCCTCAGACTGACACAGCTCTTTACAAGTTGCTTACAGAGCACTCTTGGTTTATTAATTCATACAAGTCTCATGACAATGTCAGAAGCAGCTGTCTTACTAATCCCCTTTGACAGAAGAGGCCCAGAGAGGTCAAGGGACTTGCTCAAGGCCACACAGCTAGAAAGAGGCAGAGCCAGGCCTTTGGCCCTGGTGTTCTGACACCACCTGGGGCTCCTTCTGTTATTCCATGCTACCTCTTCTTTCTCTTCCGTATTCCCTTCTCGTTCCCTTCCTTCTTATGTCTTGCTTCTTATCTGCCTGTACTTATTCCTGTTGGTGCCTCCCAGCTCAGCCAGCATAGCCCTGTCTTCAAATACCCCATGCTTCATTCTGGGGTCCCAAACACAGTCTGACAATCATCTGAGGGGGCTGTGGGAGGACATAGAAAAAATACAGCCTTACATAGAAAAAAATGCGAATTGTAACCAGGCGCAGTGGCTCATGCCTGTAACCCCAGCACTTTGGGAGGCCGAGGCAGGCGGATCACCTGAGGTCAGGAGTCTGAGACCAGCCTGGCCAATGTAGTAAAACTCCTTCTCTACTAAAAATATAAAAATTAGCCAGGCGTGATGTCATGTGCCTGTAGTCCCAGCTACTCGGGAGGCTGAGGCAGGAGAACCTCTTGAATCCAGGAGGCGCAGGTTGCAGTGAGCAGAGATAGTGCCACTGCACTCCAGCCTGGGTGACAGAGTGAGACTCTGTCTCAAAAAAATAAAATAAAATAAAAAATGCAGACTGTGATTCAGCAGGTCTGGGTTGAAGCCCAGAACTCTCTGATAAATTCAATGGCACTTAACTACTTGGAGGTCATGGATGCCTTTGCTAATCTAATAGAAGCTACAGACCCTCTCTCCAGAAAAATGCACAAAAACATAAATGTGGAAGACAATTCCTGATGGATCTGGGAGCCTATCCACGGGCCACAGACAAGAGTCCTGGTCTGGACAAAATGAGCTGCTCACTATTTTCCCACCTGGCCAGCATTTCCTATCCAAAGACAAATGTTAAAGTTGTTCTAGCAGAGCCATGCACCAGCAGCAGTATCATCACCTGGGAACTGGTTAGCAATGCAGAACCTCAGGCCCACCCCAAACCTACAGTCAGAATCTCTACTTTAGCCAGATCCTAAGGAGATGGGTAAGCACGTTACAATTTGCAACCTTTGTAAGTTTGCCCAAAATGTGACCCCTCCTTCACCCACCGATCGCCAAGTTTCAAAAATCTGCCCAACCCTTGAGCCCATCTTAAATGTACCATCACGAGCCTTCCCTGGGCCCCTCAGCTGGGACTCTCACAGCTCTGTATCTTTCTGGTTAATGCAATTATTCTGTTCCCTTAGATGACCCCAGCACAGGTGCTAAAGGAGTCAACAAAAGGCTATTGTCAAAAAAGTGTTTCTGTCTCCACTCCATCTGATCTCTGTTTCCCTAAGACCTGCCCATCCCCCTCTCCCAGTTCGGCACCTTGACCCCCTCATCACACTGCTCAGGCCACCTTGTACAATGCAAGCCCCAAATGAGGAAAGCATTTTCTCCCCCAGTGTGTAACACGGAAGTGCTGTAGAGTGGCTCACGCTGCCTTTAGCCTAAGAATTTACTTAACTCTTATCCCCCACCCACATCAGTCTCCTCCCACTAGGGCTCAGGTGCTAATCTGTGAGGGCTGGCTCAGAAGACAATCTAAAGAACAAGCCTCTTGCTTCCTCAGGCATCACTACTCCTCACCACCATCACCCCCACCCACCAACTCAGGCCACTACTCTTTCTGTTCTCATATGTTATGCCCATCGCCACCCCTATTCCCATGCTCAGGAATATTCTTGGCTACTGCGTGCAATTAGACCTGGGGCAGATCCAATCCAGAAAGCAAGAAATCTTAGATGCTGGAAGCTTGGGGTAAGTACTGATCAGATTTATTCCTAAATTCAGTCCTACTTTCCATGGATTCTTACTTTAGCATCTCTTCTGAAAAGGAAGCATCATGTCTAATTCACTTCTCCCTCCCTGTGCAGTCCTCTACCTGGTGCTCTGCACAGGGTATGTGCTAATTGTATGAATGTTATAATAAAGAGATAGTGCAGTAGATGACAAAGGGCACTACATTGAGAGCCCAGAAATAAGCAAACCAGCACAAAGGTAGCCATTCGTCTTCTATCTCATCTTGAACCTGTCACTACCCTGTTCATGGCCTCAGTCTCCCCATCAGAGAAACAGGTAGATGGTCTCTAAGGTCTCGTTCATTTTCTGACATTCTGTGAAAAATTTAGAAAAGATTTTCATCCTTGATAGGAAAGGGATTGCAGAGTAGCGGCCCTGGGAAAATGGGCTCTATTCTACCTGGAGCTAGCCTGGAGGAGAGGCCTTGAGTGGGGTTGTCTAGAAAGGACATGGTGAGTGCAGAGCTACGGTGCATCTCTCTTGAAGGCTGAGCGAAGGGAGCACCAGCAAGGGAGCCTGCACTAGGTGGGGAGGGACAAGTGAACCGCAGAAGTTGGTGGGGGCCCAGGCAGTGGCTTCAGATCTTTGTAGAGAGCTCACTTTTACTTCCTCTTTTTTTCACCCCTGACACTGAGTGGGAGTCTGCAGCGATGACCAAGGTTCATGCGGAGGATCTTGGTGGTGGGGTCAGACCCCGGGAGGAATGAAGAAAGCATTATTCACCAAGAGGAACTTTTCCATTCTTTATCTATGAGTTGATAGAGAGGAGGCCCCGGGGTAACTGAGGATTCTGGACAGCATCAGAGCATTGACCCTCATTTTCCCCATAGCCCCTCTGGGGGCCTTTCCCTTGTGTGTCCCCAAGCGAGAGTCCAACCCAGGTTTGTGCCAGAGCCTAACCCAGGCTTGTGCCGAGATGTTCCCAGCACAGCCCCATGTGAGAGCTCCCTGGCTCCGGGCCCAGTATCTGGAATGCAGGCTCCAGCCAAATGCATTCTCTTCTACGGGATCTGGGAACTTCCAAAGCTGCCTCCTCAGAGTGGGAATTTCCACTCACTTCTCTCACGCCGGCACTGACCTCCCAGCGGGGAGGGCATCTTTTCTTGACAGAGCAGAAGTGGGAGGCAGACAGCTATCACTTTCCAGAAGACTTTCTTTTCTGATTCACACCCTTTCACCTTCCCTGTGTTTACTGTCTGATATATGCAAAGGCCAAGTCACTTTCCAGAGATGACAACTCCTTCCTGAAGTAGAGACATGCTTCCAACACTCAGAAGCCTATGTGAACACTCAGCCAGCAAAGCTGGGAAGTTTTTCTCTGTGACCATGGGCTAATTGGTCTCCTTCTCTGGATTGTGGCTTTATCAGATAAAAACAAGTGGTCATGCCACAGGATGTCTATAAGCCCATTGATTCTGGGATTCTATGAGTGATGCTGATATGACTAAGCCAGGAGAGACTTGTTTAAAGATCTCAGCATCTTTCAGCTTGTTAACCTAGAGAAAACCTGAAGCATGACTGGATTATAAAGGGAAATTGAATGTGGTCCACCAAGTTCATGGTAAAGGATGCACTAACAGATTAGAGAGAGGTTTCCCCTGATATGAGGAAAACTTCTTGGAAGATGAGGTGAGATGGCCTAGGAAGAAATTCCTACACAAAGTTGCACAGTCTGTAGTCCTGGAAACATTTTATTCATTGGATAAGAATGGATTGAGGCACGAGCAGAGGACTGAGACAAACACAGAGAAGTTTCAACACTGGTTGGGGAGAAAAGGAGTAACTAGTGAGATTCAGGCAGAACAAGAATAAGGCTCCTCAAGAGGCACAAGCAAAGCAGGGCTCGAGTTGATTTGTTCTCTCTTCATCCTGTCTTTTTGTAATTCCACCAGAGTCTGAAATGGCCACTCCATACAGTCTCTGCTCTGGGATTCTCCAGGAAACCAATATCCATCATGAGACATCAAGTCTAGTCCCAGGAAGAAGAGATTCTGGAATGGAAACATCCTGGGTGGGAGTCTCAGCACATCTACTATTCTGTCTGAGTTACTGGACAAATAACTTCAGTTTTAACCTAACGAAAGCTGGATTGGTTGGAGGACTAGGCAGGCAGCACTGGAAAGTATGTCAGCACCATACCTGACTCCCTGAATGCACTCAACAATGCCATTACTGACCGCTTACTAGGAATAAAACAGTCATTTGTTGAATACAACCCGTTTCTTTTTACAAGTGTAGTGAAAAGTGTTTTCTTTCAAGAAACCCCATGCATTTATAGACATTGCCTCAGTGACCCTTTATGAAAGAAGTCACTAGTCTTTGCATGCCCATTGGGCAAGGGCACCCCAAGGCTCAGAAGGAGGAGGCAGTGGGCTAGGAGAATCGAGAGATCAGAATTTTAAACAGCCCAGCCATTAACATGCCTCAAGTACTCCTATCATATTTGTAAGAGAAAACAGTTCACTGAAATGAATTCTAAGGTCTTTGGGTTTTTATCAGTGTGCTTCTGTAGTTTCTGAGGAAATCTAAGGCACAACTGAGGAATGAAGTCAGGCTTTCCAATTCCCGAAATACTCCTCCACTGCTTACTCATGTCCCTTGGAAATTAAGAAGGAAGCCAGGAGAATAGCCGCCATAACCAGGGATGAACTTCTTGTCCACTGCTGCCTGCTATGCTAGCAACAGCCTCCTAACTCGTAATGACTTAGCCATGAGGAATGTTTCTAGATTCTACTTTAGCTGTCTGCCCATTTGGAAGATGCTGAGGACAGAGAGAGGACCCAAGCAGGCAACTAGTTGGAGGACTTGTACACGTTTTCTTCCAGCAGTATGTCAGAGAGGTGGCAGCCCACTGGGGACAGGGCTGCCTGGGTTCTGTGCTCGAGGGGACCTTGAGCAGGCTATTTAACCCTTCTGTGCCTCAGTTGCCTGATCTATAACATGGAAATTAGCAATCCCTACTAGCTAAAGTTGGGGAATTTACAGAGTTAATATTTGTAAAGGTCTGAGAATATTCCTGGCAGAGTAAGCACTCTGTGAGTATGACACTGGCATTTCTTCTGCAGCACTACATGCTGTCTATGCCTTTGTCCAAGTCTGAAACCCTAGAACTGTTAGAATTCAGTTCAGTGTTTACACAATCCTACAGCTCTGCTAGGCTTCTATGATGCTACTATTCTGCATTTGAATGAGCAAATGGGTTTAATGCATTGTCAGGGAGCTGGCCAAAGCTTGAGAGCTCCTTTCTGGCTGGGAGGCCCCTTGGAATGTGGCCTTCTGAAGGTAAGCTGGCAGCGAGCCTGACATGCTTTCATCTAGTTTCCTCGCTTCCTTCCTTTTCTGCAGTTTTCGCTTCAGAGAAAGCAGAATCCTTAAAAATAACCCTCTTAGTTCACATCTGTGGTCAGTCTGGGCTTAATGGCACCCCATCCTCCCCATTTGCTCATTTGGTCTCAGCAGTGAATGGAAAAAGTGTCTCGTCCTGACCCACTGCTTCCCTTTCCTACTTCCTGGAAATCCACGGGATGCTGCATTTGCTCAGCAGATTTAACAGCCCACTTATCATTCATGGAAGATCCCTCCTCCTGCTTGACTCCGCCCTCTCCCCCTCTGCCCGCTTTCAAATAAAAGGCAGAGACAGCAGCCAGAGGAACAGAGAGACTGAGACTAACCCAGAAACATCCAGTTCTCAAACTGAAGCTCGCACTCTCGCCTCCAGCATGAAAGTCTCTGCCGCACTTCTGTGCCTGCTGCTCATAGCAGCCACCTTCATTCCCCAGGGGCTCGCTCAGCCAGGTAAGGCCCCCTCTTCTTCTCGTTGAACCACATTGTCTTCTCTCTGAGTTATCATGGACCATCCAAGCAGACGTGGTACCCACAGTCTTGCTTTAACGCTACTTTTCCAAGATAAGGTGACTCAGAAAAGGACAAGGGGTGAGCCCAACCACACAGCTGCTGCTGGGCAGAGCCTGAACTAGAATTCCAGCTGTGAACCCCAAATCCAGCTCCTTCCAGGATTCCAGCTCTGGGAACACACTCAGCGCAGTTACTCCCCCAGCTGCTTCCAGCAGAGTTTGGGGATCAGGGTAATCAAAGAGAGGGTGGGTGTGAAGGCTGTTTCCAGACACGCTGGAGACCCAGAATCTGGTCTGTGCTTCATTCACCTTAGCTTCCAGAGACAGTGACTCTGCAGAGGTAATGAGTATCAGGGAAACTCATGACCAGGCATAGCCTATTCAGAGTCTAAAAGGAGACTTATAGTGGGGCTCCCCAGCTGATCTTCCCTGGTGCTGATCATCTGGATTATTGGTCCGTCTTAATGACACTTGTAGGCATTATCTAGCTTTAACAGCTCCTCCTTCTCTCTGTCCATTATCAATGTTATATACCCATTTTACAGCATAGGAAACTGAGTCATTGGGTCAAAGATCACATTCTAGCTCTGAGGTATAGGCAGAAGCACTGGGATTTAATGAGCTCTCTCTTCTGCCTTCCTTTTGCTTTTTCCTCATGACTCTTTTCTGCTCTTAAGATCAGAATAATCCAGTTCATCCTAAAATGCTTTTTCTTTGTGGTTTATTTTCCAGATGCAATCAATGCCCCAGTCACCTGCTGCTATAACTTCACCAATAGGAAGATCTCAGTGCAGAGGCTGGCGAGCTATAGAAGAATCACCAGCAGCAAGTGTCCCAAAGAAGCTGTGATGTGAGTTTAGCACACCAACCTTCCCTGGCCTGAAGTTCTTCCTTGTGGAGCAAGGGACAAGCCTCATAAACCTAGAGTCAGAGAGTGCACTATTTAACTTAATGGACAAGGGTTCCCAATGGGAAAACTGAGGCACCAGGGAAAAAGTGAACCCCAACATCACTCTCCACCTGGGTGCCTATTCAGAACACCCCAATTTCTTTAGCTTGAAGTCAGGATGGCTCCACCTGGACACCTATACGAGCAGTTTGCCCTGGGTTCCCTCCTTCCACCTGCCTTCCTCCTCTAGCTCCCATGGCAGCCCTTTGGTGCAGAATGGGCTGCACTTCTAGACCAAAACTGCAAAGGAACTTCATCTAACTCTGTCCTCCCTCCCCACAGCTTCAAGACCATTGTGGCCAAGGAGATCTGTGCTGACCCCAAGCAGAAGTGGGTTCAGGATTCCATGGACCACCTGGACAAGCAAACCCAAACTCCGAAGACTTGAACACTCACTCCACAACCCAAGAATCTGCAGCTAACTTATTTTCCCCTAGCTTTCCCCAGACACCCTGTTTTATTTTATTATAATGATTTTTGTTTGTTGATATGAAACATTATGCCTTAAGTAATGTTAATTCTTATTTAAGTTATTGATGTTTTAAGTTTATCTTTCATGGTACTAGTGTTTTTTAGATACAGAGACTTGGGGAAATTGCTTTTCCTCTTGAACCACAGTTCTACCCCTGGGATGTTTTGAGGGTCTTTGCAAGAATCATTAATACAAAGAATTTTTGTTTTAACATTCCAATGCATTGCTAAAATATTATTGTGGAAATGAATATTTTGTAACTATTACACCAAATAAATATATTTTTGTACAAAACCTGACTTCCAGTGTTTTCTTGAAGGAAATTACAAAGCTGAGAGTATGAGCTTGGTGGTGACAAAGGAACATGATTTCAGAGGGTGGGGCTTACATTTTGAAGGAATGGGAAAGTGGATTGGCCCCGGTCTTCTCCACTGGGTGGTCTCCTCTGAGTATCCATAGAAGAATCTTTATGGCAGGCCAGTTAGGCATTAAAGCATCACCCTTCCAGTCTTCAACATAAGCAGCCCAGAGCCCAATGACCCTGGTCACCCATTTAGCAAGAGCCCAACCCCCGTTCCTTTTCTCACAGACCCTGACCCCTGCATGCAATTCTTCCGTTAACATATTGCAACTGCCCCCTAACTGGGCTACCCACCACACAATCTGTACCTCTCCAATTAATACCCCAACCTGGAGTAATACAGACACTGCCAGTATTAGGAAATAAGGAAAGAGTTAATCACCATAGATAAGATGATTAGATTGAAGTTTCATAGAGATGATGAGACTTGAACTTATTATTTATGAATGAAGAAGGCTTTTCTAGGAAAATTGTAGGATCATTAAGAAAGGAGAAAGCAGAGTGGGAGCAAATACCTGGAGGTAGAAATGGTGATGATGTGTACATCAAGCAGGGAGAAAACCAATGAACCAGATGCGAATTCGGGCCCACACCAATGTCAAGGGATGACAATTAGAAAGGAAGGTTGAGTCAAGGGATTTGAATGTTAGGGTGAAAAGTTACTACTCAACTCTGTAGGTTAAAAGGAAACGTTGAGAATCTTCAGTCCAATGAGGAGGGATGTGCCATGTTTAGCGATTCAGAGATAAGTTTCAGGAAATGTAACTTATAGATTTTATACATACACAGAGAAATACAGACTAGTGAGAAGCTATTGCCATGGTCCAAGCAAGAGATGATGAAGGCCTAAATATGGAGCCAAAGAGGCAGCAATGGAGAAGAATGAGCCATGCAGGGTGAAATGCTGCATGTTGTAAATAGAGGAGAAAGACCTGTGACTTCAGATATGAAAACCTCATCTTCAACCCACATTTTAAGGGGGCAGCTTCCCTGAAACCAGAATGTGTTTCCCTCCATTACTATACCCCCATCCCAATCTCAGGCACCTGGAATCATCCATTTAAACAGATGAGCCTTCTATTCCTAGATAGCCACCTAAAGTGTGTATTCCTTTGCATGATATTTGTCCCACCTGTAAAGCATTTGACCTGCCTGGGCACCCACACCACGCCAACACTCAGGAAAGCAGATGTCTTGCTCTGTTGAATAAACTGCATGGTTCTTGACTTCCCAGTCTGGTGGGGAAATGACCACTGTGTCAAGCTAGAGCAGGCAGTGCTTTTGGCAGCATGAGGTGCTGGGGACAACCTTGACTGGCAAGAAGCACACTCAGGTTCTCACCCCGCATCCAGCGCTGACTCGCTTTGTCAGTCAGGACAGGTCAGATATTCTGAGCCTACATCGATCATACAGGGATGATAATGTGTTACAAATAGGAACCCAGAGGAACTTAGGTTCCCTTTCGGATCTGGGAGCACATCTGTTGGAAAACTTCCATTTCTACTAACTGGAGTTGCAGAGGGAGAGAAAGGATTCTGCTTCTACATTCCTGAGCCTGTCCAGGGTCCCTGAATCAGACTACCAAATCCCTTCAAAGCTCCAAGTACCCTGATATATCAGTCAGCAGACAATTTATTGACAGCTATTTAGAAAACTCACTGACCCTCACTCCAGGTCAAGCAGTGCCCCCTGCCTCTCCTCTACCCCTACATTCCCTGGCCTTGATCACCAGTCAGGAGTGAAATCTCAAATTGCAGTAGATGCCAAGAGGCAAAAAGAGAATAGAATGCAAACAAATGAGACCTCATCCTATGGCTTCCGAGCAGCAGCCTTTTGACGCCAGGCAGATTTGAGGCAGACAGTCTGGGAGGAGAGGAGGCAGAGAAAGGGGGGATCCACATGCTCAAACCCCAAATTAATCTGCTTACATTCCCCTTGCAGGCCACATCTCTTCATTTTCAGGAAGTCTTGACTCCATACTGTTTTCCACCCAAGCATGGAATTCCTTTCATGATGAAACTGAACACAGGGCATTGGCAGTGGTGAGACTCTGTTTTAGAAGAAAGTGCCAAGTGCAATGCATTCATTTCCTGTTGCTGCCAACAATCAGTTCCAGGAAATCTAGGCTTTTTATGTCATGCTCAAAATTCTTCCAGCCTATGCTCATTATTCAAATCCAAAGCCACATCCACATCTGTAGGTGTTAGTTACAGAAGCACCATATTTCCAGGTACCAAAATCTGTATTAGTTTCTTATTGTTACTGTAACAAATTCCCATAAGCTTAATGGCTTAAAACAACAAAAATACATTGTCTTATAGTTCTGGAGGTCAGAGTTATCATGGGTCCATAGGGCTATATTCATTCCTTCCAGAGGTTCTAGGGGAGAATCCATTTTCTTGCTTTTTTCCAACTGCTACAGGCTACCTCAATTCCTTAACTCATGGTCTCTTCCTGTGTCTTCAAAAACCTCTCTCTCTCTCTCTCTCTCTCTCTCTCTCTCTCTCACTCCTTTTCTTTCATAGTCACATCTTGTCTCTGACTCTGACTTTCCTGCCTTCATCTTAAAAGGTGATTATATTGTGATTATGCTGAGCCCATTTGGATAATCCAGGATAACATCTTCATCTCAAGATTCTTAAGTTAATCACATTTATAAAATTTCTTTTGCTATGTCAGGTAGCATAGTTATAGAGCATAGGGATTTGATTAGGATGTAGGCTTTTTTTTTTTTTTGGAAATGGAGTCTCGCTCTATTGCCCAGGCTGGAGTGCAGTGGCACAATCTCAGCTCACTGCAACCTCTGTCTCCTGGGTTCAAGTGATTCTCCTGCCTCAGCCTCCCAAGTAACTGTGATTACAGACGTGCACCACCACACCTGGCTAATTTTTGTATTTTTAGTAGAGATGGGGTTTTACCATGTTGGCCAGGCTGGTCTCGAACTCCTGACCTCAGGTGATCCACCCGCCTCAGACTCCCAGAGTACAGGTGTGAGCCACCACGCCCGGCTACAAGGATGTGAGCATCTTTGGGAGGGGAACACTACTGAGACAATCACAGCCAGGAGCCAGGTGAAGATTTACAATAGGTAGTTGGACACTAAGACCTGGCCTTTGAGATCTGTATCTGGTTTGGTGACTAGATTGTCAGGTAAACTTTTGCAAGTCACCTTTTATCTGTGGGTTCATAGGCTGTGGATTTAATTTGTGCATTAAATGCTTCCTAAGTGACCTAAGCTATATTGGAGTTACCTGAGGTCTTTCCAAAACATCACAACATCCTCAAAGATTCTGATTTAGAATGTTACAATGCGGGGAAGGCTCCTCTTCCCATTGCTGTAATTTACGAGTTCCCTAGAAGATGGATACTGGTGCACAGATGAGTTTGATGCCATGTGCTCCTCAGTTCTCTCATATTCAGGTCATTGGAGCCGACACCCAGTCCTGGTAACCTCTGACTTGGGTTTTCATAGTGTCCTTTGTTCTGACCTAGCCTTGACCAATTTACAATCAGGAACAAAAGGGAGCATAGAGTCGAGACATTTAGGACATTGTAAAGTTTGAAATACAACTGTTTCACCATCCCAGGCAGTGGAATGGAATTTTTAAAAATGATTTGAACAACAAAATATCCATAAAACCTTTCAGTTTGACAGAGTGGCTTCAGGAAGAGAGTGGGTTAACAATGTGGCATTCCCATTCTAGCCCGGCAGCCTGATCCTAAAAGACAGTTATGGGTCGGGTGTGGAGGAAGCACAGAAATATGCCAAGCACTGCGAGTAGAAAGAGATTTTACATGTCTTTACTGGCAGATTGGAAAAGTGCTAGTAATTTTTTGAGAAAATTATGTTGCCAGGAAAATCAGAAGCCAAGACTGAAAAAGCCTTTGACTATTCCAACTATAAAACAACTTCCAAATCTTCCATGAGCTAGAAACAAGCCATGACAGCCACTGAATGAGGAGGGCATGTCCACTGAGTTCCATGTACAGTATGGCCAAGGAGAAGAAATGGACAAGCAAGGGCCTCACAGAAGGTGGATCTGGGGCCCCAGACAAGGAAGCCCTTCCTGCAAGTGAGCTCAGAGCCCCTGTTCCTGTTCCAGGAAGAGTCCCTTTTGATGTCTGCCCAGCAGTATATCAGAATTGCTACAAGTCAGTCATTGCTGTGTGTCCCCCAGTCTTCCTTGTCCAATGAGAATGTTTATTTTAAGCATCTTGTTCCTATTCCACCTTGTAAATGAGTGTTTAAATTGAGCAGATAAATTGTTCATTTTTTAAAAGTACTGTCAATCTTTCATTTGGAGGCTATAAAATTCATTTCCATAAGGTATCATTATCTCTTTTTTAAAGTTTTTAATTTTGAAAAATTTTGGTTAAAAAATGCATACCATGAAATGTATCATATTTACCATTTTTAAGTGTATACTTCAGTATTGTTAATGTTCATATACTTAACATTGTTGTGCAACAGATTTCCAGAATGTTTACATCTTGTAAAACTGAAACTGCATACTCATTAAACAATACCTGCTCATTTCCTCCGCTGCCCAGCCCCTGGCAACCACCATTCTATTTTCCTCTTCTATGAATTTGACTACTTTAGGTACCCTCTGTAAGTGGGATTATACAATACGTGTCTTTTGGTGAATGGTTATTTTATTTAGCATAATGTTCTCAAGGTTCATTTATGTTAAGGCATGTGTCAAAATTCCCTTCTTTTTTAAGGTTGAATAATATTCCATTGTATGTGTATACCACATTTTGTTTATCTGTTCATTCAGTGATGGACAGCTGGGTTGTTTTCATCTCGTGGTTATTGTGCAGGATGCTGTTCTGAATGTGGATATGCAAATGTCTCTTCCAGATTCTGCTTTCAGTTCCTTTGGATATATACCCACAAGTGGGATTGCTGCATCATTTGGTAATTCTATTTTTATTTTTTTAAGATCTACCATATTGTTTCCATAGTAGCTGCACCATTTTACATTCCCACCAACAGTAAACAAAGATTCCAGTTTTATCGCGTCCTTGTCTTCGCTTGTTATTTTCTGTGTTTTTGATACTAGCCATCCTAATGGAGGTGAGGTGATACCTCCCTATGGTCTTGATTTGCAACTTTCTAGTATTAGTGATATTGAGCACCTTTTCAGATGCATGTTGGTCGTTTGTATATCATCTTTGGAAAATGTATATTGAAATCCTTTGCCTACTTTTAATTGGGTTATTTGTTTTGTATTGTCGATGCTGTAGAAGTTCTTTTTTTTCTTTTGAGACAGAGTTTCACTTTGTTGCCCAGGATGGAGTGCAGTGGTGTGATCTCAGTTCACTGCAACCTCCACCTGCCGGGTTCAAGCGATTCTCGTACCTCAGCCTTCTGTGTAGCTGGGATTACAGGCACACACCATCACACCCAGCTAATCTTTTGTATTTTTAGTAGAGACTTGGTTTCACTACTTTGGCCAGCAGGTCTCTAACTCCTAGCCTCAAGTGATCTGCCTGCCTCAGCCTCCCAAAGTGTTGAGATTACAGGCGTAAGCCACTGTGCCCAACCTGAAATTCTTTATATATTCTAATGTTAACCCCTTATCAGTTACATGATTTGTAAGTATTTTCTCTCATTTCATAGACTGACTTTTCATTCTGCTGATTGTGCCCTTCAATACACCAAAGTGTTTAAGTTTGATGTAATTCCATTTATCTATTTTTGCTTTGGTTCCCTGTGCTTTTGGTGTTATATCAAAAAAAAAAAAAAAAAAACAGCCGAGCGCAGTGGCTTACGCTTATAATCCCAGCACTATGGGAGGCTGAGGCGGGCAGATCACTTGAGGTCAGGAGTTCAAGACCAGCCTGGCCAACATGGTGAAGCCCCATTTCTACTAAAAATACAAAATTAGCCAGACATGGTGGTGAATACCTGTAATCCCAGCTACTTGGGAGGCTGAGGGAGGAGAGTCATTTGAACCTGGGAAGCAGAGGTTGCAGTGAGCTGAGATCGTGTCATTGCACTCCAGCCTGGGCAAAAAGAGTGAAATTCCATTTCCAAAAAAAAAAAATGTCAAATCCAATATCATAAAGATTTCCCCCTACTTTCTTCTGGGGGTTTATAATTTTACATCTTGCATTTAGGTCTTTGATCCATTTTGAGTTGAATTTTGTATATGGTATAATATAAGGGTCCAGCTTTTTTTTTTTTGAGACGGAGTTTCACTCTTGTTGCCCAGGCTGGAGTGCAATGGCGTGATCTTGGCTCACTGCAACCTCCGTCTCCCGGGTTCAAGAGATTCTCCTGCCTCAGCCTCCCGAGTAGCTGGGATTACAGGCACGTGCCACCACCCGGGCTAATTCTGTATTTTTAGTAGAGACGGGATTTCTCCATGTTGGTCATGCTGGTCTTGAACTCCCGACCTCAGGTGATCCACCCGCCTCGGCCTCCCAAAGTGCTGGGATTACAGGCGTGAACCAGTGCTCCCAGCAAGGGTCCAGCTTTAATCTTTTCATTTGGATATCTAGTTTTCCCAACATCAACTGTTTAAGAGACTGACCTTTCCTTACTGAGTGGTCTTGACATCCTTGTCAAAGATCATTTGACCATATACAAGAGATTTTATTTCTGGGATCTCTATTCTATTCTACTGGTCTATATGTCTGTGTTTATGCCAATAACACATTATTTTGATTACTGTAGCATTGTAATATGTTTTGAAATTGATAAGAGTGAGACCTTCAAGTTTGTTTTTCTTTTTCAAAATTGTTTTTGACTATTTGGAATGATTTGATATTCCATGTGAATTTTAAGATGGATTTTTCTATTTTGGCAAAGATACCATTGGGATTCTGATAGGATTGCACTGAATCTGTAGATTACTTGAGTAGCATTGTTAAGCTGTCAATCTCAACAATATTAATTCTTCCAATTCATAAACCTGGGATGTCTTCTCATTTATTTGTATCTTCTTTAATTTTGGGCAATATTTTGTAGTTTTTGTTGTTCAAGTTTTTACTTCTAGATATTGGTTTATCCCTAATATTTTATTCTTTTCAATGCTATTGTAAATGGAATTGTTTTATTAATTTTCTTTTCAAAGTGTTTATTGTTCATGTATATAAAATGTCTGATTTTTGTGTGTTGATTTGTTGTGTTGTATTTGTACTCTGCTGAATTCCTTTATTAGGTGTAACAGTTCTTTTGCATGTGTGAAATTTTCAGGGTTTTCTACATATAAAGTCATATCATCTGGAAACAGATAATTTTACTTTTCCTTTCTAATTTAGATGACTTTTTTTCTTGTTTTGTTCAGATGGGTCTCATTCCAGTACTATATTTAACAGAAATGATAGAAGCAGGAAAATGCTTTCAGTCTTTTTCTATTGTGTATGATTTTAACTGTGGGCTTTTCATACATGGACTTTATTATGTTGAGGTAGTTTCTATTTCCACACTATTTTCCTAGTGTGTTGAGTATTCTTATCATGAAAAGATGTCGAATTTTGTCAAATGCTTTTTTGTCATGAATTGAGATTATAATATAATTTTTGTTCTTCATTCTGTTAATGTGGCATATTACATTGATTGGTTTTTGAATGTTGAATTATCCTTCCACTCCAGAAATAAATCCTACTTAGTGATGGTATATAATCCTTTTAATGTGCTTTTGAATTCGGTTTGCTAGTGTTTTGTTGAGGATTTTTGCATTAATATTCATCAGGGATATTTGCTGGTAGTTTTCCTTTCTTGCAGTGCCTTTGTTCAACTTTGGTATCAGGGTAATCCTGGCCTTATATGGTAAGTTTGGAAGTGTTTCCTTCTCTTCAATATCTTAGAAGAGCTTGAGGAGTATTGGTATTAAATCTTCCTTAAATATGTGGTAGAATTCTCTAGAGAAGCCATCTGATTTTGAACTTTTCTTGCTTGGGAGGTTTTTGATTACCGATAAAAGCTTTTTACTAGTTATAGATCAGTTGATATTTTCTATTTCTTAATAACTGTGTTTCTAGGAATTTATCCATTTATTGTGGTTATTCAATCAGTTGGCATATAATTATTCATAATATTCTCTAACAATCCTTTTTATTTCTGGGGCATCAATTGTAATGTTCCCTCTTTCATTTCTGATTTTAGTTGAGTCTTCTCTCTTTTCTTCTTACTTAATCTAGCTAAGGGTTTGTCATTTTTGTTGATCTTTTCAAAACAACAATTTTTTGTGTTGTTGATTTTTTCTTTTGTTTCATTTATCACTGATCCATTCTTTATTATTTTCTTCTTTCTGCTAGCTTTGGGTTTAGTTTGTTCTTTTTCTAGGTTCCTCAAGATATAAAGTTAGATTGTTCATTTCAGATCTTTCTTCTTTTTTAATGTAAGCACTTACAACTGTAAACTTCCCTCTTAGCATTGCTTTCTCTGCACCACATAAGTTTTGTTATATTGTGTTTTTAACTTTTTATTCTGAACAAACTTTAGGCTTACAGAAAAGTTGCAAAAATAGTACAGAGGGTTTCCTTATATTCCTTGCTCAGCTTCCCCTGATACTAACCTCATACTTTCTTCATGTCTGGTAAACTTTGCTGTGTCTCTGCTCCATATATCTTCTGCAGTATGGCCTCTGAGACAAAGGGGCAACCTCATCTGAGTCAAGTCATCCTCATAGTTAAGGGAGGGTGGAGGAATTCATAAAATATTAACTTCTGCTCAGAGATGACATATGTGACTTCTGCTTACACCCAACAGGGCAAAGCTAAATTACTGGTTGCACACAGAGAATGTCCTCACTGGGCTGAACGACCAAAATCCCACCAAGGCCCAGAATAATTCTCATCTCAAGTTCTTGCAGGACTTCTAGGACTTCACCTGTCCCTTCTTTCTAAGACACTCATCTCCTTTTCTTATATCCAATGCAGTATTTCCTGAAAGTCAATCCCCCTTTCAATATCTCTGTTTTGAAAAAACAAGACAGATTTAGGAACAACTTGCTCAGGAAGCTATCAGTATCAGTTTGAGTTCCTCCTTAGTATCTCTTCATCCACTACCCATCCTTATTTCCTAATATTAATAATAATGAGAGCTAGTACTCACTGAGCACTAACTGCATTCTGATTATTTTCATTTCACTTTTAATTTTTAACTCATTCTTCACAACAACCAAGAAAAGAAGTTACTTTTATTATCTCTATTGTTACAGATGTGGAAACTGAATAACAGATAGAATAAGTAGCTTGACCATGGTTATGCAGGAAAACCAGGCAATGATGCAGGCAACCATTTCTTAATCATGTCGTTCAGCTGCCTCTCCTGGCACTAAGCAGCAAATACTTTTCTCTGCCTCCTATTTCCCAAGACATTTCGGTCCTTGTTCGATAACATAGAACAATGTGGCTCAAAGGAAACCTCAGCCTATCAAATTCACACCTGGTAAATGTAGGGTATGGATGGGACCATTACCTGAATCTGTGCTCATAGCAAACATTGCATGCCAGTCACAGCACCATGAACTCAAACTCAAAGCAAGGTCTCACAATGCTCTCCAGGACATCTCTCTGGGCTGCCCTCACTAGTCAAAAGAGTTGATACCTGAATAGCACCCTATAAACTCTATTGTCTATGGTGCACATAACAACACAGAATAGTGGTTACCTCTTGGCCCCTGGAGACCACCGTTCTATTTTCTGCTTCTATGAGTCTATTTTACGTACCTCATATAAGTGGAATCATTCAGTATGCTAGTGACTAATTCCACTTAGCATAATGTCCTCAAGGTTCATCCATGTTGCCACAAGTGGAAGGATTCCTTCTTTTTTAAGGCTGAATAATATCCCATTGTGGGTATATACCATATATTCTTTATCCATTCATCTATTGATGGACACTTATGTTGTTTTTATAACTTGACTATTTTGAATAATGTAATTACAAACATGGGAATGTAGTGGCATGCCATATTAAAAATACTGAAAGAAAAAAATCGATCAACAATTCTAGATAAGGCAAAGCTACCCTTTTCAAAAGTGAATAAGAAATGAAGACATTCCAGCCTTCCAAAAAATACTAAAGAGAGTTCTTCAGGCTGAAGCAAAAGATCAGTAAATGATAATTCAAATAAATAAAGAGCATTGGTAAAAGTAACTACATAAGTAAATATAAAAGACAGTATAAATACTTTTGTTTATTTGTTTAAAATTATTTGTTTCTTGTATCTGATTTAAAAGACACATGCATAAAGCACTAATTATAAATCTCTGTTCAGGGGGACACAATGTATAAAGGTGTAATTTGTTATCATAACAATGTTAAGATGAGGAGTGGCATGGAGCTACATAGGATCAAGTTTTATACACTATTTAAATTAAAATATTAATCTCAAATAGGTTGTTATAAATTATGATGTTAATGATAATCCCCAGGGTAGCCATTAAGAAAATAACTCAAACATATATAATAAAAATGGGAAATACAATGGTACAGTAGAAAATATTTATGGTTCATAAAGTAAAGTAGTAATTAAAAAAGTGAGGAACAAAAGAGACATCAATATATAAAAAAGGGAAAATATCAGATGGTAATCCTACTTCATCAGTAATTACACTAAATGTAAAAGTGTTAAAACCCCCAACTAAGAAGCAAAGGTTGAGTAAATGAATTTTTAAAATAAACCAACTATATGCTATCTATAAGACACATGTTATAAATTTGAAATCTCAGATAACTTGAAAGTAAAAGCATGGAAAAATCACCCCATGGAAATGATAATCAAAAAAGAGCTAGTGGCTATACTGTTAATAATATCAGACAAATAAATTTTAAGACAAAAATTGTTACTGGAGACAAAGAAGGATATTCTTTTGTGACTAAGTGTTAAAAATATATACTTTTTAATCTGGAAGGAAATTAACCACTTACATCTTCTGATGTTGATAATGTACAACAATTTTTTTAAATAAGTGTTTCTAATTTTGCCGTATTTTCTACAACCAGCTCATATTGTTTTTAAAGTATTTAAAAGTTTTTACAAAATTCTGCAACAATTCAGCAGCCTTTTATTTTTACCATTCCCAGGTCTTGTAGGTGACAGGTACAGGTCTTTCCATCATAAACATAAGCAGGTATTTTCTCTGGGATCTTAGGCAGGGACATCTTGGGGTACTTCACTTAAGGATTTTCTGAAGGAAAAAGGTTTAACCAACTGGAACCCATGAGTACTTCCTTGAGCTCCTGACCTGTCTGGGCAGGACCCCCGTGTTCTACTCCAACTTCATCGATCATTCAGCAGGTTATCCATGATAGTTGTCTTCCAAAATAAAAGAAAAAAGAAAAAGAAAGAAAAGTCAAAGGAAAGGATTCTGCTTTTTAGAAGCATCAGGTGGATGGAACGTACACCCTGGGTTAGAAAATATGCTGTTCTAATGTGTTACATTAGAGTGAGCTGGGAAGACTCCATAAATAAGGAGATAGAAAGTAGGTCAACTCTTCACCAATTTCTGGAGCTGGGAGTAACAACAATTTGAAAAAGAGCTAATTGAGAGAATGAGTAGCCTGAGCAAAGTCATAGGGGTAAGATAAAACGACATAAAGCTAAAACCAGAATCAAAGCCTTGCATTGCTCCCAGATTAATATTCAAAGTTGTATAATGCTCAATTCCCCCATTGAATAATTTTCCTTTTTTGCATTCCATGTCCATGATCCATGGCCCAGTTATAGGCATGAGGACCCCACCCATGGTCTCTCATCAAACCCCTTTTCACTGATATGGAAGGCGATTAGTTGGTGATTTTGTAATGTGTATGTGAGATGAGGAGCTAGTTGTATGTGAGATGAGGAGCTAGATTAGTGGTTTCCAAAATTTATTCTTTGTATTTCTGAGATATGTGTGTGGCAAGAATGACAAGAAGTCTCTTGTCTCTGATTCAAACTGAAGGTCTCTGATTTTGTCCATAAATTTGCCTTCCCTATATTCTTTTGCTTGGAAAAATATTTTCACAGCTCATCAGATGTTTTAGAAACACAGTATTTTAAGATCTTGATATGCTGTGCAGTTCCGATAGCCTATAAAATAAATAGTGGTTTTAAAACATATCCTCAAATTCTTTTACACTCTTCCCATTAAGAGGTATGACTATGTTCCCTAACCTTGCACCTGGGATCCTTAAGCCATCATGCAAAATATCTAGCCATGTGGAGGGACCACTGGAAAGATCAGACACACACACACACACACACACACACACACACACACACAGAGAGAGAGAGAGAGAGAGAGAGAGAGAGAGAGAGAGACACCTGAGAAATTCCATCTGGTCCAACTGCTGGCTGTTGAAGTCCTCCCAGCCCAGACCCCAGACACTGAATGAAGGCCTTGTAATATATTCAAGAGCAAAAAAACCCAGAAGATTGTTATTGTTTTAAGTCACTGTTTTCAGATAGATTGTTATGCAGCAATAGATTATTAAAATAGACACTACAATTTTAGGCACTATTATTCTAAGAATATTGGATTTTATTTTTCTGCTAATGTTCTATTATTTTACTTTTCTCTGGGTTTTAGAAAGCCACCAGGATTTAAGACAGTGAAGAATCTTTGAGTCCTTTGTAGAGTTGAGCCAAAGTCTGAGTGTCTCTTTGTGGACTCGTGTCCTAGGGATACCACTCCAAAGGGAAAAGGGGAATATCCCTTACATATCTTTGACTTTGGTATCCCTGATTCTTTCCTTTTTCTATAGAATGTGTCTCATTTCAGAGAAACTGGTCTTTTGATAATAGCCATAGATTACATACTGTAGTCTTCCTCTACATAGACCCTACCTCACCTACCACTCCTGGTCTTAGCTGAAAAACAGGCTAGCCTCGACTCATACTCTCATTTCCTATCCTCCCACTGAAGTGCACTGGCTCAGCAGATTTATTACTCCATAGATTTATTACTCCATCCTATGATTCATCCTCTCTGCTTCCTATAA
This sequence comes from Gorilla gorilla gorilla, assembly GCF_029281585.2. NCBI lineage: Eukaryota > Metazoa > Chordata > Mammalia > Primates > Hominidae > Gorilla > Gorilla gorilla. Next base: position 58,732,864 of record NC_073228.2, on the reverse strand, counting down.
AAGGCAGAGACAGAGCTGCCAGAGGAGCAGAGGGGCTGAGACCAAACCAGAAACCTCCAATTCTCATGTGGAAGCCCATGCCCTCACCCTCCAACATGAAAGCCTCTGCAGCACTTCTGTGTCTGCTGCTCACAGCAGCTGCTTTCAGCCCCCAGGGGCTTGCTCAGCCAGGTAAGGTCCCTCTCTCCTTCTCCTTGAAGCACATTGCCCCCTCTCTGGGTTATCCTGGACCAATCAAGAAGACCTGATACCCACAGTCTCACTTTAACAGCTACTTTTCCAAGATAAGGTAACTTAGAAAAAAGGATAAGGGGTGAGCCCAACCACACAGCTGCTGCTGGGTAGAGCCTGAACTAGAATTCCAGCTGTGAACCCCAAATCCAGCTCCTTCTAGGATTCCAGCTCTGGGAACACCCTCAGTGCAGTTACCACTCCAGCTGCTTCCAGCAGAATTTGAGATCAGGGTGATCAAAGACAGGGGGCTTCTGGGGATGGGTGTGCAGGCTGTTTCCAGATACCGGGAGACCCAGAATCTGGTCTGTGGAAGCCCAGCTTCCAGAGACAGCAGCTCTGCAGAGGTGGTACATATCAGGGAAACTCATGACCAAGCATTGAATGCTCAGAGCCTAAAAGGGGATCCATAGTTGGGGTACCCTTGCTCTAAGGAATTGGATTATTATATTAGCGTCTCCTAGCAATGCCCAGAGTAGCCATAAATTCCTCTTCCATCTTTCAACTGGTGATGGTGCATCCCTATTTCACAGTCCATAAAAGTGAAAGGGAGTTTATGAAATGCCTCAAAGGGCAGAGACATTGGGTTTGGGATGGGCAGCTTTTCCCTCCACCTCTTCCTTTCTTTCTGATTCCTTCTTCTTACCATTCCGTTTTACAAACAGAAAGACCCAGGACACACCCTCAATGGCCTTTTCTTCTTGTTGTTTCATTGCAGTTGGGATTAATACTTCAACTACCTGCTGCTACAGATTTATCAATAAGAAAATCCCTAAGCAGAGGCTGGAGAGCTACAGAAGGACCACCAGTAGCCACTGTCCCCTGGAAGCTGTAATGTATGTGGACGATGACCACCCACCCCTCACACCTCAGTCCTAGGTTCTTCCCTGAGCAGGGAATAGGACTAGTATCAGAATGAGTTGGAGTCAAATACTGTGATGCATACAGCATCTCTAACCTTATCCCAGAGATTTGCCAGTGAGAAACAATTCAAGAAAAGAAAGTGGCTTCTCACTCTTAGCTCCCTTTCTAGCTATCATTTTACATCTCAGTTCCTTCATCCTGGAACCAAGAGAGATTCACTTGGGCTACCAAAAAGAGCTGCTTCTCTGAGTCCCCTTCCTTTGTTTTATCTTATTCCTTCATCCCTGAGGCATCCCCATCAGCTAGGCTGATGGGCTAGACAGATTTCCCATAGACTTGGTCACACTCCCAGGCTGAACCCTCAAGGTGTTCCATCTGACTGTCTCCTTTCTGCTCCACAGCTTCAAGACCAAACTGGACAAGGAGATCTGTGCTGACCCCACACAGAAGTGGGTCCAGGGCTTTATGAAGCACCTGGACAAGAAAACCCAAACTCCAAAGCTTTGAACGTTCATGACTGAACTGAAAACAAGCCATGACTTGAGAAACAAATAATTTGTATACCCTGTCCTTTCTCAGAGTGGTTCTGAGATTATTTTATTCTAATTCTAAGGAATGTGAGCTTTATGTAATAATGTGAATCATGGTTTTTCTTAGTAGTTTTTAAAAGTTATTAATATTTTAATTTAATCTTCCATGGATTTTGGTAGGTTTTGAACGTAAAGCCTTGGATGTATATGTCATCTCAGTCCTGTAAAAACTGTGGGATGCTCCTCCCTTCTCTACCTCATGGTGGTATTGTATAAGTCCTTGCAAGAATCAATGCAAAGATTTGCTTTAATTGTTAAGATATGATGTCCCTATGGAAGCATATTGTTAATATATAATTACATATTTGCATATGTATGACTCCCAAATTTTCACATAAAATATATTCTTGTATAACAGCTGACATTCATGGTTTTTTAAAAGGATAAAGTAACAAAGCTGGTGGGGGTAACAGGGTGACAAGGTGAAGGGCATGGTTGCAGAGGTTGGGCTCACATTGTGGAGAAATGAGCGTGTAATGGACTCTGGGCTTTCTCCCAGGCCAGGTTCACCTGCATGTTAGGGAGAGGCAGCCACAGGCTGGGGCCAGATGAACCCACCCCCCAGCTCCAGATCTGACATCTGCTTCAGCCACTTGTTCAAATACCTTTCTTCCTTCCCAAACTCATTCTTTTTCTCACCATCCCACGCTCTACCCAAAAGCCTGTCCCCTCTTCTATTATATCAGCCTTGTGACTGGCTGGTTTTCCCCCTTCTAATCAATCCTCTAGTCTAGTAAATACAAATGTCACTTTCATTAAAAAATCAAGTAGGAGACCAACAGATGATTTGGCAAGTGCCTGCCATCATTGATTTCTGCCACCATTGGTGTGCAGACCAAGTCCAACATCCCTTTCTATCCCTTCTTCAGCCCACCGGTTCTCACCCCCAAACACCAAAGTCAACCTTAAACAATGAGATTCAGAAAATGTGAATAAGTATTCAGTTCATTCAAGGACAAAGCTTGAGGGTGGACATTTGGAAAAGCATCAACTCCAAACAACTGGAAAAGTTTCAGTTACATAAGTAAAGACAGAAGTTCCAGCCAGATTACAACATTTTTCATACTAGACAAGGTGCATACCCCACAGTGATTTTATTGGTTATAGGTAGCTATGTTCTAAGGAAGATTATTTGCTATTCCTTGAGGAGAGGTAATGATCTGAGCGGTCTTACCTCTGCCATGGCTCAGTCTTCTTAATTGTTTACAGGAAACAGCAAAAAGGCAGAAGTTACAGGTGCATGCCACACAACTCAGATTGCATAGCCACATTCCTCTCAAGGCTCAGAATAATTAAAGTCCTAATAGCTTTAAGTTTAAATTATTTGAAGTTTGACTTATTTAATTTAATTTCACACCAATAAGGAGGGTAATCTTAAATTCCAGGAGAGAACAACCAGCAGGCAGACCAGGAGTAGAGGTGAATGAATAGATACTGTGAGACACAGTGAGCCCTCTGATACATGCAAATATTAAGCAGAGTGTTTGATGGTAGGACAGGAAAGGAGAGAAGGGCTACATGTGCTCAAGGCCAAACAGAATCTGCTGAAACTTCGTTTTCGAAAAATTATAAAATCATGTGTTTTCATGCAGGCCTTGTACTCTTGGGCACATAGAATTAGAAAGAACAGGAACAGAGAGCCTGGTATATAACTGGGCATTGAGTTCAATGGGATTCAAAGATTAGGCTAGTTACACCAGTAATGTGCCTAGTAAATTTAGGCAAGTTACTTTACCTGAGCAAGCCTCCATAGATTGAGATGTAGAGTAGGTCAATGAGTCATATTCGCATCAACATCACTTAGATGCTAATAAAAAAACACAGATTTCCAGATACCATCAGCAAAGACTCTGATATGGAGTGTTGGGTGGGGAAAGTGTCACTTACACATTTTTAACTATTTCTCAGTCATGTCTTGGGACCAGTGAGTTTCCCTGATGCTCTCTTTTTCAGATCAATGTAGTCTCCAGGCTTGATCTGTGACCTCTGGCTTAGGCGTAAGGAGTGTTTTTTGCTGGAACTTTCCCACCTCCTAGACTTTGCTGCTGGACATGTGCCAGTCGTAAGTAGCAGAGACTGCAAATGTCCCCCAGATATCTGTGGGCTCTTCTATATTCTCCAGCCTAAATTGCATTTACCCAGGGGCTGTGTGATTGAATTCTAACCAGTTGGATGAGGGCTAAAATGATGTGAGCCACTTTCAGACCTTGTCCCTATAAACAGCTCTCTCTTCCTCTGTTGTGGTAATGTTAGGGGTAATGTATTCCATATAGCTCAATTTCAAGATGGAAGCAGTCCATATCCGCAAGTCACTGGTCACCTGGCCTACCTTGAACTGTGACATGAGAAAGAAATAAACATTTGCTGTGTCAAGCCACTAAGCCTAGTTTGGAGCCTAGTTTAACCCTGATTAATAGAGGAATTAGTAGCACAATCATGTGCTACCATTAAGAACATGAAACATGTAGCATTAACTAGATATTTAGTAGCAGGCAGTGAGGAAGCTGATGTCACAGTTTGAAGAAAATAAGAGATTCATGTTACAAACTGTCAAACCTGTCAGGTGCTATCTGCTGAAATAGCAGCTCCAAGGGGAAAGTTTGATAAAGATACATTAGTAGCATGTTGATTGTTTTTGTCTTCCTTTTTGAAGGGATTCCAAGAAAGAGATGAGCTCAGAAAAAAAAATCAACTGGTCATAAGGTAGAAATGAAAGATAATAAAATCCACAAATCCAGGACCTTATGTTGTTGGAAAAGCCATCTGTTTCTGGGTCCCAAATATTAAGAGAAGGTATTTAAGGATGAAAAAAAATCAGCAATAAAAGTCTACGGGAAAAAAAAAACTCTTAGTTGGCTGAAATAACATAGGGCAAAAATCAGATTGAAGTTGTAGCCTAACATTCAAGCCTCACAGCCTTCCCTATTAAGAAGAGGAGAAGGAGAAGGAGAAGGAGGAGAGGCAGAGGGAGAGGGAGAGAGAGAGAGGAAAAATAATTGGAAAATTATACCAAGAAAGAAACTTGGGCTGTGGCTGCTGGCATATGGAATTGACTGAGAGTGAAGATATCAGAAGCCCACTGTTATTACCAGAGCTGTACTATATTGTCAGTGAAACCATGAGTGGTCCTGAAAAGTTCAAAAAGAAGACAAACTCCAGGCCTTGCTGTACAGCTTGCAGTCCTCAAAGACAGCAGAGCCCCCAAGAAGAGCATGTCTCTCTTCAATACTCACTTCAGAGGTGACCAAAGGGGAATAATGGAAAAGAAGGGAACTCACAAAGGAAACCAGAAACCAGGATCAACAAGACAACAGAGCTCCCCCAGAGAGAGAGAACCAGTCTAATCAAGGATGGGGGACTTTTTTTTTCTTTTTATTATACTTTAAGTTCTCGGGTGTGTGTGCACGACGTGCAGGTTTGTTACATAGGTATACATGTGCCATGTTGGTTTGGTGCACTCATCAGCTTGTCATTTACTGTAGGTATTTCTCCTAATGCTATCCCTCCCCCAGCCCCCCACCCCCCAAAAGGCCCTGGTGTGTGATGTTCTGGATGGCAGACTTTTATAACATCTGTCTGAAGGATTTTAGGCTTGGCACAGTGCATTGGCCATTGATGAATGCCATCTTTCTTTCCATAAATGAGAGTGTTGATTACAAGTACCCTGTCCTTTTCAAACTTGAAACTTTAGGTAAGTGACAAATTATTTGTCTTTTTAGCTCATAGGGTCACTGGACAAAGTAGATCCATAATCTCAGCTGATGGAGATAACTAACCATCATCAAGAGATCCTGTCCATTTAGGTTGGTGCAATGACTAAATGGCACCTTGGGTTGTCTCTCTTGTGGGTGGATTATTTGTGTACTCTACATGTGAGAAGAAGTAAGCAAAAGGCAGATTCTAACAGAAATTATTAGTCTTCACCAAATATTCATGTGATCCTCTTCATGTCTCAGCTCCTCTGCAGTTATTCTGGAGTTGGATGATGAGTGAAGGCCAATGTGAAGTAGGCAGAAGTGATGTAAGCAGCTTTTATGTCTGGTTCTTTAAAACATCCTACACAATCTATAAACCCTCTCTCCACTCACATCTGGGAACTTGGAAGCCATATGTTCCATAGGAAAGCTGTAATTGGCAAACAGCCTGAATCTATGAGTCATTCCTTACAAGAGAGCACTTTTGGAGAGCTGCCTAACCAACATCAGGCTACAATACAAACGAAAAGTAAATATTGCAGTAAGCCACTGAGGTTGTTGTTGTTATAGAAGCCTAGGCTAGCATTACCCCGGCCAGTTAGCCCAGAAAAGTAGCTATGACATTCTGTGCCTCAGTTTTCCACCTCTGTACAAAAAAGTAAAGTTGATTGCCCTAAGAGGATTATAACAAAAAGAACATTTTAGGCCAGGTACTGTGTCTCACTCCTGTAATCCCAGCACTTTGAGAAACCAAAGTGGAGGATTACTTGAAGCAAGGAGTTCAAGACCAGTCTAGGCAACAAAGCGAGACCCCCATCTCTACAAAAAATATTATTAGACAGATGTGGTAGCGCACCTATAGTCCTAGTGACTCTGGAGGCTGAGGCAAGAGGATCTCTTGAGGCCCAGGAGTTCGAGGCTACAGTGAGCTATGATGGTGCCACTGCACTCCAGCCTGGACGGCAGAGTGAGACACCATCTCTAATAAAATAAAATGTTTTTAAATTTTTTTAAAAAGAATATTTTAAATAAAAAGTCTTTGGGAAACCTCAAGGCAATCTGGGAAGCAGGCTTCACTTTCGTAAATAATTTCACAGAAGAGGAAGATATTTAACTTCTTCAAGTCTCCTTTCTCTCATCTTTAAAATGGACTTAATTAGAATAAGTTTGTTCGGAGGATTAAATAAGTCATCTCATGTGAAATGAAGTAAGATAGACCCTTGCATAGATTGCATAGGTTAGCACTGCCATTGATAACTTACTATCTGCTGTACACATTGTTAGCATGTTTACACTAACATCGAGTTTGGTGTAATTCTCTTCCAAAAGTGATAAGAAACTGCAGAAATGAGCTCAGTGATGCTTGAGAAGGCGGAGTAATGAACCCTACGTTGGTCCTCTTTTGCACAAAGGGAGATTGAGACTAAGAGTTACAAAACATTTCAGAAGACAAGGAGTCAACCAACAGGGGCTCTAGAATCAACTCAGCCTAAAGCACACAGTTCTCTTAAGGATTTTTTCACTGGTCTCCAAGCCTCTGGCGTCTATTCTTTTATTTTTATTTTTTAAAGAGAGGGTTGGAATAAAATCAACGTCAATGTCTCTTTCCAGTTTGTCTATAACTTTGCAATATTGGAGGAGATCTGGAACACAGCTACAGAACAAAGACAAGAGTCCTGATTCCTGGGATCCTTGTCTGCTGATCACTGATCACTCACCTCTCCCTGAAAAACTCCTTTTTTTCCTTTTTTCTTTCTTTTTTCTTTTCTTTTCTTTTTTCTTTTTAGAAGTCAGCCAGGAAGTTCGTCCTGGGCAGAACCTACAGTAGCACAGCAAAGCCTCTGTAGCCTGACTGCCTCTGTTGTTTCATCTGGGCAGGGTATCTCTGAAAGAAAGGCAGCAGCCTCGGCTACAGGCTTATAGATAAAATTCCCATCTCCCTGGGACAGAGCACCTCGGGGAAGGGTTGGCTGTGGGCGCAGCTTCAGCATACTTAAACGTTCCTGCCTGCCAGCTCTGAAGAGAGCAGAGGGTCTCCCAGCACAGCACTTGAGCTCTGCTAAGGGACAGACTGCCTCCTCAAGTGGGTCACTGACCCCAGTGCCTCCTGACTGTGAGACACCTCCCAGCAGGGATCAACAGATGCCTCACACAGGAGAGCTCCAGCTGGCATCTGGCAGGTGCCCTTCTGGAATGAAGCTTCCAGAGAAAGGAGCAGGCAGCAATCTTTGCTGTTCTGCAGCATCCGCTGGTAATACCCAGGCAAACAAGTCTGGAGTGGACCTCCAGCAAACTCCAGCAGACCTACAGAAGAGGGGCCGACTGTTAGAAGGAAAACTAACAAACAGAAAGCAATAACATCAGCATCAACAAAACGGATGCCCACACAAAAACCCCATCCAAAGGTCATCAGCATCAAAGATCAAAGGTAGATAAATCCACAAAGATGAGGAAAAAAAAGAGCAAAAATATTGAAAATTCTAGAAACCAGAATGCCTCTTCTACTCCAAAGGGTCACAACCCCTCGCCAGCAAGGAAACAAAACTGGACAGAGAATGAGTTTGACAAATTGACAGAAGTAGGCTTCGGAAGGTGGGTAATAACAAACTCCTTCGAGCTAAAGGAGCATGTTCTAGCCCAATGCAAGTAAGCTAAGAACCTCGATAAAAGGTTACAGGAACTGCTAACTAGAATAACCAGTTTAGAGAAGAACATAAATGACTTGATGGAGCTAAAAAGAAAAGCACGAGAACTTTGTGAAGCATACACAACTATCAATAGCCGAATTGATCAAGAGGAAGAAAGGATATGAGAGATTGAAGATCAACTTAATGAAATAAAGTGTGAAGACAAGATTAGAGGAAAAAAAGAGTGAAAAGGAATGAACAAAGCCTCCAAGAAATATAGGACTATGTGAAAAGACCAAACCTATGACTGATAGGTGTACCTGAAAGTAACGGGGAGAATGCAACCAAGTTGGAAAACACACTTCAGGATATTATCCAGGAGAATTTTCCCAACTAGCAAGACAGGCCAACATTCCAATTCAGGAAATAACAGAGAACACCACTAAGATACTCCTCGAGAAGAGCAACCCCAAGACACGTAATCATCAGATTCACCAAGGTTGAAATGAAGAAAAAAAATGCTAAGGGCAGCCAGAGAGAGAAAGGTCAGGTTACCCACAAAGAGAAACCCATCAGACTAACAGTGGATCTCTCTGCAGAAATACTACAAGCCAGAAGAGAGTGGGGGCCAATATTCAACATTCTTAAAGAAAAGAATTTTCAACCCAGAATTTCACATCCAGCCAAACTAAGCTCCACAAGAGAAGGAGAAATAAAATCCTTTACCGACAAGCAAACGCCAAGAGATTTTTTCACCACCAGGCCTGCCTTACAAGATCTCCTGAAGGAAGCACTAAATATGGAAAGGAAAAACTGATACAAGCCACTGCAAAAACATACCAAAATGTAAAGACCAATGACACTATGAAGAAAGTACATCATGATGACAGGATCAAACTCACACATAACAATATTAGCCTTAAATGTAAATGGGCTAAATGCCCCAATTAAGAGACACAGACTGGCAAATTGGATAAGAGTCGAGACCCATTGGTGTGCTATATTCAGGAGACCCATCTCACATGAAAAGACACACATAGGCTCAAAATAAAGGGATGGAGGAATATTTACCAAGCAACTGAAAAGCAAAAAATAAATAAATAATTAAAAAATAAAAAAGCAAGGCTTACAATCCTAGTCTCTGATAAAACAGGCTTTAAGCCAACAAAGATCAGAAAAGACAAAGAAGGGCATTACATGATGGTAAAAGGATCAGTGCAACAAAAAGAGCTAACTATCCTAAATATATATGCACAGAATACAGGAGCACCCAGATTCATAAAGCAAGTTCTTACAGACCTACAAAGAGACTTAGACTCCCACACAATAATAGTGGGAGACTTTAACACCCCACTGTCAATATTAGACAGATCAAGGAGACAGAATATTAACAAAGATATTCAGGACTTGAACTCAGCTCTGGACCAAGCGGACCTAATAGACATCTACAGAACTCTCCACCCCAGATAAACAGAATATGCATTCTTCTCAGCACCTCATGGCACTTATTCTAAAATTGAACACACAATTGGAAGTAAAACATGCCTTAGCAAATGCAAAAGAACGGAAATCATAACAAACAGTCTCTCAGACCACAGTGCAATGAAATTAGAACTCAGGATTAAGAAACTCACTCAAGGCCGGGCGCGGTGGCTCACGCCTGTAATCCCAGCACTTTGGGAGGCCGAGGCGGGTGGATCACGAGGTCAGGAGATCGAGACCATCCTGGCTAACACGGTGAAACCCCGTCTCTACTAAAAAATACTAAAAATTAGCCGGGCGTGGTGGCGGGCGCCTGTAGTCCCAGCTACTCGGGAGGCTGAGGCAGGAGAATGGCGTGAACCCAGGAGGCGGAGCTTGCAGTGAGCCGAGATCGCGCCACTGCACTCCAGCCTGGGCGACAGAGCGAGACTCCGTCTCAAAAAAAAAAAAAAAAAAAAAAAGAAACTCACTCAAAACCGCACAACCACATGGAAACTGAACAACCTGCTCCTGAATGACTCCTGGGTAAATAACA